>NW_024097271.1:660000-1150873 GCF_016545835.1 Crotalus tigris | reverse complement strand
GAGTACAGGTATTGCAGAAGCTATGGAAGAGCAATTGACTGATTTCACTTTTTTATGCTCTGGTATTACAGTGGTTTGAAACCTGGGACAGAGCACTGTATTATTGAGAGGTGAAGAAGAATAATGAAGTTAGTTAGGATAAATAAATAAATTGCGACTTCACCAAATCCATTTCTCCATAGAAAATTAATTGTTATATCACTCATGAAAATGAAGCTATAACACTGCTGATTAAGGTACTCAGAGATGAAACAGCTCTGAAAGGGAAGGTCATTTCAAGATATCACATGAGAAAGTGGCACATTTATAAAGGTAAAGTTTTCCCTGTCCAATTGTGTCCAAGTTGGGGGGGCAGTGCTCATCTCTGTTTCTTAGGTGAGGAAGCCAGTGTTGTTCGAAGACTTTTTGATGGTCAAGTGGCTGGCATGATTATGCACCAGGCACATGGAATGCTATTATCTTCTCATCACAGTGGTACCTGTTTATCTATTTGCATTTGTGTTATTTTGAACTGCTAGCTGGACAGGAACTTGGGAAAGTAATGGCAACTTGTCCCATTGCATGGCATTTGAGTCTTGAACTGGGAATGTCAATTTTCCAGCCAACAAGCCCAACATCTTAACCACTGAGCCATCATGTCCCTCTGGAACACCTATAGAAACTTTTATTCAAAAACATAGTGTTTGCCTATGACAAAGCATAAAAGAATAGGCTATTGTCTTTGTAGTATCACCTTTAATGCTTCACTTCACCTTACCTCTTCAACATATAATGTATATCCAGTCAATTTATGGCTATTTTAATCAATAATTCTGTTGTACCAAATCACGTGTGTTATAATTAGCATAAGTTTATAAAATGGTTGCAACTCCACAATCTTTGGAGTGTTGTTTTTGCTGCCTCCAAAATGGTAATAAACAACTTAAGCTCCAATGGAAGACTGTTATTATTAAAAAATATTAAAAAAACTATTATTAAAAAGAACTCTATAGGAAGAATTTCTCCAACATAGACAAGATAGTCATGCTGTCCTTATTTGTAATCTCTTTCTGTCTTCTAAGTGTATTTAGCTAATTAGTGTTTGCTATAAAACAAAAATGGTATTGTGTTATGGTTCCAATACTAAATAAGACTTATTCCTAATAGTCTTTATCAATCTTCAATCCTCTGCCTCCTAAACCTGATCAACTTGTTTTTCACTGTGCATGCATTTCTTTTCCGCCCGAGGGTGACTTTTATTCATGGATGTATGAAACAAACTAATGGGAGAGCACAGCATTTAGTCCATTATGGCTGTACAGATTTACTACAGAGCAACATCTATGTAATTTTCTTTAAATGATCCTAATGATCCAATAACATCCAAAGAAGATAATGTTGTATATTACATCTTGCTGATTCCTTTCCATAGTAAGTCTGACAATGTTCCCGTACATTAGTCAGTCACATTGTAATTCACTTCTTGACAACACAATCTCAGCTGAACATCAGTTGTTTTAATCATTTCTGGTGTAGTAACCACTTATTGGTTAAAGTTTTTCTAGTGATTTTGGACATATCACCTAAATGATTGTGTGTATTTAGATCTTTGCATTGTGACTGTTTGAATTTTAGTGATCATCTTTATTTCGTCTGATCAGTATTGGTGCATATTATTGAACTGTCTATACCAAAATGGGCTAGATGCTTTACATCTGATGAAAATGAGGCAATGCTTTCATTCAAGCTCAATATACAGAATCAAACTGTGCCATCAATTAAAACTGATTTCCAGAAGATCTGCAAGGTTCCTATGAAATTTTGATTGGCTCTTCCATGATGCTTGACAATAGTGGGATAACTTAATGGGCACAAGATTCATGGGTCTGACTCCAACTTGTAACAGTTCCCACAAACTCATAGAATATGTTCTTTTTAACCGTAAATGATGAAGCTATGGTCTTTGTTATGTCCCGAGCCTTGCAAACGGCTCGGGCGTTTGCAGGCAGTCCCGGGCAGGTGCAAAGCTGCCCGGGACCAGACAGGCTGTCGCCAGCGCCGTGCGCATGCGCGGGTGCTGGCGCGGGAAAAGTAACACATTTACCCGGGAAGCGTCTATATAAGAAGCTGGGAGGTTTGGGGAGCTTCTGAAGCCATCTACTTGTAAGCTGAACGCTGAATAAAGGAAACTGAGAACTTCAACTGCTTCTCGTGTCTGCTTCCCGCCAAGGACTCAACACTGGCGACGAAGGTGGGCTGCCTTGCACTACCTGGAAAGGAAGAAGTGTAAGCTTACCCAAGGAGTCCTGAGCGGCGGAAAGGAACGGCGTCGACTCGGCAGCTGCCCGCCAATCCGGTGCGCATTCGGGGGTAGGCTGGCTGATAGACCCGTCTCCTGAAGATTGAAGATGGCGAAAATCGGAAGGCTTTCGGAATTCGACGTCTCACATCCAGAGCGGTGGGAGTCCTACGTAGCCAGGGTGGAGAACTACTTCAAGGCAAACCAAGTGAGGGAAGAGAGCTTGAAGGCTGCCACCCTGCTTTGTGTTTGCGGTCAAGACGCCTTCGACATCGCAGAATACCTTGCAGCACCTGTTCCAGTAGAGTCTGTCAGCTACGCAGATTTGAAGAAGCTACTGAAGGAGCACTTCCACCCCAAGATGTCCGTCATCGCATGGTGCCACACCTTCGAGCAGAGGGATCAATGGCCCGGTGAGTCGGCCAAAGAATTCATCGCCGCATTACGGAAGGCCGCCAAGCACTGCGAGTTCAAAGACCTCGAAGAACGACTGAGGGACCGATTCGTGTGCGGGGTAAGGCATCGAGATCTACAACAGAGACTTTTCGCTAAAGAAGAATTGTCCTACCAAGATGCCTTAAGGGAAGTCACCGCAGAAGAAGCAGCAGGCGGCGCTGTCAAGAACATGCGGCCGATCAGAAACAGTCCAGAGGTTGCATCCGTGCCCCAGGAAGACGTCCAACCCAAAAGGAACTTCAGAGGAGGATCCGGACGAAGAAGTCGACCGTCTACACCCCGCGAAGGGAGAAAATCAGAAGGAAAGCTCTTCAGCTCCGCTCAAGTGCATCGGCTGGGGAGGTCGCCACAGGAGAACCGACTGCAAGTTCCGCTCCGCTACCTGCCGGGCATGCGGCAAACCAGGACACATTGCAGCTGTGTGTCTGGGCCGACGAAAGGTACAACCTCAGGAAGAACCGCGCCTGAAAGGTACCAGATTCCCCAGCCAGAATAGGGTAGGGTTTTGCGCTTCGCGAAGAAGCATCCTTAGGACAGGCACACACAAGCCAATTAAGAAAAAGCTGTCACTCAAGGTGAAGCTACAAAGGGTTCCATTATCTATGGAACTAGACACAGGGTCTGCCTTTTCAATTATCTCCTTGCATACATTTAGGAAGATTTGTTCCGGTAGTGGAACTCAGGCCAAGTTAAGGCCTTCTTACATTGTGTTAACAGATTTTCAAAATTCAAGAGTGTGTGTTAAGGGGGAGGCCACCCTTAACGTGCAATACAAGAGTTTTGAAGTCCACTAGACTTATTAGTAGTAGGGGGTGAACGAACGAGTCTCATAGGACTCGATTGGTTTGAGGCCCTGGGGATACACGTCACAGGACTCAATAGCTTACAAACACTCGACCTACAGGAAGTCTGCAAAGAATTTGCAGATGTTTTCAGCCCCCAGCTGGGCACATTCAAAGGACCACCTGTGTCCTTAAAGCTAGACCCACTGTCACTCCCAGTAGGATTAAAGCAAGAAGGGTCCCTTTTGCTTTAAAAAGTAAGATTGACACTGAGTTAGACAAACTGATTCAACAGTGAATCCTAGAACCTGTTGATTCCAGTCCTTGGGAGACCCCCATTGTCACGCCTCTAAAGGCAAATGGGGATATTCGCATTTGTGCTGACTACAAATGCACTATGAATAAGGCATTGCAGCAACATGCCTATCCTGTTCCTGTGGTCAGTCATATTCTGGCCTCCCTCAAGGGGGGGCGCGTTTTTGCAAAGCTTGACCTAGCTCAAGCGTATCAACAGCTGCCTGTTGATGATGATGCTGCTATAGCTCAGACTATTGTGACCCACAGGGGAGCCTTTAAGGTAAAAAGGCTGCAGTTTGGAGTGAATGTCGCTCCTGGGATTTTCCAAAGCGTAATGGAAAACACACTACAGGGTATACCAGGGGTTTGCTCCTACTTTGATGATGTCTTAATTGCAGGAGACTCCACACACATTCTAGCTGAAAGGCTAAGGGCTGTTCTGTTAAGATTCAGGAAGTCAGGCCTCAAGCCCAAAAAAGACAAATGCAAGATTGGGGTGCCTTCTACTGAATTTCTGGGGTTCAAAATTGATGCTGCTGGGATTCACCCTGCTGAATCCAAACTGACAGCTATTTTAGAAGCACCTAGGCCAAAGTCCAAGGCCGAACTTCAGGCCTTCCTGGGCCTCCTGAATTTCTACAATTCTTTTCTTCCACATAAAGCTAGTGTAGCTGAGCCTCTTCACAGGCTACTAGACAAACAAGCAGTGTGGCAGTGGTCACATACACATGAGGCTTGCTTTAACAAAGTCAAGGCCTTGCTCACTTCTAACAGTGTACTTGCACATTTCAACGAATCTCTTCCTGTGTGCATCGCATGTGATGCGTCCCCTTACGGGGTAGGAGCTGTCCTGAGCCACCTCAGGTCTGATGGAACTCAGGTTCCTGTTGCATATTACTCCAGAACATTGTCTTCTGCTGAGCGCAACTACGCTCAGATAGACAGGGAGGCTCTGGCTGTTGTCGCTGGAATTAAAAAATTCCACGATTTTCTCTATGGCAGGCATTTCACGGTCTTTACTGACCATAAGCCTCTGCTGGGACTGTTTACCACACGTAAGCAGACTCCCCAAATCATTTCCCCTAGAATGCTTAGGTGGTCTATTTTTTTGTCTGCATATGATTTTTCTTTACTCCACAAGCCTGGGAAAGAAATGGGCCATGCTGATGGCCTCAGTAGATTGCCTCTGCCAGTAGTAGAAGCTGACCCTGCGCCAGCTGTCAACATTCTATCAATCCAAGCCTTGCCCGAGCTCCCTCTTAGTGCCAGGGATGTTACCGCTGAAACAGGTACAGATCACACACTTTCACGTGTCCGTTCCTGGGTTTTGTCCGGGTTGGCCTGAGCACTGCCCTAGTCCTGAGTTTCAGAGTTTCTGGTCCAAAAGAAACGAGTTGTCCCTTTCTCAGGGTTGTCTGCTTTGGGGAAACAGAGTTGTCATTCCCACCTCAATGAGGACTAGGGTCTTAGAATCCCTCCACGAGGGTCATCCTGGCATTGTTCGTATGAAGGCTCTTGCACGCAGCCACTTGTGGTGGCCTGTTTAGATAAGGATATTGAGGCTAAGGTGCATGCATGCCACCTGTGCCAACGATCTCGCCCAGAGATGCCCCAAGCTCCCGTGCATAAATGGGAGGAAACGCAGTCCCCATGGTCTAGGGTGCACATTGACTACGCTGGGCCCTTTCAGGGCCAGTTCTTCTTGGTCCTTGTTGACAGCCATTCAAAATGGCTTGAGGTTGTACCTGTCTCTTCCACCACCACTGCAAAGACTATTCAGGTACTGAGGGGGATTTTTGCTGCACACGGGCTTCCAGATGTCATCGTGTCTGACAACGGCCCTCAATTCACTTCCTCCGAATTCCAAGCTTTCTTACAGGCTAACATGATTCGTCATGCCACGTCTGCACCCTTCCACCCGTCCACCAACGGTATGGCTGAACGTATGGTGCGCATCACAAAGGACGCCTTGAAAAGACTCACCTACGGGGACTGGAATCACAGGTTGGCTGACTTTCTCCTTTCTTATCGCACCACACCGTCCATTTCTACAGGGAGAAGCCCAGCTGAACTTCGCTGGGGGCGTCAACTTACTACTAAACTTGATCGGTTGCATCCGGACAGACTGCCTTCATCTACCTCACATCCTAGGGCACCTAGACAACTACTTGTGGGTGCCCCGGTTTGGGCTCGCAATTATGGGCCTGGTCATACCTGGGTCCCCACTTCTATTTCCAGGGTCACAGGTCCTCTCTCCTACGAGGTTGCCCTGGACAACGGTCATGTCCTGCGTCGGCACATCGACCAACTCCGCCCTAGGAGGGACCTTTCAGATGAGACTCCTGGGTCTTTTCCAGGGGGGGAGGGGGACCCTTTGGAGCAAAGGGAAGGGCACGAGCTGCTGCCCATCTCCACTGATGGAGCCACAAACGGCCCATCCCAGGGTTCCGCAATTGCTCCGAAAAGGAATTCATGGAGCTTACCCACACAACAGGCACTCACGCCTACTCCAGCAGGGAGTCACCCCGGGGGCATACTCACCTTCCACACACATCACACAGCACTCCAGTCACGGAGGATACCCGGGGGCATCCCAACAAATCATTCCCCGCAAGAGAGCTGGCACACAATCCCCAAGGTTGGCCTGACCTTACCCCAAATTCTACAGGGGGTCAAACATACCGGGAGGTGGTCGAGGAACCAAGTCCCGACTACAACACCTCTAGCCCAAATCAGGGAGTAACTGAGTTTTGGGAAAGTACAGGAACCCACACAAGCCCGGACACAGAACGGGGTTCAGGGAATGGTCAGCCTCCTGACAGGTCTTGGACGGACCTAGGAGGTTCAAAAGAGACGCCCAGCAGTGGCTATCACTTCAAGGGGCCCGAGGGTCTACAGCTAGGCAGGTCAACCAGGTCACAAAGGGACAGAAGCCCTGGCCTGACGAGCCCGGTGGGCAAGCAAGCAGGCCAGGCATTGGGGCACAGTCCTTGGAAGGCACCAAGGCAAAATAAGGAGAACAGGCTCACATCTCCCTCCAGTCAGGGAACTCATGCTAGTAACCCAGAGCTGAGAAGGTCACAGAGAGCAAAGAAGTCTCCTAAATACTTAGAGGATTACATAACATTGCTGGCTAAACAAAAGCCAGGTAACGATAGGAGCACTGAGAAGCAGAACACTGCATAAAATAAATGTTTATATGTTGGTAGTAGTTTTAGCCCGGGGGAAAGGGGTGTTATGTCCCGAGCCTTGCAAATGGCTCGGGCGTTTGCAGGCAGTCCCGGGCAGGTGCAAAGCTGCCCGGGACCAGACAGGCTGTCGCCAGCGCCGTGCGCATGCGCGGGTGCTGGCGCGGGAAAAGTAACACATTTACCCGGGAAGCGTCTATATAAGAAGCTGGGAGGTTTTGGGAGCTGCTGAAGCCATCTACTTGTAAGCTGAACGCTGAATAAAGGAAACTGAGAACTTCAACTGCTTCTCGTGTCTGCTTCCCGCCAAGGACTCAACAATACCTACTGTGAAGCATGGGGGTGGCAACATCATGCTTTGGGGCTGTTTCTCTGCAAAGGGACCAGGACAACTGATCCATGTACAGGAAAGAATGAATGGGGCCATGTATCGTGAGATTTTGAGTGCAAACCTCCTTCCATCAGCAAGGGCATTGAAGATGAAACATGGCTGGGTCTTTCAGCATGACAATGACTCCAAACACACCGCCCAGGCAATGAAGGAGTGGCTTCATAAGAAGCATTTCAAGGTCCTGGAGTTGCCTAGCCAGTCTCCAGATCTCAACCCCATAGAAAACCTTTGGAGGGAGTTGAAAGTCCATGTTGCCCAGCAACAGCCCCAAAACATCACTGCTCTAGAGGAGATCTGCATGGAGGAATGGGCCAACATACCAGCAACAGTGTGTGTGTGCCAACCTTGTGAAGACTTACAGAAAACGTTTGACCTCTGTCATTGCCAACAAAGGATATATAACTAAGTATTGAGATGAACTTTTGATATTGACCACATACTTATTTTCCACCATAATTTGCAATAAATTCTTTCCAAATTAGACAATGTGATTGTCTGGATTTGTTTTCTCATTTTGTCTCTCATAGTTGAGGTCTACCTATGATGACAATTACAGGCCTCTCTCATCTTTTTAAGTGGGAGAATTGCACAATTGGTGGCTGACTAAATACTGTTTTGCCCCACTGTATTTCTCAGAAAAACCCTATTGATCCTCAATCAATGGATTTGTTCCCAGCCTATTTAGAGGCCCGGATTAACTCCATAGAAAATAGACATTTAAAACAAACCTAACACATGAATCTCAGTTCCAGATTATATCGGGGTGTGGTGAATTAAAGCAGATCCTGAGCCTATAATGTTTGAAGGCTTCAATCTTCTTTGTTCATATTTGTCATTAATAATCAATATTATTAAAGCTGCTATTAACATTTGAAGTATTAAGCCCTCCTGGATAAAGCAGTGCCTTCAAATCTCCCATTTACATCTGGTTTGAATTCCAGAACAAGCCCAGCAAATGAGTTCTCTTTATGGAAGTTTTAATAAATGAAGTACTAACTTTGCTGAAAGATAATCAGTTAGATGTTCTGGCTTCCCCCCCCCCCTTTTGGACAGCTGGTAGGCCTCAGCTATTTTGCCAAGAAAAATGATTTGTTTCAGACAATGCTTACATGAAAAGGGGAAAATATCAGTGCTGTATAATATTCTTTTCAAATTACAGAAAGGAAGTGCAAAGAAAAACCCCAAAAGAGGATATGCTTTTCTGAAGCAAGCAACCTGGGTCACGAGAGGAATCTTCTAAGTTTAATAGATTTCCTCCTATTTTCTTTATCAAACTAACTGATGATATACTGTATGCATACCTGGTGTGGAAATGTATCTCACTTCTCTGATTATTTGACAATCTTTCATATTTGTTAGTTGTGGTTCCTTTTATCACCAACCTTTTTCTTTCTAGGATTTAATTAAACATCTGCTTGTTTTAGCACTTTAATTAAACATCTGCTTGTTTTAGCACTTTGGCCTTGAAATGATATTTTGAAATGGCTGTGATCCGTAGTCCTCTTTGTGCTTGTGACTGTTCGTATTTTGTTTTTATTTTCATTCAGTTTCAGCAGAAGCATTTGCCTATAGAAGGACTTTGAAAGTGTTGAAAGTGTTGCTTGCACATTATGTGGATTTCTTATAACATGGTGTAAACCAGGTTCAGAAAGTATTCTAGGCCTATTTTTAAAACACAGACTTAGCATACTTCTGAATGAGCAATCTGTTTTGAAATGCGATTCTTGGGAGAGTGCTTGTCGTGGGCTGCGTGGAGTTATGAAAACCATAAAAGAACCATCTTCCATCAGTTGCATTGGTTGGTTCTGTCCTAAATAAGTGCCTTATAGATTTTCCACTGCTGCTACCAAAAAAGAGATGCCTCATAGTTGTACTTTTGCTTGCTTTTATTACTTTGTGGAGATGGCACCATTTTGCCCATTTTATGGACTACTTTAATGCTGTTTCCCATTGCCGCTCATAGCCAGCACTGCTATTCCCTTGTAACACTTATCCATTGCTCTATCCATTGTAACACTTCACCCCCCGTTCTTCTATTAGGCTTGTTACCACCTGACAATTGCATGTGCTGTGGAAGGTTATGAGGTGGACCAAAAAGGAGCTTTCCCAGTGCTCTTCACAACCTTTCCCCAAGCCTATGAGTTATCAGGTGGGCTATACCTGAATATAGGTCGAGCACTTTTTTGGAAGACAACTAAAGCCATAGAATAGCTTCGATAACAAGTTACACATAGGGCGTGTTCGAAGCATTATGCTTTTGTGAGAATGTACCTGGCAGCAGGAATCTCACCTGAGCAAAGATTAATGAAACAGAAGGGAGATGGTCATCAGATTACATTGATGATGTTATTTTCCAAAGAGCAGAGGGCAGGACAAGAAACAATGAATGGAGGACTTCCGGTTTGTGTTGCAGTGAGACGGGACTCAGGAAGGTAGGGCTCTGCCTTTCACACCCAATTTCGCCCTGCTGGGGGCCCTAAAAAGGACCTAAAAATCACCCCGAAGAGGCAATGAAGAGGAGGGGTGCCTTGTTGATCATGGAGAGATGGCGGTCTTTCCGTTCGATCAAAGGAAAGCCTTCCAACCAGCAAGGGAAAGACCGGCTACATTCCTGTGGCCAGCCATTTGCTGCTAACAACCGAAGAAGAAAAAAGTACTACTTAATACATTGTAAAAATGAAAGAATCTACCAATAGAAGGGATTGTGATTTAACGCAGATGGAGGAAAATATACAAGACATGACTGAAGCACTGGAACTGGAAGAGATAGTCCACACCTTGAAATCACAAAACAAAGCTGAAGATAAGAAGAAAAGCCTGGTAAAATGGATCACAAAGGTACTAAAAAATCTACGACGTGAGAGACAGAAAAAGATAAAAGAAATCAATATCTTACCTGATTTACCTCTCCCACCCTTAACAACATCCACAAGAAAATGGCAAGACTCTTTAACTAAATGGAATAGATGGATTAGAAAAGCTGCTTGGCAAAAGAAAAAGACTAAAATCAGATCCAAGGGATCAGAAGATTGGACCTATCAGAAGCAATTTTTAAAGATTAAGCATTTGTTTGAATATGGTTAAAATACAATATGGACTACTCAACTTGAATGGAATACAGTTAAAAGATATATTTTTTATGATATGAGAAATGTAACTGTCTTATCAGATGCAATTTTTAAAGATTAAGTATCTGTTTGAATATGGTTAAAATATAACATGGATTACTTAGTAAATATCAAATGGAATAGAATTAAAAATGAAAAAATGGGGGATATAAATGAATTTTAGTTTGAGAGAGATATGTTTTTCTTTCTCCTTTTTCTTATTTTGAATAGTATTGTCTTTTTTTATGATATGAGAAATGTAATTGTTGGGAGGATTATTGTGAGGGAAGCAGCTTAGATATTTAACTGTAAATCAATCTTGAAAAAATCTTAACAGATAAAAATGATTTCAATTTTGTGGGAAAAAGTCTAAACAAGAATGTTGAAACAGGACATATAATACAACAAAGAGGACTAACTAGAAAAAAAGATAAATGCTAGAAAAATGTTTATATTTAACCTTTTTATTACTAAAATATTAAGAACTGTTTTAACCTAATGTTTGCAAAAGAGAACAATATGGAAGAAGAGAAAATCAAGGAAAGATGTTATGTAGAGTACGATATGATAGAAATTGACTATTATTGATTGTTGTGAAATGCGAACCCAGACAACATGCTGTTTACAAAGCACTAAGGCTGTTAGTTTTTTTTAAAATCAATAAAATATATACAAAAAAGATTAAAAGAATGGATAATCCATAGATATAATTAGACCTTTCTAATGAAAGATATGATTTAGAAGTAAGATAGCATTTTTCTCTCTCTTTTTTGATATGGGAAATATGAAGATAAGAGGAGGATTGATTTGAATAAAACTTTTAGCTATATAAATGTAATTAATATTGAGAAAATCATAACTGATAAAGATATTTCAAATACTGATGGGAAATCAAACTTAACAAGAGTACGAAAAACAGAATATTGATTAATGAATTGACATTGATTTATGAATTGATATTATTGTTATTTGTATGATATTAGTAAAATATAATGAAGATGCTTATATCTAACTTTGTATACATTAACAGTACCAAAAATTATAATGGTGTAATGAGGGGAAAATGGAAAAAATATGGAGAAGAAAAGAGGATTAGGGGGAAAATATTCGATTGTGTAGAATTGAACAGATTTATATTGAAGAAGTTAATGTTAAATATTTGAACCCAGACAACATGTTGTTTACTAAGCACTAAAGACTGTATTTTTTTAAAAAATAATAAAACTTTTATATATATAAAAAAGAAACAATGAATGGAAACTAATCAAGGAGAAAAGCAAGGAGAAACTTCCTGACAGAGAGGACAATTAACCAATGGAATAGTTTGCCATCAACAGTTGTGTATGCTTCATCACTGGAGGTTTTTAAGAAGAGACTGGACAGTCACTTATCTGAAATGGTATAGGGCAGTGATGGCGAAACTTTTAGAGACGGAGTGCCCAAACTGCAACCCAAAACCCACTTATGTATCATTGGGGGCCGGTTGGGCATGATCCATTGGGTGGGTGTGGCCCATTGGGTGGGTGTGGCCCATTGGGTGAGCGTGGCTGCGGTGGTAACGGCAGATTGGGTGGGACTAAAATGTTCAATCAATTAATCAATTCCATCTTTGTGAGATTTTTTTTCCCACGAGAAGTTGAAATTGATTGATTGATTGAACCTTTTTTTTTTTTTTTGCATATGGCAGTGGAGGCCTAAAGCAAAAAGGTTTTATAAAACCCAGCTGAAAGCCTAGGACTTGGGCGGCGGCGTGTTTACCCACAGAGAGGGATCTGCATGCTACCTGTGGCACACGTGCCATAGGTTCACCACCACAGGTATAGAATCTCCTGCTTGAGCAGGAAGTTGGAGTAGAAAACGTGGAAGGTCCCTTCTAGCTCTATTCTGATTGATTGATTGTTTGATCCGATTGGATAATGAAATGTCAGCAAGCAAACAACCAAGCTCAGAGAGCGCCAGGGACTCCACAGTCTCTTTCTTTTGTCCTTGATGGGGAAGTAGATCTACCTTCCAAGATATTCATAGAATCAAATGTTATTAAAAAGAAAAGAAAAAAATAGAGAATATAAACATTCTTTTTCAGCTTTGTCACATGTAAAACATCCAGTAGCAAAGGAAGTAAAAATATAGAGGTGTTCAAAATGAAACAGCATTCTGAAAAGGAACTCAATAGGAAAATATTCAGGCCAATGGAAGGCAGATAAAAATGTGTGCCAGGTCTGCTATTGTCAGCCCTTCAAGGTAGGCCAGGTCAGAAAACAGATGCCACAGGAATTGCAGTTGTACTAGTTTATTGCTGTAGGGCAGTGGTTCTCAACCTGTGGGTTGGGACCCCATTTGGGGTCGAACGACCATTTCACGGGGGGTTGCCAAACAATGCAGTCCGCCATTTTTTTTCCCCCTTTTCCTTAGCCATGCTACTCCCTTTTATTCTATTGGCTTTTGAAAGCCAATAGAATAGACTCTCTTGAATAGAGTCTAATTCTATTGGCTTTCAAAAGCCAATAGGAATTGTCCAGGCTGTCTCTGCCCTGCTGAGCCCGCCAAAAGTCCCATTCTGCAAACGGTGCTGCACCAGTTGAGTAATCCTTGACTTACGACCGGTTGGGGGGTCGCGGCATTAAAAAGGTTGAGAACCACTGCTGTAGGCTATAATAACGGTCTTGGAAGGTTCTCAAAATTTCTTTCTGTCCCATCTTATATCAATCAGACTCAGTATGACGTTATTTGGAATTTCTTTCTCATACACTTGGAAGCTTATTCAACTAATCAGGAATAATTTACTTGGCTTTTGATTGAAGCCTTAGAAGTATTAACTATAGTTACTGAGCCAATACTCTGTTTTTGTAAGAAGCGGAAATAACTAGATGACATTTATGTTAATTATTCATATGGTCTTTGGAATAATTAATTTGAACCTCCTCTTCTTGCAAATCAGTAGAAAGCTACATTAAAATGTGAAATCAGTTTTTTTTAATCTTAAAATGATGGTAACGAAACAGCAATGATTGTTTCATGTTTAGTGGACACTTCAGAAAAAGTTTAATAAGAGTTGGTTGCAATTCTACAGTTGCTGATGGTGAAATTTAGGCACTGGTATATTAACTCATATTACATGGGTCCCATTAGTGCCAAATCATTGATACAGCTTTTGAATAATCATTGCTTTTTAGGAATAAATATGATTTTCTTGGCTATGTATGAAGCACTTGGAATCTATCTAAGATGAAGAAAACTTTATATCTGGGAGATGTCCAAAATATTTGTTCATAAAGAAATATTAGTGCCCCAAGTGATACGCATAAAAGAAATCTTACATGAAAACTCCATCTCCTCAAACCAGTCTAACTTAACCAAAAGAAAAGTTATCTCTTCACCAACAACCCAAATCTTAAAGCAGAGAGTGTTCAAGTCTTTCCAAAATTCCAAGAACAAATGGCCAGCCAGGGTTATATACAATACTGGAAGCAGAGACATCAGCAGGAGATGTCCCAAATATCCAGATGGTAGGTTTGACCATGTGAGCAAAGCCATCATCTTGACTTTTTTTAAACACTCCCTACAGACAACCCCTGAATGGAAGGTCAAATCCACTCCTGATTTATAGAAGTATTTTTTAAAATATACATACATATGTATTTCTAAAATTTGGATTGCTAGCAAAGAATTAAGGGAGAACTGGAATAGCTATTTTGAACTCTTTAGCTCTTTTCAATCAGATATACCCTTCTGAGATTCGAACCTGGGTTGTCTGCATGTTAGGCAGCTGTATTAACCTCTAGGCCACAGGTTCTGTCTCACTTTTGCCAGCTGTGTTAGGGAGGGAAGAAACAGGGGAGGAGTTATCTAGAATGCTGTATGTTACACCCTGTTGCCCAAATACGGGAGAGAGAAATCTTTTGCCTTATATCAGCTCAAACTAGAGCCATCCACAACAGCAGTCACAACTGTGACATCATATACATTTCTAAAATTTGGATTGCTAGCAAAGAATTAAGGGAGAACTGGAATAGCTATTTCGAACTCTTTAGCTCTTTTCAACCAGACATACCCTTCTCTCTCCCATATTTGGGCAACGGCTCATAGACCTCGTTACGGGGCCCGGTCGGTTGATCCTCCCATCACTCATATCAGACGTATTTCTGAGTTCTAAGTTCCTGCGGCTGATTACTTCCCTATTGCGTGCGGCTCCTAAGCTGGGAGGAGAACATTCCATGTCACTTTGCACCAGAGTAACCTGTGTGATGCCAAGCTGACCCTCCGATGGAATCTCAAACCCGACTGCCTCCCTCCCCCGTGTCCGCCGCATCACTCTCCGGGGGCATGCTACCCCATCCGTACCACTACTCCCATCTCCCCCTGTAACCCCCAACCCACTGCGCTTGCGCACATGGAGTGCACAGCAGTTCGTCACAATCTTCGTTCCTGTCAGTTTGGCGTCTGACTCAACTCTCCCCTCCAAGGAAGTTCCAAGTCTGGTCTTCGCGCGTGCACACTCACGTGTCCACCGTGCTGCACGGGAACGCGCAATAGGGAAGTCATCAGCCGCAGGAACTTAGAACTCAGAAATACGTCTGATATGAGTGATGGGAGGATCAATCGACCGGGCCCCGTAACGAGGTCTATGAGCCGTGTGCAGGCGCATTTGTGCTTATAAGCAGGCTCCCCCACCCTCTGGTTTTTTACACCCTGACGATGTAAAAGCTAGGTTTTCTATTTATTAAACATTTAATTGTTTTATTTCCTGGTGCTCATCTTTTATCTTTTAAATATGTATACACTTTTTAGTCTGATATATATATATATATATATATATATATATATATTCAATGATGCAATCTTCGATCTCTGGGAAGAGTATACTCTTTATTGTTTTAACAATAAATAACTGGAGTATACTCTTCCCGGAGATCGAAGATTGCATCATTGAACAAATATGCCCGGGATTCATATTTTTATATCTATATCTATATCTATATCTATATCTATATCTATCTATCTATCTATCTATCTATCTATCTATCTATCTATCTATCTATCTATCTATCTATCTATCTATATCTATATCTATATCTATATCTATCTATCTATCTATCTATCTATATATATATATAGATAGATAGATAGATAGATAGATAGATATTTTATATATAAAATATCAAAAATGGAATGAGATTTCAGAGGAAGAGAAATGAACAATTATGGGGTTCTTTTTTTGGTTATTTTGTGTACAACACCCAAGGCCTTTCCTGTTTTCAGTTTTATACGGATATCACTCTCTGATGCAGAGGCTTTGATCTACTTATGGCTAATCAAAGAGTGAAAACTGGCTGCAAACATGTAAAAGGACTAATTTATTTATAATATTTATAGACTGTCCTTGACTGGAAAACTAATAAAGCAGTGTGGAGCCTCTTAAGTGCATAAAAACCATACATTTAATTGGGCATTTACACAAATCCATTAAAGGAAGCTCAGACATATTTTAAAGGCCTCATTGTGAAGCACCTAGAGACATTGTCTATCTGTACTATGATTCCACCTGAATTTTCCTCAGATTTGGAGGAAGTTGGAGAAGGATAAGCTTAGGAAGTTTGGCTTTTATAGACCTTAGAACCACATTTATCATACTATCTTACGCAAGATTTTTGCCATATTAATATTACAACAGATTAGTCTTTCTATTCTTTTCTCTCTTCGATGCCTTGTGTCTCAGCCATTCATGTGCTTTCATTCACTCTCAAAATAGCCAAGACTCTTCTAATATAATCTATAGTTTTGGTAAGTTTAGATCCTGACTGTGAGTTGCAATCCAACATTAGCATTAAGCTATACTGATGCTTAATGATGCTCTTAAATCCAATGATTTTAGGTTCAAGACTCAAATCTCTCTAGATTTAACTGAAAATGAGGCTATACAAATGTTATACAAAGAAGCAAGTGTGATGTATGATCTATTTTAAACAGGCAATTACTACATTACTGTACTAATGTAACAGTGTTCAATCAGAATGTGGTTTGTTTGACTGTGGCCTAATGCATTGTATAAAATTAATAGTTTGCACAATGTAGTTTATAGCTTAGCACTACGGGTAAAACCAGCCAACTGTGGCTTATTCAACAAACACAGTTAAGCAAACCGTTTGGTATATGATCAAAGGGGCTATGCTGTAGTGGAAGAGCTGCAACAAAAGGATTGGCTTCTGCTGAGAACTGTTGACCATCAGCCATTCCGACCCACATGGATGCAAAGATATTTTTCAGCATGAGTGAGCCGGATGCATTCTCATGTTGAAAACCAGGAAAATAATTATCCTTAATGAGAATCATAGGGAGGAAATTGGTTAATTAATAATGAATTACTGCTGCAGAATGGTCTTGCCAAGGAGATACAACTGTGTAAAAGTTGCCCTAGTAAGCAAGTCTTTCTCAGAAACCCAGCTTGGAACAGCCAACAGGTTGTTCTGCTTCAATGGATATGACGCTCACAATCGTTGTGCAATTGCTGACGTGCTCCAGGTTCAACGAGGATGAGGCATCCCTTTAAGTTCTGTTTGATCCTTTTTTTAAAAAAAAATCTTGTTTAATTCAAAGGGGGGGGGGAGCTATCTGCCAGAACATAATTTTTAAAACTATATCTGTAGCATGTCTGGAAATAAAATCTCTTAATCCAGGGTGTGATTCTTTAAAATACATGCTGTTGACTTGTATTTTGGAAAGATACGATTTTCTTTGGCTGCCCTAAATGGCTGCAAGTACATTATATGAGATGCTTCATTTCAGAATCCTGACAACTGCATAGGAGATTCCATCAAAGCCTACCCATTATCATTTACCATAGGTTTTACCATCTCACTTGTAACTGCTTTCCATCAATACCATAATCAGAAAAGTGATGCCATTATCATAATCCTTGAAGAAATCTTCTCTGTTCAGCAAGTTCTACAAACTGTGGAAGATGCTATTGGTTTTAAGAAGATAGAAGATCTAAGCAAATTGCAGGCATGTATTTCCACAAAAGTTCTCCTGCTCAAATGATATACTGCATATCGTTGGTGAAAGCACTTTGAAACACAAAAAAGGAAGGATCCATTTAGAAGTAATCAGTGTTGGGTTGTCAGTAGATAACCATACATAAACAAGGATCGTTACCATTGGTAAAAATTTATATATATACAGTGCTTACTGGTGTATACCGCTTAGAGAGTGCTTGCACTTAAAGCGGTATATAAGTCTCATAAATAAATAAATAAAGGCTCTACCTCTAATAGAAGAAAAATGTATATTCCTTTGGGCAAGGACATTCCCTTTTCCTTCTACAGACAACCAGGGCTTAACAGATTGCCATAATTCTGAATCCGATATAATTGAATTGCATGCTTGCTCTACTCTAAGTCAGGGGTCCCCAATTCCCGGTCCGTGGACCAGTACCAGGCCACCGCATACCAGCAACCGGTCCTCACAAATAAGCAAAGCCCCATCCGTGAGATGCAGGCAGCACACAAAACTACGCACCCTCCAGTCCACGGAAAAACCTTTCTCTATGGAACCGGTCCCAGTCCACGGAAAAACCTCTCTCTATGGAACCGGTCCCTGGTGCTCTACTCTAAGTCAGGGCTTTTCAACCAGTGGTACGGGTGCCACCTGTAGTACATTGGCACCTGGCAGGTGGTACACGACCATTTTAGAAAAGTGGTAGTGGGGGAGGGGAATGAGCTGAACCAGTGACAGCACCGCACAAGCCTGAGCGAGAAATGGCTGGAGCTGCAGGGCTGTCAGGGCTCAGCGGAAGCGCCAGGATAAGTGCCGCTTTTCAGCTGATGGGCGCTTCTTCGGGGCTGTCAGGGCTCAGTGGAAGCACCAGGATCAGCGCCAGGCTCCAGCTGGAGCTCGGCGCTGATCCTGGCGCTTCTGCTGAGCCCAGAAGAAGCGCCGATCAGCTGGAATGTTGCACCATCTCCAGGGCCTTGTGATTTACATTCAGATGCTTGGCAACTGATTCATATTTATGACGGTCACAGTATCCCAGGGTCATGTGAAGTAATCAAAATCTGCTGCAACCACCCAGAAGATGGGGGGAGTAAAAACCAAACACCCCCCCACCCTACCTCTGCTGCCAATCCTCAATAGAAATGCTCACAACAATGAAAACCTCGGACAGAAGGAAGAGCGCCATTAGGTGGGCAGGGAGGTGTCTTGCTCGGTTGTGGCTTAGAGGGCACTTTTTTCCGTGTCATTGTAACTTCGAACAGTCACTAAGCAAAATGTTGTAAGTCGAGGACTACCTGTACTTTATCACTTTTTTCCTTTTTTTTTTTTTTTTTTGGTCATCAAGTTTTTGACACCTTGCTGGGCGACTAGTAGTACTTGGATATTGCCATATCCTAAAAGTGGTACAATGGGTGAAAAGGTTGAAAAGCCTTGCTCTAAGTCATCTGTCTTGATCTCCAAAATCTAAGTTTCCAATGGAAAACCACTTAGAGGAGAATATTAAACAAGAGTCTTTGGGGCTCTCTGTTTTCTTGCAGATGTTTTATTACCCAACTAGGTAACATCATCAGTGCTAGATTAGATCTAATGTTACCTAGCTGGGCAATGAAACATCTGCAAGAAAACAACCAAGCTCAGAGAGCACAAAAGACTGCATAAAACCACTTTTCAAGACTCTTTCCTGCAGAATCAGAATCCAGATTACATTAGACTATAAACCACTATCAACAACTTCCACTTTATCTGTTTTGATAAAGTAATTTTATGTTTGGGACATATTTTAATTCTCAATCCATTATAACATGGGAAAAGCAATACACAGAGTTCTTGTAACTATAAGGGCCAGCAAAGAAGCAACTGGAAAGTTATGATCCTACTTGCTTAACATTTAAGGAAATAAGGTACTGTTTCCGTTAGTGTGAAGTTTTGGCCAGGATTTTAGCCTATGCATCTGTTGGCAGACATACCTAGATAGCACAAAAATGTTCTGAGAAGTTCAGGAATTCTTGTTAAATATTATAGAATGGTTCATCTATTAAACTACCCTTGTGTATATCTTCATTCTCCCCCAGGCAAGTCAGTTATCAACAGCGATCACAGCTGATTAATTGAAATAGAAAAGCAGTCACACTTTCAGCTTCTGAAGATATTGTAATTAGCAGTGAAATGGCCAAACAATTACAATCCTTTGTCATATCAAAGTTGCCATGTGGCAAATGAAAATCGAAGCTGTTTAATGTGTTAGCAAGACATACAGAGCCATGCCTTAACAGCCAAATTTTAGCCTAGCATGTTGTAAAATTCAAGATTATATAAGGATGTTTTTATGGTTAATGGGGAGGAGGTCTTTAACTTATTAGCTACCTAGAGTCATTTGGTGAGTAGGCAGCCATATACATAAAATCAGTAATAATTAAATTTACAATGCATTGTGCTGTGCATACCCAGAAATTGACTCTCCTAAGTTTAATAGTACAAGATTAAATTTTCCCAATGCAACATTTAAGAAGATCCAGTGCAATATTTACAAAGATGTGTTGCACTGAAAACTTTTTCATGTCCAGCCAACATCACTGGGAATAATAGTGAGGCTGAATTTACACATGCTAAGTAGGCTATGAAATGGTTTGATTTGGTATATTGTTAGAACCCAACCAATTGTGATTTATTAAACAAACTATGATTAAATATTTAATGGCTGAGGATGGTGTGCAAAACATGCTTGTATATGCTTAGTTAATTCTTCTTGATTATACATACATACATACATACATACATACATACATATATATATATGTAGGTCTTTGGTTGTTCAGGTTTTCTCCCGTGTAAAATTGGAAGTGTCTTGGCGACATTTCGATGAAGTCCCATTCGTCATCTTCAGGCTGGTGTTTTCAGCTTCCTGCTTCGAGGAGCACGAAGCTGAAAACACCAGCCTGAAGATGACGAATGGGACTTCGTCGAAACGTCGCCAAGACACTTCCAATTTTACGTGGGAGAAAACCCAAACAACCAAAGACCTACATACAAACACCTGTGAAAACCTCAGAATATATATATATATATATATATATATATATATATATATATATATATATGCACATACATACATATGTGACTGTTAAACAACCAGTGATATTTACAGATTGAGGTGGTCCTCAACTTACAACAGTTCATTTAGTGAAGTTACAACGGCACTGAAAAAAGTGACTTATGACTGTTTTCACACTTATGACTATTGTAGCATCCCCATGGTCACATGATAAAAAATTCAGACATTTGGCAACCGATGTTATATTTATGACAGTTCAAGTGTCCTGGGGTCATGTGATCACCTTTTGCGAACTTCTGACAAGCAAAGTCAATGGGGACGCCAGATTCACTTAACAACTGTGACAAGAAAAGTCATAAAATGGGACAAAACTCACCTAACAACTGTCTCATTTAGCAACAAAAATTTAGGGCTCAATTGTGGTTGCAACTGTGAGTTTGGAGCTGAGCACAGCTGAGCTCCCTTAGACTCCAGTAAATTAAGTCTTGTCTGCATCGGCTAAATTTTATTTCTTTTAATAGGCTAGCCAGAAGGATTCTACTATATTTAGCACTTTTGCCTGCTGAATTGATAAATATACCTCATTATATAGCAAAGTGGCAAGATGTGGAAGCATACACAATTCATTTCAAATTATTGCTGGAGATGCCCAAATGCTGCTTTTTACATTGAGAAATTTGTCATGAAAATGAAGGAGTTCTTGGTTTGCACTACTAAGTTTGTGTCTGAAATTTTCAAACTTCCTGTGTCAGGTAAACAGCAGCTCAGAAATAATATAGAATTCTTGAGTGCCTCATTAGCTAGAAAGGTTGAAGGCTGTTTAAAAAAATGTAAACTAAATGATGTGGAGAAGTACTATCAAAATAAATAGAAATAAACTGTGTAGACACCTTACCCTGTGAGGATTTTGAACCTTTTCCTTGTGACTTTTCTGCAGCAACCAGTATCCATACAGCAATAGTACCATCTAGTGGCAGCTATGAGCTATATGAATTTTGGTGCAACCTCATACTTTTGAGGCAATAAGTTCTCCAACTCAGTTTGAAGTTACTAGGAACACAATTGATTTTTCAGACATTAAAATGGCTAATTAATAAGACATTTGTAATTGGTTTCACGTGTAATCTAATTAGTTAGTTTTGCTCTTTCTCCCCACCTCATCCCAATCTAAATCTTATATCGCATTAAACCTTCCACTACGGTTGATTGAGGTGGACTGCACTCACAAAAGGTTATGCTTTTAATAAAATGTGTGAATCTGAAAGATGCTCCCAGATTAGGGTTTTTTTTCCAAAATATATCAAGATAATACCTAGAGAAATGGGATAATTTTAAAATTAACTCTCAATTCAAAAGGCCAGGATAGCGATCTCCATTCTTCTAAAGGCTTTGGATCCAAACAGAGCAATCAAAGAATAAGCTGTTCCTGCGTGATCCTCTTTGCTTTCATTGCTTTTTGATCTCTGCTATAAGTCTTTAAACTGTGATGCAATAATGGTGTAAAAGCTCATTTGGGTTGTCTTTCAAAAGATGTGGAACAGCTCAGCATTTTTGCACCCAGATCCTGAGATGTTCTTCCATAAGAGGCTCACCAAACTCTTCTCTTCTCTATTTTTTGAAAATTAATGATGATCTGATAAGGCTTTCAGAGATTGGACAACCATTTGTCTGAAATGGTACCATAGGACTTCCTGCCTGAGTGGGGGGTTGGACTAGGAGACCTCCAAGATCCCTTCCAACTCTGTTATTCTGTTAAAAAATAGAAATATATAACAAAATCTCAGTGACACATGAAAGCATTGTAGTATAGTATTACAATTATTAATCGATTTCCCTTTGTTCTGTAATATAGCTTTTTTGCTTCCTCTTTATTTTCCATTGCCCTCTTAGTTGCTTAAGCAGCATTTTAAAAGAAGACAAATTGCACTGTTTTATCAATGGCAGCAAGAACATGATCCATTCCAGCACATTAAAAAAGTTATTAGGTATATTTTATTATCGATGCAGTCCACACAAGTACAGTTATAGCAAAAGTGGGGAAATATTCAATGAGATAAACAAAACCTGGTCAAATGCAAAGATAATTTCTGTTACCTACATAGAGAACAGTCTCTGAAATTAGTTTTGAATCACATTCAGAAGTGCAATGCATTTACATGAGAAACCTTAAGCACCGTGAATGCAACATGTACAAAACAAATACTTCAAAAGTTTGATGTTTATTCTCTGGATTCACAATTACCTGAACCCAAATAATTCAACCATCCCAAATAATACATTTTTTCAAATCTCTTTTACAACTACCAGTATTAGTTGCCATGGACAAACCAAGTTCATGTATTACTTTTTTTTTAGTTTAAAATATATTTTTTCCTAAAAATAACTTCAGGTGACTAATAATAGTAGTGTAAAAAAATCTGATTTATTTGCATTGTGAAAAAACTTTGGACAGAAGGGGATTAACTAAAGAAGAAGAAGAAGATTCTCAGCTTTGGTTAGAGCCATTGAGCTTTATTCCTTCCAGTTTTTGAAAGCTGAGGACAATCCATGCTTTCTTCCAAAAATCCCTTGTTCAGCCAGTACCTTGTCTAAGCTGTTCTCCATCTTGGAGCAGAAAGCCCTTCCACACAGAAAGGAAATGAAATCAATTAGTAAGGAAGAAAATAAAATAAAATTTATAAACTTCAAGAAACTTATAGCTGTTCATCTCCTACGCTTAGAAGAGATAGTGAAACTGAGAAGTCAAGTTAACTTGACCGCAACCATGCCAGTTGGAATAGAGGATGGACTAGAACAGTGGTTCTCAACCTGTGGGTCGGGACCCCATTTGGGGTCGAACGACCACTTCACGGGGGTCGCCAAACAACGCAGTCCGCCATTTTTTCCCCCTTTTGCTTAGCTGTGCTACTCCTTTTTATTCTATTGGCTTTTGAAAGCCAATAGAATAGGCTCTCTTGAATAGAGTCTAATTCTATTGGCTTTCAAAAGCCAATAGGAATTGTCCAGGCTGTCTCTGCCCTGCTGAGCCCACCAAAAGTCCCATTCTGAAAATGGTGCTGCACCAGTTGTGTAGTCCTCGACTTACGACCAGTTGAGTAGTCCTTGACTTACGACCGGTTGGGAATTGCGGCATTAAAAAGGTTGAGAACCACTGGACTAGAAAGAAGACTTCCAAGGTCCCTTCCAACTTGTTATTCTCTTTGGTAGATTGTAAGGGGCTGCCACTTTTGATCATGGGCTTAGCACCCTTTCAAGATATCTCGCTACCACATGCAAGGTTTTGAAAGAACAAGCCCTATCCCTATCACGTCACAATAAAGTGAGAAGGCTGTCCATCAGTGGTCTCTGAGCACAGCTGCGGATTTTCAAGCAAAGCAAGGTGTCTCAGGCACCTTTCCCATCTAGAATAAACTTGTTGTTTAATAGCACCCAGAAGCTAAAGATGTTTATTCACATATGACATACCAAGGAAATCCAAATGACGATCCTTTTCATTCAAAACAGATGCTGGTTGCGCTCTGAAGAAGTGTGAGGTAAACGAGCTGTAATCCTCAGGTGCTCTAACAGCCTGCTGTTGGAATCTTCCAATGGAGGATTCCACGGAAATGTAGCAAGAAACTCTGGGATCTCTTAAAAGTGGGCTGTAGCAGGCTTGGCTAAGAGTCAGAAAATTTTAGGATTTCAGTGGCTCTGGAAGAAATGGTTACAGCTATTAAGGGAAATCGAGATAAATCAAGGGCAATTATGCATAGTAACCTAAGCTGATTCTCTCCTACGCTGCTTCCAGCTCTTCCGAAGCTAACTTTAAACACTGCAGTTCAGATTGCAGTCAATTTGGTAATAGGGTTGGATTAGTGCTTCATTCTGGACCCTGGTTGGTCATTCTCTATTCCTTGCCCTTCTCATCCATGCAGGTAAGGCAAGGCAAGGCTTGCTGACTGGGCCCTATTCAGGTCTCCTTTCTGAGTGCACTAGTTCCCATTCTTTTCCCTTGCTTTCTCAAATGATTGGGATAGATTCATAAAGGTACAGTAGTGGCCAAAATTGTGGAAACCTTTTGGGAAAAATGTACTTTTGAGGTTTGATGGATTCTAATAACACCACTTTTTTGGGGGAGTAGTACCATAAAATTATGTATCAATGGAAAGATGATTTAATCAAGAATGTAATGCAACAAAGTTTGTGCAATTATCTATACTGTATTCTATGAAACGTTATAGCCAAATAACCAAAAAAAGGAAGCACAACTTGCTTAGGTTGATATCAGGTAGCTTTCCTTCATCTGATTGTAGCCAATGAGCATGAGTGTTTAGAGAGCCAATTAGGTGGCTCATTGTTTTGGCAATGAGCCAATCAGATCACAGTAGGATTCAGTTATTGATGTCATGTATTGAAGCTGAGAGGAGGACATTTGTCAGTGTGTTATGTCATCGCTATCAAGTTGGTTGGGGGTTTTTTTCTTTCATTTAGGAAGCTTGTAAAACATAATAAAATTAAAGTAATGGTGCAAAGAGTTGACTGGTTACCCAGAAAGCGATGTAAAATGGTATTATTAAGTGAACAAGGCTACAGTTATAAAGAAATTAGAAGAAAAATTGGTGGAAATTTAACCAAAGGTGGCATTTCTACTGTACACTTTTCCCAAAAGGTTTCCACAATTTTGGCCACTACTGTAGTTCTCAACTTACGAACATTTGTTTAGTGGCCATTTGAAGTTACAACGACACTGAAAAAATTGACATGACTGTTCCAGGATCTCCATAGTCCTGTGATCGAAATTTGGGCGCTTGGCAACTGACATGTATTTATGACAGTTGAACTGTCCTAGAGTCATGTGATCACAATTTGCAATCTTCCCAGCCAACTTCTGACAAGCAAAGTCAATGGGGGATGCCAGATTCGCTTAACAGCTGCATGATTCACTTAACAACTGCAGTGATTTACTTAACAACTGTGGCAAAAAAAGGCCATAAAATGGGGCAAAACTTACAGTAAGGACCTGCCTTCGTTTCTCTATCAAGAAAGCAGAACTCCTCCAGCTGGGGTGACATGGGCTGGGCCGGCGGCTCAGCGGCCGCTCCAGCAGCTTCTGAAGTGCTCGTAGAAGGCCGGGGTTCACAAGCTCACTCTCCCAGATCTCTTCTTTTTCTTCTTCCCGCCCAATGGCTACTGAGCCATAGCAGGGATTGGCCTCTTGTTCCTGGAGGTTTTTGAATGCCTCCACCAGCATGCCGATGGCTTGCTTAAGAAAATGGTCGGAGCGCACTGGCTTCTCACCCTCCTCTTCACTGATATTGAGCGATCTCTCCATCTTGCACTTCCAGCCGGGTTGATGGCTGCCACGCTTGAGGGTTACTTTTCTGGCTTTCGTGTTCCAGTCATCGTTCTTCCCCACTCCGATCGGCCATCCCCGTTTCTCACGGGTGTCTGCCTCATCAGACGAGCTGGCGGAGTCCGAGCTGCTGCTACTCGGGCAAGCCTTCAGAGGGGGCCTCCTCCAAGCGCTCGCTTTCCCTCCTCTCACCGCCGTGATTAGACATTATTTTGCATGGTCCCCATGGTAGGAATTGTCCTCCGGGTTGACCACTTTGCAGATCCTGCCTAATGTAAGGACCTGCCTGCGTTTCTCTACCAAGAAAGCAGAACTCTTGAAACTTTCATCATTTTGAAAGGAACTTTTATTGGCAGGTACAGACATCAGGGAAGCTAGGCAGGTTCTGAGGGCTTCCCGCCTGAATCAATAGGAAAACCCGCAAAATAATAACCCCACCCCAACTGGCCATTCGGGCGGTTCAAACAGGCCAATCCATAGGTGCCTTCGAGCTGTGGGAAATGAACTGAAAAGGCGCCTCTCTCAAGATTGTTAGGTCCTCGCTGCTTCCTCACTCTGCACTGAAATACGGCAGATGGCCCGGAGGCATTCCTTTCACACCCCGAAGAGGATACATCAAAGCAGATAGTGTCCTACATGCATTAAAAATCCCCCTGGTCTCCCCCCTCCCCCCATAGAAGAATGGCAGAACCCGAACAGCTGAAATGCAGAGAATATAAGGAATAATTGAGGGTTCTGACACTCACTTAACAACTGCCTTGCTTAGCAATGGAAATTTTGGGCTCAATTGTGGTCATATGTTGAGGACTACCTGTACTGTCTTCACGCATTCTCTCCTTCGACATTAAATGTAGGTCCTTCCTTTTCCCCCTTATTGTGTCATTGTTGCTCTGATGCTACAATGATCAAAGCAAAAAGGACAGGATGTTCCTTCGTTTCTGCATTCCACTGAAACTCTGCAGTAAGGAAAAACTGATGGCTCAGCTTCACAGAGGCAAAGTGCCATTTACTGCTATTTTGTAGTTTCATCCCAACATGTTTTTTACTTAAATATGTGGGGGGGTTTTTTGCAATATTGTGGGCAAGGGAATGAGAAAGCAAGAGGAATATGTTTCACTTGGCCTAGGCCAGGAGTGTTCAACTCTGGCAACATTAAGACTTGGGGATTTCAACTCCCAGAATTCCCCAGCCAGCTATGCTGGCTGGGGAATTCTGGGAGTTGAACTCCCCAGATTTTAAAGTTGCCAAAATTGGACACCCCTGCTCTCTGGTGTAAAAAAACCCTACTTTCTTTTCCTCTTCTAGATATGGTGGAAAAGGCTGACTACGGATTATCTCGATATGAGTCGCACCAAACCACTGACAATCAAAACAATCAAAACACAACATGATTTGGCGGCCTGTGAGTTCGAACACTTCTAGGATGTACAGTCTTAAGGGATTATCTTCCCTACGTCATTGCCTCATCCCCGGGGTGGGACAGCAATAATTTCTGCACATCAAAAACAGATGACATCAGCTTTTACTCCCGTCCCTTCTGTCACAGATTTGATCCCCCAGTGTATTTCCCCCACTGGGGGTTTGAAAGTTGGCTTTACACTCTTAAGTTGTTTCAAATGCTCTGGTCCATTTCAGCAAGAGGGTTTCACTTCTTTACGACCTATTCCAGGAATTCATTGCAGGTAGTCCTCGGCTTACGACCACAAGTGAGCCTAAAAATTATGTTGGCAAGCGAGATAATTCAGTGAATTTTGGCCCATTTCATGACCTTCCTTGCCACGGTCGTAAAGTGAATCACTGCAGTTGGTAAATTAGAGACTTCCCCACTGACTTTGCTTGTCAGAAGGTCACAAAAGCTGATCACATGACCCAGGGCACGGCAACCATCATAAATACGAGTCAGTTGCCGAGTGTCTGCATTTTAATCACGTGACCATGGGGATGCTGCAACGGTTGTAAGGTGTGAAAAACAGTCCTAAGTCACCTTTTTCGATGCCGTTGTAACTTTGAACGGTCACTAAATGAACTTTTGTAAGTCAAGGACTACAGTAGTGGCAAAATTGTGGAAACCTTTTGGGAAAAGTGTACAGTAGAAATGCCACCTTTGATTAAGTTTCCACCAATTTTTCTTCCAATTTCTTTATAACTTGTTCACTTAATAATACTATTTTACATCGCTTTCTGGGTAACCAGTCAGCTCTTTGCACCATTACTTTAATTTTATTATGTTTTACAAGCTCACTAAATAAAAGAACACAAAAAAACCCAACCAACTTGATAGCGATGACATAACACACTGACAAATGTCCTCCTCTCAGCTTTAATACATGATATCAATAACTGAATCCTACTGTGATCTGATTGGCTCATTGCCAAAACAAGGTGACACCTAATTGGCTTTCTAAACATTCATGCTCATTGGCTACAATCAGACGAAGGAAAGCTACCTGATATCAACCTAAGCAAGTTGTGCTTCCTTTTTCTGGTTATTTGGCTATAACGTTTCATAGAATACAGTATAGATAATTGAACAAACTTTGTTGCATTACATTTTTGATTAAATCATCTTTCCATTGATATATAATTTTATGGTACTACTCCCAAAAAAGTGACGTTATTAGCCATCAAACCTCAAAAATACACTTTTCCCCAAAAATACACATTTCCACAATTTTGGCCACTTCACAGAGGGAGGAATACTTGCTGAACCCAGGAAAGATTTCTAAGATTTCCCTTTGATATTCAGCATCAAAGAGTGGCTAAAATATTGTTTTGTAAAAGGTTGCTTGTTCAGTGACCTGCCTATATTTTCCTTCTCACATGCAGGAGCGTGCCCTTTAAAGGAAGGGAAATCTAGTACAGGAAGTCCTTGAAGAACGACCGCAACTGAGCCCAGAATTTCCGTTGCTAAACAAGACATTTGTTAAGTGAATTTTGCCCTGTTTTATGACCTTTCTTCCCATAGTTGTTAGGTAAATCACTGCAGTTGTTAAGTGAGTAACATGGTTGTTAAATGAATTTGACTTTGCTTCTCAGATGGTCGCAAAAGGTGATCACATGACCTTGGGACATTGAGACTGTCATATGTCATATATGTCAGTTGGCAAGCCTCTGAATTTTGATCACATGACTGTGGGGATGCTGCAATGATCGTAAAGTGTGAAAAAAACAGTCATAAGTCACTTTTCCTAGTGCCGTTCTAACTTTGATCACTAAATTAGTGATTGTAAGTCGAGATCTACCTGTAGCAACTTTTCAGAGTAACAAATTTTATTATTAAAAACCACAAGTTTTCATGAAGTTTATTAGTTCAACCAGGTCCTGCCAGATATTCCCTGCCTTTTTTTTTACTACTATAGTTTTCCTCCTACAATATATTTTAAATTATTGTTTCTTTTATCTACCAATCTTTCCATAGCTAATTGGGGATTTTTTTTTTGAGAAAAATAAATGCCAGGAAAACTAGGTAGTTGAAAAATAATAATTTAGAAAAAAATTTGAACCGGTAACCTCATAGCTACAGGGCAAAGCTCTTAGTCATTGTGCTATTTTAGCATTGAGACTAAAAAAAAGATTTAGAAATTATCAGAGTGCAAAAGAGTTGACAATAAAATGATTATTTAGGCAGTTGTTGCATATCGCTGCATATATGTGTATTTTTGCCTTTAATTATACACACATATACAAGCACAGAAACATATATACATTTAGTTTAATATAGATGTTGTCATGGTTCCGACAGATGAAACTCTTCAAAAAAACTTCAAGGCATTGTTTATCTTAAAGCAATGGTTCTCAACCTTTTTAATGCTGCGACCCCCAACCGGTTGTAAGTCAAGGACTACTCAACCGGTTGTAAGTCGAGGACTACTCAACTGGTTGTAAGTCGAGGACTACTCAACTGGTGCAGCACCGTTTGCAGAATGGGACTTTTGGCAGGCTCAGCAGGGCAGAGACAGCCTGGACAATTCCTATTGGCTTTTGAAAGCCAATAGAATTAGACTCTATTCAAGAAAGTCTATTCTATTGGCTTTCAAAAGCCAATAGAATAAAAGGGAGTAGCACAGCTAAGCAAAAGGGGAAAAAATGGCAGACTGCGTTGTTTGGCGACCCCTGTGAAATGGTCGTTCGACCCCAAATAGGGTCCCGACCCACAGGTTGAGAACCACTGTCTTAAAGAATCTTTATTTTGAGTAGCATAACATTGGCAGTGCATAATCAAAGCCAAAAACTGGATTCCCCTCTCCATAGTACATAGTATCAAAGCACAATTCCCTCCTCTAATTAACAGTCATAAATCACATCCCCTAATGAGCTTGAAGCATGGGCTTCCTCTCCAGTTCTCCACCCCGCCAAATCTTTATCAGCTGTGGTTACAATAACCTTGTTTCTCACACTAGGTTTGGTGTTATGCCTAGCTAGACTCTTGTTCACATCCCCCCTCCCAACATCATCTAACTCTAAAAGCAAAAGGAAAAAGATGGCTACATTTCCATCTGTTCTCAATGCAAAAACATCCGATGTTAGCAGCATTGACAGATGTATTTTATACATATGTAAAATAGAACAATTAACCAGTGGAACAACCTGCCTCCAGAAGCGGTGAATGCTCCAACACTGGAAGTTTTTAAGAAGAGACTGGACAGCCATTTGTCCAAAATTGTATAGGGTTTCCTGCCTGAGCAAGGGGTTGGACTAGATGACCTCCAAGGTCCTTTCCCACTTTATTATTATTATTATTAATTAATTATTTCCAGGAAGATCCTCCCACTGAAAGGGAAGAAATTAATATTTATTTTCCTGGTGGAAGGACACAACAGCAGAGGAATTGTCCCACAGGGGAACATGGCAGCCTGCTGTGGAGACTTAATACTTTCCTAGCTGTTGCCAAAGTGTCCCAGACCAAAACAATTTCCCTCAAGCAGCTTAGAATCCAGCTGCCATGGGAACAGCTTCAGCTGCAAATGTGAATAGGCTTTAAAATGAAGATCCTTCCCTAAACTGTTCCATCTGAGAGATAACAGCACTTTTCCTTTTTCTATGAACTTTGGTCTCTGCCAGGAAATGTCTTTCTCCTGATTCATCGAGGTCAACCTTGGTTTTGTTTTTTGTATTTTTTTTCTTTTTATTATTATTATGTTTGCCTCTGAGCTGTGGACATTTTGTGGGCAGGGCTGCATTAATTATTTAGCAGTCATGTTGACTGTAAAGAGTTATGGCATGCACTCATGTTCTGAAAGTGATTGCTCACTATGGAGAGATTATTTTATCCTATTACCAAGACTTAGTCATGCTTGGAATAGTGATGTTAATTAGGGTATCCACCATTCCATTTGTATTGCTAAACATCAGGAATCTGTTGGCAATCTTTTAAGCATTTCAAGTTCTGCAAGTTGCGTTTGCAGCTGACCACACCATGCTACTCAAATCCCTGGGATCGGACTCCTGCATTAAAATGTGCTTCACTGAATCCCATAGGGCAACAGAGAAGTGTTAAATACCAATGTAATTTTAAAACTGAAGATGAGGAAAAAGCTGTAGAATCCAGCTGATGAGGCTAAAATGTATTACCTACATGCAGTACTTCTCAACCTTGGCAATTTTCAGACGTGTGGACCTCAACTCTCAGAATTTTTCAATCAGCCTGCTAGCTGGAAATTCTGGGAGTTAAAATCCACACATCTTAAAGATTCTCAAAGCTGAGAAACACTGATTTATAGAAAGTCTCTTCTTTTTGTTCCTGACACCACTGAAACAAAAGGCATAAAGACTCTGTAAATTTGTGCCAGATGTGTTAATGTGGGATTATTTCTGGTCCTCAGCGCTGCAGCTGCATGATGGAGAAAGACAAGGGATGTAATTGGCATCGCCTGCATTTCCATGTCTAAACATTAAGGGGAAATGGATGGAGGGCTAATTGTTCAGGGGCTCCCCGTGTGCTTTGTGGCCTTAAAGTTTAGTCTGTCACAATGATCTGTCTTGATGAGAGAATATCCCCTGAGGAAATAAATCCTTGTTTTCTTAGTAGACACATTAGAATAAAGACAGCTATGTAGGGTTTTTTTTAAAAAAAACTGAGTATACTCTTCTAAACTTCCTTCATTTCCATAATTGTGTAATAATGAAAGTAGGAGTTTTACTCCGAACTTGTGCCTCAATCCTTGGATAATAATTCCTCATGGCTGTAAGAAAGGTTTATGGCAGAATGATTTAGCAGAATAATCCCCACTCATAACTCTTTAGTTATCAGCCAGCTTTCATACATGTGATTTTTCTTCTACTTTTGTTATCAGGGAGCAACCCGGGGACAGCACTAAAACTCTCTCTGAAAACTCAACAGCCAGCAGCATAAGGCATGGACAAAGTTCGGAGAGCTAAAATTGGTTTTACTGCAGATGGGAAGCCCACAGAACAAAACTCCTCTTTCTAAGCAAGACAGTTGTTAAATGAGTTTTGTCCTGTTTTATGACCTTTTTTGCCACAGGTGTTGAGTGAAACACTGCAGTAGTTAACTTAGTAACACGGTTGTTAAATGAATCTGGCTTCCCCCACTGACTTTGCTTGCCAGAAGCTTGCCAAAGGTGATCACATGACCCCTTCCATTGGAAACTGAAAGTAAATGCCAGTTTCTAGCCCAAAATGACCATAAATCCCGGTCACATGACTGAGGGACCACTGCAAACAGCTGTAAATGCAGGCCAATGGCGGGGGGGGGGGGGGAGGGGGGTAGGGTGACTGTCAGAATTTTGAATCTAGGTTGTAAGAAGCCCTGGGGAGGTCTTTCCTGACTTTGAATAATTGTTAAACAATGGAGAACTCCTTTTTAATGACTACATGTATGAGTAAACCAAGGTACTTGTTCACCCTTCAGAGCTTTTGTGAAGGTTCCCCTCATTTGCGCCTTTTTATTCTCCATGAAGATAATCAAGATATTGGAGGCCGCATTTGATCTATACGAGGCATTCTTTCTGCAAGTACACTGGTGAGTCACAGAAGTTTTGCAGCTGGTACACAATTTCCCTCCCTGAATTTGGAAAAATTCTGAGGTAAAGTGAAGGCTGCTCTCCACTCAAATATATGGAGGAAAGGGAAGTAAGCAGATCAGCTGTGTGCTTCCTGGAAGAGCCTTTTCCAAGTTGGAGCTTAGGAGCCAAAATAAAATAACATTTTATACTACTTAGCTTTCTTTCTCTTCCTTGTGTTTTGGATAAAGCTCTTCATTTGAATAAAGGAGAAGCTGCTTTCAGAGCAGCAAATTCTATTTCAGGCCAGGAATGACTCTAGCACAGGAGTACCCAACCCCCAGTCCGTGGACCAGTACCCGGCCACAGCATGCCAGCAACTGGTCCGCGCAAACAAGCAAAACCCTATCCATGGGATACAGGCAGTACATGAAACCATGTCCCCTCCAGTCTGCAGAAATACCTCTCTCCATGTAACTGGTCCCTGGTGTCCAAAAGATTGGGACCTCTGTTTTAGCAGACAATCAAAGAAGAAGTCGAGATGTGAGTCCTGAGGGCATGTCAGAGGCAAACAACACTCTCTAAAAAGGGGACAGGGCTTCAAGCCTGTGGTTGTGGCTACCATTTCGACTCTTTTGACCTCTGTGTAGATGAACTTCTTTCAGCTCATTATCTCTCATCAGTTAGAGCAAATGGTCAATAGCATGATTACAATGTGTACTGTTAAAACCTATAACTAAAGGTAATTATAGAATGCCTATCAATGTCTGCCTTTCAAAAGCCAACAGGCCTTTATTTCTATTTTCATGGGACCCAGATTTTATATATTTGCTACGTTGGGCACCCAAAGATTTTGAAGAGTCTCCTTTTAGTGATCAATCCTGCAATGCTGCACAATCCTAGCAGCTATAATCAGTTTGAGTTCTGTGCATCATATATTTTGTAGAGTTATGCATATCTTATGTTTTTAATTATGGGGATGTGCCTAAATATTTACAAATACATCATAAGGGGAGGTTGTAAGTTTACTGTAAACTTGATAGGAAGTTTGCTTTACATGCTATGTGGAACATGGTTTTTTTTTGCTCCTAATAGTCTGCAAATTTCTTTCTGTTAAAGAACATAAATACAACATTAAACACAGCACAGCCAACGTACAGCAGAACTTAATTTGTAAAGATAATAGAGACGAATATGCATTGTCACAGGATGTATAGGTGTGGCTGTGCTCCAAACATAATTTGAACTCTTTAATTATATGTTTGAAACATATGTATCCACATGCCAGTAATTATGTCTGTTATGGAATTTATATCTCCTATTTTGCACACTGGAGAAGAGCCTAATGCTGGGAAAGATTGAGGGCAATAGAAGAAGAGGACGACAGAGAATGAGGTGGCTGGATGGAGTCACTGAAGCAGTAGGCGTGAGCTTAAGTGGACTCCAGAAGATGGTAGAGGACAGGAAGGCCTGGAGGAACATTGTCCATGGAGTCATGATGGGTCGGACACAACTTAGCAACTAACAACAACAACAATTTTGCACAGTAAGGAAGATAAATATATATATTTCTTACCCTCTCCCTCAGTTTCCTTCCTATTCCTGCACAGCTTTTCATTCTGAGGTCCTAAATTCAGATTTCTAAACAAAAGAGTTGATAAAAGCTTTCAGACATAATGTAGTTCATCCTTCAGGTTAAAGAGAAGAGCCCTATGAAGCAGGTCACTCCTACTCAATTCAAGGAGAATTCTGAAAGTGTAAGCTGTGTGGGTGAAATTCTCAAACAGATGGTGAAAGCAAATCCATCTGTCCTTCTAGCCTTTTCTCATTGTAACTTTGTCTTTTTCTATTTGGATAGGTTAATCTCACCTATCCTGATTTCCTTAACGGCTTATATTTTTAGGTCAATGCTTGGAGTAGATGAGGAATAGAATCAGCATATCTGAAAGATGAAGGATACTGTTCCTCTTCTGTCTATTTAATGTTACATGTCCACTCTGCTTTTTTTTTTTTTTCAGGGGTAGGCAACCGTGGCTCTTTTTATTATTTTATTTTCATTACAATCATAAGGAAAAAAAATTCAGATACATAAGAAGTTAAAATAGAACACAAATTCCACCATTGCTCACCCATTTCCCCCCAAACCGCATCCCCCTCTCATCTCTTCACTTCCCCCTTTCTTCTACCTCCTCCTCTGCTCCCCTCCCTCTCTCCTCCATCTTTCTACTTACTTATCCCTCTCCTCTTCTTCTCAATCGGATGCAGTCTGAGGGAAAATGCCCGAGCAATCCTCTATCACCAAAATCTGAACTATTGAAAATACTACCCATACTCTCCTCTCCCCCCTGCCCCCCCCCCGACTTCCCAGAGCTCAATACAAGGTTACAAAAAAAAGAAGAAAAAAAGAAAAAAAAGAAAACTAAACATAGTCAACTTAAATTTACTACTTATACAATAAGCGGAGTCCTAATAACCCTTAACTCTCTGCAAACTTGAATTCATAATTTAGTAAAAATCCATTATTCATAAAATAAATGAAACTTTGTTGTTCCATACTTCTTCTGAATATATTCTATCCATCTTCTCCATACAGAAACATATCTCTTTTGTGAATGGTCCTTTAAGTAAGCAGAAATTTTAGCCATTTCTGCTAAGTTAGAAACCTTGAACACCCATTCTTCCAAAGAAGGCAGAGAATCTTTTTTCCAATACTGACCCACCAATAGTCTTGCTGCTGTTATTAAATTCAGCATTAAAATAGTTTCTTTAACATCAAAATCCACAAAAATTCCCAAAAGAAATAATTGTGGAGTAAATTTAATTTTCCTTTTAAAAACCTTTTGAATGTTCCACCAAATCATAATCCAAAAAGTTTTAATATTTTTGCAAGTCCACCAAACATGAAAATAAGTTGTGTCCAAGGAACCACATCTCCGTCATTTGGGTTGCAAATTCAGATACATACAAGATAACTTTTTAGGATCCAAATGCAATCTATAAAACATTTTATAAAAACTCTGCTTTTAACATATATATTAGAATGTATAATTTACACACACACACACACACACACACACACACACACACACAAATTTAGTTGCTTTCCTCAAGTTTTAATCTTAAATAATATGAAAAACGTGAATCCAAGATTCTATTCTATGAATAAATTCATTTTTTTAAAAAAAATAATTGATTCTATTATTTTTAATTCTTATATGGGAGTATAAAGAATTTAATAGTAATTTTACTATTATTTTAGCAGCAAATGCCATTACTGTGCTTCAGTGTCACCAAGAAAAATAATAATAGTGATGCACTGCAACGATTTGTTGTTGCTGCCAATACTATACTCTCCATTTCTACCAATATATTGGCTAAATGGGCCTAATATTTGTTGCAGTGACAATAGTTTTGTTCTATTCAGCTATAAGCAGTTATCTTGCAATTCACAAAAGTAAGAATGACACATGTAACATGAATTAGACACAAACTTTTGAACTATTGAAACAATATCAGAAGAAAAGCAACAAAAGGCAGTTGTCAAAAGAATGATAAAACCCTGGGAAAAGGATCATCTGACGTTAAAGCACAGTCTATGATACAAGCTGTACAAGTATGTTTCTGAGAGCAAACCTGATGTTAAGTGGTTCAAGTGCTACTGTATAACCTAACATAACTAAATGAATGTTCCATCATCAATTATACAGCAAGAAGCATAACAGATTGTGGAAAAAACATTAATTTGGCCTCAAAAGCAAAACGTAATTGTTCTAAGGCTCTTTTCCTTGTTGTCATGAATAACATTACTATGTTAGATTATCACATACCACATTTAAGGCTTTGCCTTCCAAACACACAGATTTGCCTACATGCAGCATTTTACCATTTTGGTATTTTTTCAGATAATACAGATTCTCTCCAATTTGCTTTCTCCAATAAATAAATAAATAAAAATAAAAGGCATATTAGTCAAGCATAATTTCGCTTTAAAGGCCTTTAGAAACTCAAAAAGGCAGCAATAGCATACATTAAACATTAACATAAAATATGACTCTAAGGAGAAAAATTAGTCATTATGCTCTGTAGCAAGGCGAACATGATAAATGGGACAGCTCTTTGGAGCTAGACCTAAGAGTTAGATATTAGATAAGAATATAATGCTAAAATAAAATTTTAAAAAAGCTTCCTGGATATGCATTCATAGTAAGAATCTAGAAATCTTGTATTTTTTAAGGGCCCCATTTTGATAGGAAGGTCCTTCTTTTTCTCCAAAGAAATCTGGCTTAGACTTGTTGGGGTCAACAAAAGAGATAATTAAATTTACTACATGACAGATGATAATTATAGGCCTGGATTTTTTTGTGTGTGGAAATGGCATCTCTATTCAACTGGATTTCTGGAAGAAGAAAACAGTTATTCAACAAAAATATCTAATGTATAATCAAACCGGAGAAATAAAAAATTAGCTATTAGGAAAATCAATTGGATTTTCTATCAGATATGAATATATTGCACACAAGGTATTCTGTGAATGTCCTCCTGCAGATCCAGAGCTTGGTTGAGATGTCCTAAAGATGAAGTTCCATTCTACTTCCAATGTTCTTCTTCCACAGAGACAATCATAGAAATATCCTGGACGTGAGAAGAAGCTTAGCTTAATAACTAATGACCAGCCTGAGCTTTCTTCAGTTCATGGAATACAGGTAGCTCTTGACTTACAACCATTCATTTAGGGACCATTTGTAGTTACAATGGCACTGAAAAAAGTGACTTACAACCATTTTTCACACTTACGACTGTTTCAGCATCCCCATGGTCATGTGAACAAAATGCAGATGCTTGGCAACTGACTCATATTTATGACAGTTGCCATGTCCTGGGGTTATGTGACCATCTTTTGTGACCTTCTGACAAGCAAAGTCAATGGGGAAGCCTGATTCACTTAATGACCGTGTTACTGGCTTAACAACTTCAGTGATTCATTTAACCACTGTGGCAAGAAAGGTAGTAAAATGGGGCAAAACTCAATTAACAACTGTCTTGCTTAGCAACAGAAATTTTGAGCTCAATTGTGGTCATAAGTTGAGGACTACCTGTACATAGCATGAAGGGCTTATTCAGTCTACTCTACTGTGCTATCACCAGAAGTGGCCAGCAACCATTTTAGAAATGTAGTAAAAGATGATATTACTCTGCATCAACCTTGTTCCCATCAAGACATGTGACTAAAAGAAGCATTTTTCTGGTAATGTTTTAAAGTTCTCTTTGCCCCCTCAAGCTCCACTCTCTGTTTTGACCAATGAACGTTTCTTAATTTATAAGTAGATGCCAGGAATTCATTGAATATTTCAGACCTCTTCTCAGTGTCACCTCAACGGACTCACTGGTTACTATGGTCTGAAATATCCTCCAAAATTATTTTTGATCAGAAATGCTATAATAGGGTAATATTTATTTATTTAAGAAAATTTATATGGCCGCCCAATTCACTCTCAGTGAGTCAGGAATAACGCTTACTTTGTAAATAAAAGTTTGCCCCTTTGAAATCCAGGAGAATATTTTTCTTAATTCCTACTTTTCTTTCTCTGGCCTACACACCACCAAGCTTGAATTTATGAAGCAAAACCATTACAAAACCACTGCCAAGCAAAAGCTCAAGGTAAAATAAATAGGCCAGGCAAAGAAATATGGTAATTTAAAGAACAACTCAAAAATTCAAAACTGAGCAAATGCTTTTTTATTTTTAAAGTAAGTGTTATAATTATTAGGCTACTACTGTACATCATCCCAAGAAATGGTAGCTCTAGAGATATTAGAGACAAGCTAGTGATGAAGGAATTTTTGTGCCTTTAAGTATGTGCACCCTTATGCTTTCATTTGGTGTATATAAATAAAACTTTGTATGCATTTCTAAATGAATGTATCAAAAGCCATGCCCCATAGGCCAATCACAATATGTTTAATTAATTTTTTTTCAGAGAAAATATTACTGGATTTGAGAATGCTTAAAAGTCATAATCAAATGAATGTTTAGAAGAAAATGGCAACCAATTCAAATATGTAATTTACATAATTACGTGTCTATGGGACATGACTTTTGTTACAACCTTATATCTCTGTATGCATACATCTTTGTGTTTATGTTTGTATACATATGTGTGTGTATGAATACTATGCACACATAAATAAGTATGTATTTACAACCACAGATCAACAGCTGTTAACAACTGTTCAAGTTACAACAGCACTGAAAATGTGACTTATGATGACCAGTCCTCAAAATAAATAGTTACTGTTGGACCCAGATTTGTTTAACAGCTGCATGATTCACGTAACAATCCTCTTGCTTAGCAATGGAAATATTGGTCCCAGTTGTAGCCATAAGTTGAAGACTGCCTTTAAGGCCAGTCTTTAAATCAGTTGCAGTTTTTTTTTTCTCAAAGAGAGAGATGGAAAGGCCCAGTGACAGGTGGGTGGAAGGTCAAATGAATATCTTGCAAACAGTTGCCAAAATGTCTCAGTCCAAACAGTTGTTGTTTTTAAACAGAGTCAGTATTCCAGCAAGCAATAATTAAAGCATTGCTCAGCCAAAGCATAGGCACTGCTTACATAAACTTACTACAATCAATATATAAAAAAACAATGGCGATGATCTTAAATTGGAAATCAACATAGAATGAAGTGTATGACAAGGCGATACAATATCACCTATCCTTTTCTCATCCTGCCTTGAAGAAGTATTTTGCAAACTAGACTGGGCAAAAGATGGAAATCAAATCAACAGCACCTATTTAAATCACTTAAGATTTGCAGATAATGTTCTTCTCTTTTCACAAGACCCGGAAGAGCTGCAAAGACACATACAAGAGCTGCCTGAAGCAGGAGAACCATTTGGCTTAAAAATAAACCTGAAAAAGGACCAGGTTATGTTTAATAAATTCACTAAAGAAAGAAAAAAATATATTTGGAGAAGAACTAGACATAGTAGACCACTACATATACCTTGGCCAACGGATCTCAATGGAAGGCAATACAATAAAGAAAATTGAATGGCGTGTTAAATGTAGTCGGCAGACATTTGGCAAGTTAAGTATAACTTTCAAGAACAACCCCCCCCCATATGTCTGAAGAGAAAATTTTTTGATCAGTGTGTGCTACCTGCTCTAACATATGCCGGTGAAATATGGACACTAATCTCACAATGGATGCAAAAGCTATGAGTGGTGCAAAGAGCCATGGAAAGATACATGCTCAGTATTACAAGACAAGATAGAAAGACCTGCACATTAGAGAACAAATGAAAGCATATGATATCATCAAGAGAGTAAAAGAATGGAAATGGAAATGGGCTGGTCACATAGCAAGAAGAACTCATGGCAGATGGACCAAGGCAATCACAGAAGGGATCCCACTTGATAAAAAGCATCCATGAAAGAGACCTAAAATAAGATGGATCAACGACATCAGCAAATATTGTGGGCCGAATTGGAAAAAGAAAGCTCAGAACCATATAGGTTGGAAACACACGGAAGAGGCCTTCACATCCTGCAACGGATAGAGAATGGCTAAATGATGGTGATGATGACATAATACAATGCAATTTAAAAATGCAAATAAAATAGGTTTTTGTTTGATTAAGCATGAAGTATGTGAACCAAGTCCATATAATTTTATAAACTCTAGTGCAGGGCTTTTCAACTTTTTCACCGATTGTACCACTTTTAGGATATGGCAATATTTGAGTACCACCAGTCGCCTAGCAAGGTGTCAAAAACTTGATGATCAAAAAAAAAAAGAAAGAAAAAAGTGATAAAGTACAGGTAGTCCTCGACTTACAACAGTTCGTTTAGTGACTGAAGTTACAACGGCACTGAAAAAAGGGACTTGTGGCCATTTTTCACACTTATGACCATTGCAGCATCCCCAGGGTCATGTGATTTACATTTGGATGCTTGACAACTGATTCATATTTATGATGGCCACAGTGTCCCAGAGTTATGTGATGCCTTTTGCAACCTTTTGACAAGCAAAGTCAATGGGGAAACCAGATTCACTTAACAACCGTGTTAACTAATTTAACAACTGCAGTGATTCACTTAACAAATGTGGCAAGAAAAGTCATAAAATGGGGCAAAACTCATTTAACAAATGTGTGGACCTCAACTCCCAGAATTCTCCAATCAGCCTGCTAGCTGGAAATTCAGGGAGTCTCTCCTGGGCCGTGCGGGGGACTCCCGGATGGTGGTACGGGCTTCCCAGAACCCTGGGCAGTGGAGGGCAAGTGGCCAGTCCAGCCCTCGAGCTCCCAGGGCACCAGGATCCTGCAGCCCAACCCAGTCCAGCCCCATTTCCCCGAGGGGGCATCCAGCTGCGCTTACCTCCTCCTTGAGGCTGCTGTTACTGGGCTCGCTCTCCTTAGCCAGGCTGCTCATGTTGGGTGCAGGAGGGCAAAGTGCATGCGTCAGAGGGACGCCAATTCCCTCTCCACACAAGGAGACCCAGCTTTGTAACCAAATCATTCTTAGCAATAGGATGGGAGACCACCAGGATAGGCCAGGAGGAGGGGGCAAGGGGATGGTGAAAGGGCAAAAGGGCTGCTACTGGCCATGTGCTAAGGAAGGACTTCCCTCAGACTCTCCTTCCCTCTCATTCCAATCTCCTTCCTTCCTTCCTTCCTTCCTCCCTCCCTCCCTCCCTCCCTCCCTCCCTCCCTCCCTCCCTCCCTTCATCCCTACCGTCCTTCCTTCCCTGCCTCCCTCCTTCTCATTCCCATCTCCTTCATTCCCTTCCTTCCTTTTCTTTCCCTCCCTGCCTCCCTGCTTCTCATTCCCATTTCCTTCCTTCTCTTCCTTCCTGTTTCCCTCCCTCATTCCCTGCCTCCCTCCTTACTCCAGTGTACTGAGTACATTATATGAATTTACTCAGTTCTAGTTGCTTCAATAAACTATAGTTGAACTTTGTAAACCAGGTTTGTGTTTAGAGAAGAAATTGTTAATCGTCCCAGTAATCATCTTTTCTTACTATAATTTTCTTTTGGAATCCTAACTCATTTATATACTGATTTTATTCAGCCAAAACGCTTATTTATAGTAAGTATAGTTTCCTAAACTCATTTTCTGAATTCACACAGCACTAAACTCTGAGGGCTGAGTTTGCACAACATTAAGCATACCTTGCCTGTGCGGTTTAATGTAACATGCAAAAACAGCTCCCCTCAGGCAGGGCAGGGAAAACTTACTTATGACAATATCCCACAGAGAGAATTACAGAAACCAGTTGGATTGCTACATGAACTTTATTTCAGCATTGGTGATAAGACAGCATTTTTTTTCAAAAAAATGGTAATGTCTCTAGGTGAACTCTTTTTTCAAATCAAGCTGGGCTCCTGGTGATCTAATGGATACCCATGTAGATTTCCTGGAAACCTGCGAAAGAGGTTTCCTACTGTTTTCCTACAGATTTTTAGGTTTCTTTTTAACTTCCAAGCCTATAATATTGCCCCATTCAATCTGGATGGTCTCGACTAGATCCAATCCTGCTTGATTTTTTGAGATCAACCAAGATCAACTAGGTGCTGCTATTCAAGTCACCCCTTTCATTTAAAAGAAATATTCCTCAGGACTGTCAATATATACAGATTTTTATTGGCTGTTACTTTTGATTTGAATTTTTAATTATATATGAATAATCTTTTCTCCAATTATTGTCAATGCTAATTTGTTCTTCTTTTATAACAAATGTATATTGTTGTTGCATTATTGTACCAATAAGCAAATGGATGTCTTCAAGATGTTTAGGACTACAGCTCCATGCTGCAATCCTTAAATTGTTTGCTGTGCTGACTGAGAGTAAGGAAATATTGCTCATGTTTATTTGGTTGGGAAGCAAATTTATATTTTGTGTTTCAGTGTTTTCCACATAGATATGTAAGAGAACATGCTATTCCTGGGTTACTGTGCTGTTTTATGGTTATTTATTGTTCATTTTGTATTATATATCTCAATTTGCTACTACAGTGGTACCTAGGTACTCATTGTTAATTGGTTCCAGTAGGCACAATGAGTACCAAAAACAATAAGTACCCCAAAAAATTTTCCCATAAGGAATAATGTAGTGAATCATAGGATAGCTGACACCGACAAGTTCTAGCTTGTGCATTGAGTACCAAACAAACAATGAGTACCGGGACAAAATCTTCACATCAAAATGCATTGAGTACCAAATTCGATGAGTTTCAAAGCAATTGTGTATCAAGGTACCACTGTACTTTTTCAATATTCTGCTAAGGTTTCATTTTTCACTAATCACCTGTATCCAGGACATTATAAACTGTAAGAGCTTCAACAGATCAATTTGCTGTGTATCAACTTGATCTATGCATTTGCTCAACATTGCTTGGCTGTTCAAAGTTGGGCATGAAGTGTTTTGCAGGTGTCCCTTTTGTACTATAAAAAATTGGAGCCAGCTGCAAGTCCGCATGCTCCTTTTTTGTGTTGATCTATGGATGCCAATCTCACTTTGGTTGTTATTAGATTAAATGATTTCAGGTGCATAGCAACCAACCTCTGGAGAGGAGAATGTAAGGATCTTTCCCAATTAGCTTCCCTCTGCCCATCTCACAATGTTATGTTGTTTAGTTATCAGAACCACTGTGAATTAGTGCTTCTTGAAATACTGAACTGCTAGAAGTATCTTCTTTGATGAAATTGTTTTATATAAGGTTGTTTTACCATGGATATTCTATTGTATTCTATGTTGTTAAAAGCCACCATGGTTCTTCCAGATTTAGCAACCTAGGCATTTAATAAATAAATAATAATAATTGATTTAATAATCTGTCTCCAACATGTTTCCACAGTAGGTACTGTTGTCAGCCCAAAATAGACCATACTAGTGTTAGAAGTAAGGTCTTCATCCTGGTTCATCCAAGCCGGGAATAAATAAGCAAACATGGCGACTGCTTTGGGAAGAAGGTTACAGTTTATTGCAGAAAGATGGTTCTTCAGGAAAGTGCAGAGGAGAGAAGGAGAAGAAGAAGGGCAGGGCACATGGGGCAGTAGGCTTTTATACCCCCTCTAGCCTTGTTTGGAATAGTTTCCTGTTCCTGTGGCATGAACCTTGAGGCTGTTTCTGAGTGTTTGTCTAGGCCTTGATATCTGTGGTTTAATTCTATTATCATATCCTGCTTCCCAGGTGATGGGGCTGACTCCTAGAGTTTGGGTGGGGTATGCAGATCTTCTCTTTTGTCTTCTTGATTGCTCTGGCTCCAACTTTCTGATGGTTTTACATTTGCATTTGTATGGGCCTAGCTCTTGCTTGGGGCAGAGAGATAGATTTGGGGCCAAGTTTGGTTTTAAAAAGTCCTTTTGAGGAAAAATATATTTTTCTGCCCTTTTTAATATTTCCTTCTGGGCTAACTTTCATCACTAGTAAACCAAAATCATGTAGTCCAGTACTACTTTTATTGTAAAGTTAGAGTAACAGAATTTTGCAAATCTAAATGTGCCTTTCCCCTCCTTTCCTTTATCTTTGTGTGGATTAGGGAGAGGCTAGTTTAAGATGTTTGCATATGTTACAGGCCTGCCCTGAATTGGGGTTTCTTTAATTTGACCCTTGCCTCAGCAGTAGCTCTTTCTCCTGTCCCTCAAGATCATTCCTTTTGCTTTCTACAGCTATGATCTACAAAGGCAACAGAGTCAGTTCCAGAAAAGCCCAATTCATACACCTGAGCAGACAGTTGCTACCTAGATCAAGGTTAAGCAGTTTGATGTCGGTCAGATTTCATGCCAGAACTCAGCAATTGAGTTTAGAATTTCCCAACATTTAATACCTTCAAGAATTTGCTTAGTTGGCGGAAGATTTTCAAACACATCTCCACTAACTGGGCTCTTCATTTCAGAGAAAAATGAAGCCTTACACGTAGATTATTTGCCATCTGCAGTGATGTAAAGTTAAAGCTTTTATATAGGTCTATGTTCCAGATCATAAACTCTAAGGTTTTTTTTCTTATTCTTTTTTTCAACAAATTTATGTGGCTACTCATCTATCAGAAAATGCTCTCGGTGACAAACAAAAATGAAAACGTAGTATAATTGTTTTTTTAAAAAATCATTTAAAATGAAAAACAATGTTGAGACCTTGCTAAAACTCTCATTCATAAATCTGTCACACCATGTGAACTCCATCAACATCTTGGCCCGGTGCCTGAGGGAAAAGTCAGGTCTTCACTGCTTTCCTGAAAGCCAGAATAATCAAGGCCATTCATACCTCCAGGTAAAAGCTGTTCCATGAGGCAAGCACCATAACAGAGAAGGCAAAGTTCTGAAGCCAAGTGACACTATTTCACCAAGAGGACCAGAGCATCTTTGCCTGATCAAATGAGACAGGTAGAAGCCATTGGGGACAGATGATTCAGCAAGTAACCTGGCCTCATACAATGGAGGGCATTAAAGGTGAGAAGCTGCAGTTTGAATTGCATCCAGAAGCCTAGTGGAATCCCGTGTAGCTACTATAGAAATGTGTCAGGTCCAGCCCAGAGATGAGACTGTGAAATCCAATTGAATCCAATCCTTTATTTCCTTACACCTAGTAGATAGAATCTTCCCAAATTGAAACTATAACTTTCTAAGCTACTAAATATATCCTGAGAAATTCTAGAGTGTGGTTACCCTTAATCTTTTCCCCTTCCTCGCCCATCCAGCTCAGGAATGTGCAGTCTCTTGATCCGGATCTCTTCTCTTCCGGGAAAGCTCTGAGTTGACAAGTCCCCCCCCCCCCGGTTGCTGCAGGTGCACATTCCATCACATTGTGATGTTACAGAGGCATGTTGCATTAACCTGGATATCACGGTTGGCTGCCTTGCCAATTTCAGTTTTTACAAAATATTCTTCTCTAATTTTAACTGCTTCTGCCAAAACTGGACATTTGTGTGTTTTTTTTTTTTTTTCTTCTTTCTCCTTCTGGTTCTGGGGAGCCTGAAGGCAAGTGCCCCTTCATTTCCATGTCTTTGTTGGATAGATTTGATGAGATCTTCCCTTCCTGCTCTACTTTCTTCTAGCTGAATATAGCAGGAAGGGAGATGGATTTCCATTACTTCTTGATCTGAAGTTTGTGAGATCTCTAAAGTTTCAGATTCCCGTAATTATTTCTCCTTTTGACCCTGCAGAAAGAGGGAGATACTTCCCTCTCTTGTACATCTTTCTCAAGAAGTTTCCCCATCACCAAACTCTCCATCTTATTGTTGAATGTTTTTCATAATGCTTAGGTGGCGCAGCAGTTAGAGTGCAGTACTGCAGGCCACTTTAGCTGACTGTGTTCAGCAGGTCAGCGGTTCAAATCTCACCGGCTCAAGGTTGACTCAGCCTTCCATCCTTCCGGGGTAGGTAAAATGAGGACCCAGATTGTTGGGGGCAATGTAAATATATATATACATTGCTTACTGGTGTACACTGCTTAGAGAGTGCTTGCACTTAAAGCGGTATATAAGTCTCATAAGTCTCAAGTCTCTCATAAGTCTCATTTGTCATGTAAATGCCCCCTTCAAATGCCAAGGCCTGGTTGCATGGCAAATTTAGGCTTTTGTTACTGCATTGCCACTGGGGTTGCCAAACTAAATGAGGTGCATCAATGTTACCTGTCACCTCCGAAGAAAACGCAATGTTCAGGCACCCCTTCCGATAAATAAATATTCCAGACCTCTCTCCTACCTGAATTATGCTTCAATTCAACTTTTTCCTCATTCCTTCTAAGTGAGATGTAGAAGTGATGAGACTAGACATGCTCAAAGAGGACCATTTCAGGAGAGAATTGTAGAAAATTGGATGTATTTGCAGTGTGGTTAAAAGCTACAGATAAAAGGCAACAAGATGATCTATGCAATTACAGGGAAGGTCCAATAAAAACCTGATCTCCAGCTTTTGAGTTTTGTGGAAGGATGATTCCTGCGTTTGCTGAGCCTGGATTTGATCAATTAAGGAAAGACTTCTGACCCATGGGGTATCACAGGATAGGGCTTATGTCAAAGTTTTTTTAATGTAAAATAGAGATTTGAGAAAGATTGCAGGGTAAGAAATAGTTTGGTTTATGCGATTATGGTCAAACCTGCTTAATCTTGGTACTAGGAATGCAAAAGATAACAAATATTGGAAAAAGTTTTTAAGTGGGATTCCAGTGCTAAAAAATCCTTCTTTAACAGCATTTACTTCAGCTCCTCCTCTGTCATTTAGATCATATTGCCCCATTGCGTGCAGATTCTATCAGGAGAGCTGTGCTTTTACAATCTTCTCCATAGCTTGAGGGGAGCCTCCTCTCCAGCTCTTTTCTTTTCAGAAAGTTCCTTTCAGTTGCAAAGAAAGATGAAGTTTCTAGCAAAATGCTCTTGGCCATCAAGGAAGCCTTTCAGGTTTAGCACCAACTTCTTAAACACGTAGAATGCCCTACAAAGATTTGAATTGACTATAAGAATTTGGAATACTTACAAATATATCACAAGGTCCATGGTTTAAATTTTAATTTTAATTCCATTTGTCCTAGTTAATAGACACTTGGTGTTTCACTCTGTGACCTTGAGTGGCTCAGATATGTTTATATAATGGTTCTCTCTAGGTGTCTAAGTGTGAATTCTAGAATGTCCTCCAGATATTATTGCCTACAATCCTTAGGTAAAAATAAGATTATAACTAATTTGGAACGTAGCTTTCAGCTACACCTTCATGCTGTAAGTGTATAGTTTCTGTAGTTTATGTTATATATTCTATTTATGTCTTTATGCTATCAAGAAATTAACTGCACTCATTCGTCGTTACTGTGGCAGCAATATTTAATATTGACTTGAAAGGAGAAGAGGATGTGAGCATTTTCTTTGTGCCATACTTACTCACATTGATCGGACCATTAAAATGTTCACTAGAAACATTATTTGGCTCCACACTGGGGCCGTGCGGTCAAATTACACTCACCTATAGTTAACCAAACAGTGGCTCATTCAATTAATCCAATTTTCCAACTTTATATAACATACTAGATTCTAAACTAATGTTTAAGCTAAACTATAATTATTTGGTTAATATTAGGCCCAGAAATAGAATATGGCTATTGGGTAAGCTCTGCATTACGCTTTATCTACACCAGACGTATCCAGGGCCATTAGGTAATACGACCCCACTGGATGACAAATATTTAATATTATTATGTGATTTTCATATACATTAACTATATTATATATTTTATATGCGGCCCAAGATAGTTCTTCTTCACTCAGTGCTGCCCAGGCAGACCAAAGGTTGCACACCCCTGTTCTACATAAAAATAAAATAACAGAACAACAGAGTTGGAAGGGATCTTGGAGATCTTCTAGTCCAACCTCCTGCTCAAGCAGGAAACTCTAGAGTACCATTTCAGACAAATGGTTGTCCAATCTCTTCTTAAAAGTCTCCAGTGATGGAGCACCCACAACTTCTGGAGCCAAGTTTTACCACTGATTGTTTTGTCAGGAAATTTCTCCTTAGCTCTAGGTTGGTTCTCTCCTTGATTAGTTCTCATCCATTGCATCTTGTGCTGCCTTCAGTGCTTTGGAGATGAAGTTAACTCCTTCTTTGCGGCAACTATTTATATATTGGAAGACTGCTATCATGTTACTCCTAATCCTTCTTAAACCAGACTACCCAATTCCTGCAATTTCTTATGTTTTAGTCTCCATCCCTTAATCATCTTTGTTGCTCTTCTCTGCATTCTTTATAGAGTCTCAACATCTTTTTAATATTGTGGTGACCAAAACTGCATGCAGTATTCCAAGTGTGGTCTTACTAAGACATTATAAAGTTGTATTAGCATTTCATGTGGTCTTCATCTATCCCTGTTAATGCAGCCTAGGATTGCATTGGGTTTTTTTTGACAGCTTTGGCTTTTTTAATCTGACACTGTCAAGATGTGTTGGGACCACAGGTGGAGTATAGATTAAGAAAGACTGCTAATGCATTCTGCAATTATAAAGAAAATCTGTTATGATTTTTCCCCTGGCCTACTCTATTAACCTCACATGGTTAACCAAGTTAGTAAAACATCTAACCAAAAAGGAAATTTAAGAATATTGCCACTACATTATTTTTTGATCACACCCATTCCAGGGCATTTTTATTTACAGAAATATAAATGGCCACTACTCCCCTATCTACTGTAGATCTCAGTGACATCAAAAACTTTCCAATTGAAAGTCTAATGAGAGGAACTGCTTTGATGAATATTGCAGTGTTTTAGATCCAGTCCACAAATTGTTTCTTTCCAAAGCTTTCTGTTCAAAATAAGTAATTGTGCCTCAAAGAAAGAGTATTATAGATCAAAGCGCCAGTTTTATTTTGAAGTGCCCTTTGTAATTAATTGAACTAAAGAAATTTTTTGCAAGATGCAGGGCATTTGTCTGAGTCTTTCAAAAAAATGTTCTCTTCCTAACAACTAATATAACAAATGGCTATACAAAGAAAGTTTATAGAACTGTGTTAAAAGGAGAAATTATCTTCTACAACTGTGTTTTGTCTATAAAATCATGCATTAATTTCTAAAAATCCATATATATAAGGCAAGGAGCCTCTTAGGGTCAAAATGGATAAAAGAAACTAAACTAAAAAGAACAATTTCTATTCTATTTAGAACTTCCCCTTTCACTTATCTTTTCCTCAGCTCTATGACAGCAAGAACAAAGTCCAATTATGATAAGAAGCACAAACCTATTGAATAAAGCTTATTAGAATCACTAGAGTCTGATCACTAGAAATAATTACTAAACAACAAATACCCTTGTGGAATCAATGTTAATGCAAGCTTGCTTCAAGAGTTACCTCAAGGAGCAAATATGGCATTTAAATCCAAACATGCATACTTATTTAGTGCAAATCACTACTTAATTCATAGCTCTTAGGTTGTTATTCTGATGCAGTAAGAATCTGCAAATGCTGCATAAAATTGCTGAATTTATATTTTGTGTTAAAACTATGCTTGTATTTTACTCCAAAGCAAGATCAATAGGACCAGTTCTATCTTCACTTTTAGGAAGAAGCCTTGCCAATATTCCCTTTTCTGAAGCTACTGTACATTTTCTCTCTCTCTCTCTCTCTCTCTGTGTGTAGGGGTGTGTGTGTGTGTGTGTGTGTGTGTGTGTGTACCTGGTACTAGAATTTTCCCCAATACTTTGGAATTATGCTATACTCCAATCATTATGGTGAATTTTAAATCATGGCTTCTAACTGGCTTAGCCAATGTACATAGGGTTCATAGTAGGCCCCAACCAAAATTGTGACATTGAGAGATTTTGCTCAAAACCTTACTATAATGCTTTACGATGCATTTATTGCCACATGGAATTGAAATTCAGAACAACCATTGTAAGGATCTCTTAATGCAACCTATTTGGATGGTATCACTTCTGAATATTTATAAAAATTGTTTTCAAAACGATTGAATACTGAATATTCACAATTCAAAGCATATAGGTTATGCAAAAGGAAAACAAGGTACAAGTCACAATCTCCTAGCATTTTACTTTGGGGGGAGAGCTCTATAAATGGCACTTATTTTGCATTCTTTGGCAGCAAAATTTCTGTGTGTGTGAGAGAGAGGGAGAGGGAAAGGGAGAGGGAGGGAGAGAGAGAGAGAGTAGATATATAACAAGATACACTGGAGGAAGTGGACTAAAGGTTGAGGCATCACAAATTTTGCTTGCCTTCAAGATACCATTGTGGATTTTACAAGTAAAGCAATCATCGGAGAGCGCAGAGTCCACCTCCGAGACTGCGCGGAGAGCAGAAATCAAGTTGGACCCAACAATTTCCTCAACCCGAAGCCGGATCAAACTGACAGGCCACAGTCTGAGGGCCCGGTGGAACCTCCCTGGTAAACCCTTGACGCGTGAAAGACGGGGAACCCAGAGGACGAAGACCGAAGGCGGCTGTAGAAGACGCCAAAGAAAGTGGAAGGGGGGGGGACAATGAGGAAGAGTCTTGGTGCGATTGCCGGGCCACGGGAGGGGCCTAAGACTGACGCTTAGTTTTGGGTCGCTGGCTTCTGGCTTTTCCTTTTTTCTTTTCCTCCCCCCCCCCGGACCTCCAGTCCAGATTGGTAGCTGGAAGGAGGAAAAGAGCGCGAGGCCCGCCGAGGCTTTTGTGCTGCGCTTCGAGGAGGCTGGCGGGCGGGCGGGCGGCTCTGGTTTCTACGAGGAGGAGATTTCTTTTCATAACAGGGCCGGAAGAAAAAAGGGAAGCCCAGCTCGGGACTTGGCGTCGAGAGGAGGAGGAGAAGGAAGGGCGGGTGGTGCAACCTGGCGGCCAAACCGGTCGCGTGCCCGTCGGGAGGCGCTGCTGCCCTGCGGCGCAGAGGTGCAACTGGGGCAGGAGCGCGGACGCCCCGGGCTGAGCCGAAGCTAGAGAGCGCCAGGCAATTGGCTCCTGCCGCCGCCGCCGCAGCTTAGTCCCTCCCGTGCCGTATTGCCTCGGAGTCCGGGCTCGGCTTCTGGAACCTCGTCGCCTGCGGCAAGCCCGGTTTCTCGATTGCTGGAGGTGGGTGTGCGGGAGATTCGGATGGCGGGAGGAGGCCTTTCTCCGAGCTGCCCGAGGAATCCGAGCCTGGCCTGCTGGGGAGCTGCGTGGTGGGAAGGGGGGCCGACGGGTTGGCGCCAAGGAGAAACGGGGAGGCTCATTGGTGAAGGTGGAGGTTGCGTGGCGAGAGGGAGACATGGCTTCAGCCGCGGCGGCGGTCGGAAGGGCTCTTGCACCCTTCGCCAGCGCCAGCCTTGGCTTTTCCGAACAGGTGGAGGGGAGGTTGTTGTCTTTAATCCGCAGCGCCTCAGCTTTCGCCGAATGATACCCACACCCTCCATGCAACTACCGACCAATAAGAGGTAGGAAATGGGGAGGGGGCGACGGTCGAGGTCCTTCTCATTCAGCCCTCAGAATGTGGGGCTGGTGGCCGCGCTTTTCAAAGTGGCCAGTGGGGGGGGGCGGGCTGGTTCGGCTGCTGCCAGGGGTGGACGAGTCCACGGCTCTGGGAAGTTGTTGCGATGGGTGATTTTATATTTTTTAAAAAAAGTCGAAGAGATATTCTGGTCATTGCCCGGCTTATACACACGCCACGGCGATTTGTATTCCAGCACTCCTCCCCCCTCAAAAAAAAAAAATCAAGGAAAAAGTACTTCGTGCAGATTCTGTAGGTGTCCTTAAACGGGAGAAGGACAAGAGCTGCGTTGGCTGCCTGAAAGAATCGGAGCATTTAATGCCCTTTCCCACAACCCTTCCAGTTTCGCCTTCTGGTAATTAAGCATCCTGTTATGGAGAAGAGCAACAGTTAGACTTCTGTTAGGGCTAGGCCGGTGCCTGCTATTCATGATGTTGGTTCTTTCTGGTTTCTGCAAACTTGTAAGAAGGTCAGGAATCTTTTCTAAAACTTGTAAAGGGATTAATTACTCCGTGTGTTTGTGCTTTATTCCAGTAGTAGGATGTGCTAGCTTGGAAATCCCTTTTGAGTTTTAAGGAGGGGATCAAGATCAGGATTTGGGTGTTAAATTTGGTTGAGAGCGGGGAGCAACTGCTTATAATTGAAAGGGCACCTGAATCTAAAGGGTATAAATTATATATAAAAATAATTGTGAGACCTTTTGCAGGAATTCATAAGACATAAAATATAATTGAATCTGTTATCTTAAATGGATGATTGGGAGGAGAATTAGAAATTTTTCTACATGTAAAGGAATTTAGGGTTGAAATGTTCAGGTGACTTTTCTGGACTAAAGGAAGGATATCAATTTCAGCAGGTTGGGTTTAAATATGCACTGAAATGATGAAGTAATAATATAAACATACTTCGATATTATGCAAATGTTCTGTTCTTGAAGGAAGCTTTTTGCTCAAAATATGAAGATTGTATTGCATTATCATAAGATTGTTTACCTTAAATAATAGCATTGCTTCCTGGAACCAATAGTTAGTGCCGAGTTCTAGCTATTGCAGGTGAGTTTTTTATTTCACTATATGCAAACACACCTTTGTGTATTTGCTGTACATATCTTTGTGTAATAACATTTCTCCATTAAGCATAAACAACTTAGGTGAAAAAAATGGGAACAAAGATGGATGCTATTCATTCTTTTACTGCTCCAACTTTTTTTTAGCTTTGGATCAGATTATCTGCATCAACTGACTGTAGCTATCTCATACTAAAATATAGAATATTCAGAGATGAGAGATTTAATGATTTTATAGGAGGTATAATATTAAGCCACCAGTTAGTCCATACAAATGCATTTAACCTTTCCAGGAGTCCCACAATCCATAATTGTTAGTAATTCAGAAGTTTTCACTTCTTAGGTTCACTATGTTTTAGTCTTGGTACCTTTTCGTGTCTCAATCTGGCCGGAACATATTAATGTTAACAATACTAGTGAAATAAACAATATAGTATACAAATAGTAAGAGATAACATGTTAAGATAAAATTCATCTAAACTTAAAGCAAACCCATGGTTATGCAAAACAATTCATCTAGACTTGAAGCAAGGACTGGAAATGTATGAACCTAGGAAGGGGCTAGCTCTCATAATGTAAAACACTAGCTTAAAGTTATAGTAATTACTTAGTGGGCATACAATACTTTTCTGTAATTTCTATAGCTTTTTTAAGTTGTGGAAAACAAAACTCAAATACCAAAACCAAAACGGAAGATTGTTCCTCAGTCCTTATTTTGAAGAACTATGCTGAAGGAGAAATACTCTAGATGTTTAGGACTTCAGTTCTCACTGTCCTAATCAGTTTCAATAGATAAAATCTACATTTGATTCTTATATTAATTTGCAATAAGGATCTTAGTATTTCCTAATGCTTATAAGGCTTGTTTACTAAATTGGAATGTAAGGTTTTTGAATGCCTCATAAGTCTGGGAATCTTTGCAGTCTTTTTTTTTTCATTAATGTTCAGTACTGAGGTTTGTATGACTTCCCTCTCTTTTTGCATTGCATAATTGGAAGAAAGAACTATGCCTGGGTTTCTTTGGGTAGTGACTTAACAAAAAATATTAAAGGTCAATGAAGCTATCTTTTAAATCTTTTCACAAAATCAAAATGATAAATAGAGAGCTGTAATAAATTATTTGTACTCTCTCTTATAAGATGTGGACCAAAATAGTTTTTCCAATACATTGCTTTCTTCTTTTTCTTTCATCAGCATTTGAGAATGCACTTATTTCTCTACCATTTACAATTCATCCATGGATTTAGAAATTTCTTTCATCCATTCCAGTATAATCCTTTACATGTTTACCCAGGAATAAGTTCCCCTAAGAGTGCATAGGATTAGAGCCTATAGTTATTTTCCTACGATCATTGAAGATGTTATGAAAATACAACCATTGCCAAAAACAATGGTACATTTGTTCTATTATACTCATTTTGTATCTGCTAAAAATGCTTTCAATTATCTATTGTGTGATGCATATGAAACTTCTGTATAGAAAATACTTACTTCAGTCAATAGCCCTGTAAAACCATTTACGTCTTATAAAACAAGATAGAGAAAGTATGCAGAGAATGAATTCTGAGCTTGTTTCCAAACTCTCTTTCACAGGCCATAGGAGGCACTGTATTTTATTCTGCATAATGAATAATATATTCAATTTCTCTGTATTTTGCTTTTCCTTTATATTACATCTATGTGTGTACAGGGAAGCATAGAGCAGATTACTATACTGTACTACAGTAATCCATTCTGGGTCACATGACCAGTAAGGAGTGCTTAGAATGAAGGATTGCTGCAGGAGTTTTTTAGGAGTTTTTCTCTGTAGCTTCCACCAAGATTTTGTTTATTTTGAAACCTACATTTTCTTTTGGCAATGTCTCCCACTGTACCAGATTTTGTCATACTCTATTCAGTTATAATACTGTTTGACAGACAAATAAGTCTCAAACCCTTTACCCAACTTTTCTGTTTTGTTAGTTTGAAAGTTGCTGTACAGATAGTCCTCGCCTTATAACAGTTCACTTAGTGATTTTTCAAAGTTATAACAGCACTGAACTGGGGTGCTCTAGCCCAGCAGAGGCGTGGCAACTTTCCAGACTTAGTCTTATTTGAGGAGGAAGATTAAGACAACCCACTCGTGGATTCTCCATCCAGTCATGCTGGATAATTGCTGTACAGATAACAGTTCATTTAGTGACTGTTCAAAGTTATAACAGCACTGGAAAAAAGTGACTTGCCACCGTTTTTCATATTTATGACCATTACAGCATTCCCATGGTCATATGATCAAAATCCAGATTCTGGCAACTGAGTCAGATTTATGACAGATGCAGTGTATTGAGGTCATCTGATCACCTTTTGCGACCTTCTGATAAGCAAAGTCAATGGGGAAGCCAGATTCACATAACAATCCGTATTACTAATTTAACAAGTGAAGTGTAGTGATTCACTTAACAACTGTGGCAAAAAAGGTTGTAAAATGGGGCAAAACTCATTTAATAAATTTCTCACTTAGCAGCAGAAATTTTGGGCTTGATTGCAGTCGTATGTCGAGGACTACCTATATATCCTGAAAGTTTTTTGATCGATGGAGTTTGTCAGTTAAGCTTTCATGGTAGGGAATAGCCATAAAAAAAATCTGAAACTAAGGGTACCTTTTGAAGGGCAATGCACCACAACATAAGTTTGTATGAAATAGTACAGGGTTTTCTGCGTCCAAGGTCCCTTCCAACTTTATTATTATTGTTGTTGTTGTTCTACTATCATGTTGTTTGTTATAAAATAAATCAGAAGATTAAAATATTTCTTTTATTTTAAAACTTTGGAGAACGTTCAAAATTTGAAACCAAAAATGGTCTTTTTAAGAAACCTGAAAATGTAATATTTTAGTAACCTGAGTTGTATAAACTTAAACATGATGAATAAGGAAATATAAGAAACACGGGTTAGACTGGGATAAATCCCTAGTTGTCCAATTATGGTATCAGGACTTATGGTATCCTGAATTTTTTTAAAAAAAAAAAAATCAGCCTTGTTCATATCTTTATTTTTTCTGTTATGTGACTATCTGTTTTCATGTGGCTATCAATTGTAGTGCTAAATAGGCAGCATAGCACACAAATATCATCTCAATGATATCCTAAAACCTTGATGATAAACACAAAATCTGTTTTTGTTTTCATCTGTTAAATTGCAAATGTTTCAGAAAAAAATGATGTGTTTTATATGATTTTTGCTAAATGGAATCTTTTTAATAATTTTTTTTCAGTTTTCTTCAATTTATGCTTTTATATTGCCCTGGCTAATAGTCAGAATAATGAAATAACGCTATTGGCATTTTATCATCATGAACCCCAAATAGATATTTCTAGAGGTTTTAAAGAAAAATATACACTCTGATATTTTGTTTTATTTGCAAGCTAATTTTCCATCGTTAACAGGTGTTGCAGCATCCTTGTGGTCGTGTGATCACAATTCAGGGGTTTGGCAACCACCTGCACTTAACAACTGCAGAAGCACTTCAGCTTCCCCCACTTGCCCATCTGCCCTCATCTCTGCCCTTTGGAGGCCTTGCACTCATTGGCCCTGCCGCCTTGCTGCCCCCTAGATGACCTTTGAAAGGCTTCTGAAGCTTCCAGAAACCTCACAAGAGGACCACCTGCAATTCAGACAAGGTCATACGCAATTTGGACAAGGGGTGGGCATAGCCGAGGAAGAAGGTCTGGCGCAACCAGCAGCTGCCTCTTGAGAGCCAGGCAGGATAGGTCTTTTCAGCAGTGGCAGGAAGAAGATGGTGAAGGTCAGCTGGAGGCAGCAAGGACTGGAAGGGTGGCAAGGCTGGCAGGGCAGCAGGGCCAGGGAGCACAGGGTGGCAAGGCAAGCAGGGCCAGAGGATGTCAGGGTGAATAGGGTGTCAAGATCAGCAGAAGTGCAAGCCAGCCAAAAGAGCCCAGAGTGGTGGAGTGAAAGGTAGGCAAGATACTCCTTTGCCTTAACAATGATTTGGGAAGGGAGGGACTGAGCCCAGTGTGGTTTGGATCAAGATAAGTCCTCTGCTAACAACCAGTGGAATTTGGTTAACAATGGCAACTGGGACTTGCTGTTGCTAAGTAATGTCATCACACTTTAGATCTGCATCACCTAGTGACAGAAATTCCCAATTGCCGATCTAACTCAAGGGCTACCTGTGTGGTTGATAGTTACTACTTGGTAGTTAACCACTTTTGCATAAAAGAGTGGCACTTCACAGGAATGTTTTTTCCTCTATATCTGTTCTAGGTTTTGCTTAATTTTGTTCCCACATATGATAACATTGTTTGCCAAGGTGTGGAACCATGATCTCAACATTAGTTTTTGGGCCCTAAGTTCTCCATTGTTAGCATTTGCTCTAGATATACCTGGTCAGCTTGAGTTATAGTGTTTAGAAGACTTATAATTTATTTTTTTCAATAGTAAAATAAATTCAAGTAAAACAGAGAGAACTTTGTCTCCTTAAGTCAGTACTTTCCAAACCTGGGTAAATTACTCAAAATTGGGTAAAAGTGGTTTTTCTTTAATTAATAACACATGAAATCATTAGTCAATCACAATGGGAACATTTAAATTGACTTAAGGAGTTTTACCTACATTGGGTAAGAAGGACTTTCAGATAAGCTGTTTTAAATAAGGAAAAAGTTTGGGAAGTGCTGCCTGAAGTAATATAGAAGTCAAACTTAGAATCCTAAATTAAACCTAATTATAGAAGCAAAAATTTAAGAAGAAATGGAAAATGGTAACTTGCTGGTTAACTCTAAGTCAGCTACTATATGAGGTTTTTTCTTTAATAAATAAAGGACACATTGTCTGACCAGCCTCCAGAAATAGAATTATATTTTTCAAAGAAGAGAGGAAATAGTAAGCGTGTCAGTGAGAAAGATGTGATAGTGTACATGATCCGATGAATTTAAGGAAATGATGTCTAATTTTGCTTTAAAACCAGGATGATCAACCTGTAGTCCTGGGCCCTGAGTACTTGCAGTATGTGCCAGGAACATTTAGCAGCAAAAATGATACAGCATGATTTTTCTCAGTGCTTTCTAAAATTAAGGGACAAACATGTGCAGCAAGATTTAATGCACTTGTTTTTCTTCTGACTCTCCACATTTTTCACTATTGCTACCTCTAAAATGTCAGCTTGACCACGCTGTAACCTCATTTTTTTCTCTAGCTATGAGCCTTGCTACCCTTGGAGGCAGAAATATTTAAAAATGAAAGTGAAAAAGTGGAAGCTTTAAAGATTGCCTGTCTCTTTCGTAAAGCAAAAGCCCTTCTAACTTCAAGTGTGTGTTAAATCATGGTTATGAAATGTCTAGTATATAATTAGCAGAAATGGAAGAATTATTGAAAGAGAAATGACAGTTTGCCACCTAATGTAGTAACCAAGATATTGTAATGGATAAAACAACCAGCAATATTTGAATATCCCTGATCTAGAAATGGCAATTTGACTGTAGGTAATGGTTTATTATTGCTTTTTTTTAGTCACAATTCATTTAAAAAAGCCATGACAAATGACGGTCATATTTTAAAAATCATGAGAAAATCAAACACACAAAAAATGTAAATCATAAATATATCAGTAAACCTAGCTTCCCATATTGACTCACTTCCCATTTTATGTTAAAATATGGTCCCACATTGTGGTTCATTTCATTCTGGCACTTGTACTCCAAGCTAAGTACAGCACCGTTACAAACCTTTATCTAAACCTTGTTAATAGCTTGTAGAAAGAGTCTATATATTTGCACTATATTTCTATTGATTAGTTGTACCAGAAGTTCATTCTAGTAGGGCACTGCTTACAGGTCCTTGGGTTATAACTGATTGCTTAACAACCGTTTGAAGTTATGGTGGATCCTGAAAATGGGACTTGCAACTCGGAATTGGAATTCTGATGTTCACATAGACACACCCTGCAGTCACACATCTTGGGTGCTTGGCAACTGTTCACATTTATGTTGTTTACCGTGTCCCTTGGTCATGTAACCATGATTTATATTTTTGCTAGTAAGCGGTTTCTGGCAAAACCCACTCCACAGTGAACAGTGGGTTCACTTAATGAGCACAGTATTCACTTAATGACCACTACAAAAAGATTGTAAAATAAGGCAGTGTCACATAGTGACCCACTTTACAATTACTGTCATAAGTCAGTGGTGGCGAACCTATGGTACGGATGCCAGAGGCGGCACTCAGAGCCCTCTCTGTGGGCACGCGCACCGTCGCCCCAGTTCTAGACCTGCTGGTTTTATAAAAACTTTTCGCTTTAGGCCTCTGCCACCATGTGCAAAAAAAAAAAAAAAGATTCAATCAATCAGTCAATTTCAACTTCTCGCGGGAAAAAAAGATCTTGCAAAGTTGGAATTGATTGAACTTTTTAATCCCACCCAGTCTGCCTTTACCACGGCAGCCATGCCCAACCAATGGGCCACACCCACCCGGCACCCGACGATGCATAAGTGCGTTTTGGGTTGCAGTGTGGGCACTCAGTCTCTAAAAGGTTTGCCATCACTGGTCATAAGTCAAAGATTACCTGTATGTTCTTATTCTTGATGATATTTATTATTCTATCTGGAGATTATCTTACACAGGAAATCATCATATATGAAATAGCCTTGGGACATGGTTAAACTTTTTTTCTTATGTTAAGTTTACCTATAAAAAGCAAACACACTTTGAATGAGTTAATAGTCCTGGGAGAAGGAAATAGGGAAAATAATGGTTTTAACTGTTTTATTAAATATATATATATAACTAGGAAATAACACATTATGATACCCGACTGCTACAATTCTTCCTATGAAAAGAAACATGTAACATGTAAATATATTGTTAATAAGTGCAGTTCTGAATTAAACCTGAGTCTGTGATTATTGTGTGAATCTGCTTGCTGCTAACCCAACTTCATTAGTTGCCAGCTGTAGGCTAATCTTTGAACATAGCTGGGTTTGCTCTCCAAGGCAAAAGGCAAAATAGGTAGTCCTCGACTAACAACAGTTAATTTAGTGAGCGTTCAAAGTTACAATGGCACTGAAAAAAGTGACTTATGACCGTTGCAGCATCTCCATGGTCATGTGATCAAAATTTAGACGCTTGGCAATTGGCTCATATTTATGACGGTTGCAGTGTCCCAGGGTCACGTGATCATCATCTGCAACCTTCTGACGAGCAAAGTCAACGGGCAAGCCAGATTCACTTAACAATCATGTTACTAACTTAACAACTGCAGGGATTCACTTAACAACTGTGGCAAGAAAGGTTGTAAAATGAGGCAAAACTCATTTAACAACACTTAGCAAAAGATGTTTTGGGCCCAATTGTGGTTGTAAGTCGAGGACTACCTGTACGCATCAATAATTGAGGAATCTCAAACATACTTGAAATAATCTTTTTATTTCTTCTTAAGTAGTTTCTGGAAAGTTAATATCTCATTACCGTAGTGTCGTATTTCCCTCAAGATTGTAAGGAAAGTTATCTCTTAAAGCTTCTCCCTGAAATGGGTGCAGTTTGTCATTATAAGTTACAAATTTGTATTTATATCAGTTTCAGAGAGGTCTATGTTGCTGGATATATAGATATATTTATTTTAAGGTTTTGAACTGAACTTAATAGAAAATTTTATTTGCTCTGGTAGCCTGTTGCAATTTTTGTTAATGTTTTCCTTAATGGTAGAGCCTTGCTATTGTTATGGATACTTAAAAGTTCTAAATTTTATTTTATTTTTATTTTATTTATGAGACTTATATACCGCTTTAAGTGCGAGCACTCTCTAAGCGGTGTACACCAGTAAGCAATGTATATATATATTTACATTGCCCCCAACAATCTGGGTCCTCATTTTACCTACCCCGGAAGGATGGAAGGCTGAGTCAACCTTGAGCCGGTGAGATTTGAACCGCTGACCTGCTGAACACAGTCAGCTAAAGTGGCCTGCAGTACTGCACTCTAACTGCTACGCCACCTCGGCTCTTAAATCTAAATGATTTCATATGTGTAATTTGGATTTGGAAATTCCTGGTTATTATTTTATTTTCATTTAGGTTCTGTCTATGAAATACACTTTATTTATTTATTTATTTATGAGACTTATATATCGCTTTAAGTGCAAGCACTCTCTAAGCGGTGTACACCAGTAAGCAATGTATATATATATATTTACATTGCTCCCAACAATCTGGGTCCTCATTTTATCTACCCCGGAAGGATGGAAGGCTGAGTCAACCTTGAGCCGGTGAGATTTGAACCGCTTTAAGTGGAAATTTAAAGAAAACCTTATGTAACAATGGATTTATTTTGTAATTTCACAAGATGATTTCCAGTGCTGTATGTGATTTCATATTTATAAGACTTACAGCATATGAATATATGCAAAATTCAGGTTATTTCAAAATAAAATTTCAGATTTTTTAATTGTGTGTAAGATGGGTGCATGGGGCTTTCTGTAAGAATAGTACTTGCTATTCATGGTTTAACTGTTTGAAATTGTCCATATTTTTAAAAAAGTCATATCAGTATCAGATTGTGTAATTTGTGTAATATCACCTCTACATGTTTTCTGTTAGGGTGTTTCTTGGGTGTTCAGTGCAGGAAATAGTTATCTCCAGTGGTGGGATTCAAATACGTGAACAACCGATTCTCTGTGTCGATGCTGCTTCCGGAAGTCCATTCTGGGCCTGGGCAATAAAAAATTAGCTTCCAGTTCTTCCGAAGTGGTGCAAACTGGCTGAATCCCACCACTGGCTATCTCTTATAGAATGCTAGAGAAGTACAAATCTTCCACCATTGTGTTTAACAAGCTTGAACTGAGACCTTTTCAAATTACAGTTTCCTCAAACACTGAATATATGTGGAAATGGAACAGTGTGTGCTTTCTGTGTTACTATTTTATAATTTGTTTCTGGCAAAGCTGTAACCAGCATTGCTAGATCCTGTTGCAGATACCAGCACTGTGAAAGATATAAATTTACTTGCTTTGTGATTTTATCAGATGTGATTGCAGCTCATAAATGTGTACTAATTGCTTTGATTTTCTTTTATCTGCAATAACAGTTGAATTGTACTAACAGTTGAATAGTAACAACATAGATTGAATATTGCTTTATGTTCTCTGAAATTAGTTTTTACTTTTCCTCCCAAACATTTGAATGCTCACAGTTTTCAAATATGCAGTAAACAGAGCAGGTCTGCTTTTGAAGTAAAAAATGAGCAATACATTTGGTTCATTGTAGAGCAGATTATTATTGATATTAATAGAATACAAATAGCTGTCCATAATTATTCCAAAGATGGTTAACAAAAAATGTGTCAGTAAAATCTTAAATGTGGGTATCCAAAGCAAAATGTTAGTATTCCTATCTTTCCTTGCTGTTGAATTAACAGAGTCGGGTATGGTTGTTTAACCTTTTCAGATCTTTATTATTAAATTTTAACAATAGATGTGCCAATTATCTGCACAATGTATTTCTCAATACCAACTATAACTTGTTTGCTTATGATTTAATCTCTTAAATGATCATAACCAATGTTATCTAATGCGAAATGCACAATGTGTAGCAGTAGAGTTTAGCCCAGGGATAGGCAACCCAAAATACTCAAAGAGCCACTTGGACCCGTTTCCCACCAAAAACAAAACACAGGGAGCCGCAAAACCCTTTGGATATCTAAAATGAAGATAAGACTGCATATATCCTTTTTTACCTTTATTATATATATACAAAAAAGGATATTTGCAGTATTATCTTCATTTTAGATGTCAAAAGGATCTCTCTCTCTCTCTCTCTCTCTCTCTCTCTCTCTCTCTCTCTCTCTCTCTCTCTCTCTCTCTCTCTGTCCCTCCCTCCCTCTCCCCCTCCCCCTCCCTCTTTCTGCCCTTGGTCTTCCAGTCTTCTTCCCCCCACTCAGTGTGTGTGTGTGTGTGTGTGTGTGTGTGAGAGAGAGAGAGAGAGAGGGAGAGAGAGAGAGAGAGAGAGGCACTTGCGCTTCCCCCCCTTTCTCTCTTTACTCTCCCTCTTTCTTCTCTCCCTTTCTTTCCTCTCCATCCCTTTCTCTTTCCTCTTTCTTCTCCCTTTCTCTTTCCTCTCTTTCTCCCTCTTTCCTCTTTCTCTTTACTCTCTCCCCCTTTCCTCTCCCTTTCTCTTTCTTTCCTCTTTCCTTCCTCTCTTTCTTCCTTTCTTTCCTTTCTCCCTTTCTCTCCTCTTTCCTTTCCTCTCTTTCTCCCTTTCTCTTTCTTTCCTCTTTCCTTTCTTTCCTCTCTCTCCCCCTCTCCCTCCCCTTTCTTTCATCTCCCTTTCTCTTTTCTTTCTCCCTCTTTCCTCTTTCTTTTCTTTCCTTTCTCTTTCCTCTCCCTTTCTCTTTTCTTCCTCTTTCCTCTCTCTTTCTCCCTCTTTCTATTTCTTTCCTCTCTCCCCCTCTCCCTTTCTTTCATCTCCCTTTCTCTTTTGTCTTTCTCCCTCTTTCTTTCCTCTTTCCTTTCTTTCCTTTCTCCCTCTTTCCTCTTTCCTTTCTTTCCTTTCTCTTTCCTCTCTCCTCTATCCCTCTTTCTCTTTCCTCTCCCTTTCTCTTTACTTCCTCTTTCCTCTTTTTCTTTCCTCTTTCTCCCTCTTTCTATTTCTTTCCCCTCTCTCCCCCTCTCCCTTTTTTCATCACCCTTTCTCTTTTCTCTTTCTTTCCTTTCTTTCCTCTCTCTCCCCCTCTCCCACTTTCTCTTTCCTCTCCCTCTTCTCTCCCTTTCTTTCCTCTACCTCCCTTTCTCTTTCCTCTTTCCTCTCTTTCTCCCTCTTTCCCTTTATTCTCTCCCCCTTTCCTCTCCCTCTCCCTTTTTCTTTCCTTTTCCTTCCTCTCTTTCTCCCTTTCTTTCCTTTCTCCCTTTCTCTCCTCTTTCTTTTTTCTTTCCTTTCCTCTCTTTCTCCCTTTCTCTTTCTTTCCTCTTTCCTTTCTTTCCTCTCTCCCCCTCTCCCTTTCTCTTTTTCTCTCCTCTCTTTCCTCTTTCTTTCCTCTCTTTCTCCCTTTCTTCCCTTTCTCCCTCTTTCTATTTCTTTCCTCTCTCTCCCCTTCTCCCTCCCTATCTTTCATCTCCCTTTCTCTTTCTCCCACTTTCCTCTTTCCTTTCTTTCCTTTATCTTTCCTCTCTCCAACTCTCCCTCTTTCTCTTTCCTCTCCCTTTCTCTTTTTTTCCTTTCTTCTCTTTCTCCCTCTTTCTATTTCTTTCTTTTCTCCCCCTTTCCCTTTCTTTCATCTCCTTTTCTCTTTTCTCTTTCTCCCTTTCTTTCTTTCTTTCCTCTTTCTCCCTTTCCTCTTTCCTTTCTTTCCTCTTTCTCTTTCCTCTCCCCCTCTCCCTTTCTTTTCTCTACCTCTTCTCCCTTTCTTTCCTCTACCTCCCTTTCTCTTTCCTCTTTTTTTCCCTTTCTCTTTCCTCTCTTTCTCCCTTTCCTCTCTTTCTCCCTCTTTCTATTTTTTCCTCTTTCTCCCCCTCTCCCTCTCTCTTTCCTCTCCCTTTCTCTTTTCTCTTTCTTCCTCTTTCCTCTCTCTTTCTCTCCTCCCTCTCTTTCTCTTTCCTCTCTCTCTCCCTGTCTTTTTCTCTTCACCTCCCCCCTTTACTAACAGAACCAGTTCACCTACCAAATCATTTACGTTCCTCCCTCAGAGATGGGCAATGTGGATTCACCACATTCTGACAAAGAGAAATGCCAGCACCTCTCATCAATTTTGCTGCAGGGACGGCAAACGCTGTATGTTAGTAATATCTGGAGAGCTACAGTTCATCCGCACCCTCCTGAAAGGCTGTCCCATCCATTGCAATGTCACGCTATGAATGGCCCCTCCCATTCCTCCGCTTCAGGCCGACTGTGCCGAGCAGGGAGCCTCAGTACTGGCGTGGAAGGGAGGAGGGGAGGAAGAGAGACAGACCATCTCCTCGCAGCTCACTTCCAATCCCAATGTGGTGAATCTTGCTTGGGATTTGGGATTGAGAGGGGAAGATCCTGGCTCCTGAGCTGCAGGGACTTCCAACCACAGAGCTTGCTTGGCTCTGTTCCCAGCCAGCGCCACACGTGCGCAAAACAACAGCAACAAAATGCTGCGGTCGAGACTTGCCCGCCTGCCTGGCTCCCGGGCCTTGGTAGACAACCATTTGAAGCAAGCAGCCTCGTCCGCAGAGAGAGGAGAAGAAAGAGTGAGGGCAGATGAGCTGAATCTGTGGCAGGGATAACAAGGGTTCGGGAGATGCTAGCACGAAAGTTCCGTGCCTTTTGACTTAGCTCGCCTTGCCCCCCCATTGGTTCTTCACCTGAACAAGTCACCTTCTTTCTCTCTTTCTTGCTCTTTCCTCTGCCCCCCCTCTCCAGATGAGAGAGAGAGAGAACGAAAGGCAGACAGCGCTGAAGGAGCGGGGAGGGGGCAGGAGGCAGTAGAAGGTTCTGAAAGGCGCCCAGGACACCACGGATCGGCCCGGGGAGATGCATGGTGAGCTCGGCTGCCTAAGGAACAGCCCAGGGATGGCCCAGGAAGTGTGATGCCCCCCTGCTGCAGCCTGCCCAGCCCGGGGAGACATAGGGCCAGGTCGGTGGCCCAGGGATGGCGCAGGAAGCGATGTCCCCTGCCATCCAGCCCGGCCTGGGGAGACGCAGAGCTGACTCAGCGGCCCGGGGATGGCCCAGTGAGTGATGCCCCTGTTGCCGCCACCTCAGCCAGGACTGCCGCCCGGCCCGGGCATACACATGGTTGGCTCAGCGGCCCGGGGACGGCCCAGGGAGCGATGCCGCCACCGCCCCAGCCAGGAAGCAATGTCCCCAGCCTGGCCTGGGGAGATGCATGGCCGGCTTGGCGACCTGGGGACGGCCCAGGAAGCGATGGCCTCCTGCCAGGACTGCCACCCGGCCCGGCCTGGAGAGACACATAGCCAGCCTGGGGACGGCCCGGGGAGCGATGCCCCTGCCGTGGCCCCCCAGCCGGGACAGCTGCTCAGCCCAGCCCGCGGAGATATGTGGCCAGTTCAGCTGCCCAGGATGGCCGAGGAAGTGATGCCCTCTTGCGGGCGCCTCAGCCTGGACTGCCGGCCAGCCTGGCCTGGAAAGACGCATAGCCGGCTCGACCGCCCAGGGAGTGATGCCGCCGCCGCTCCAGCCGGGACTGCCGCCCGGCCCGGGCAGATACGTGGCAGGCTCGACGGCCCAGGAAGTGATGCCCCCGCCACCACCGCTGCCCCAGCTGGGACTGAAGCCTGGGGGGGCAGAAGGGGGAGGGGGAGGAGGAGGCTCTGGAGCCACAGGAGATGGCTCAAAGAGCCGCATGCGGCTCTGGAATCACGGGTTGCCGACACGTGGTTTAGCCTATCAAGTGAAGTTTAAAAGTCTGAAACACCCTGTCTCAGAAGTCCTCTGGATTCACACACCTTAATTCCACCTCTTACCTTAGTAATTCTCGATGCTTACAGAAAGCTTCTCATCACAACCCTGGCATGTATGAGAAATACAGCTTCCAAAGCTTGTGCTGTTCTTGCAATTTAAAAGGAAAAGAATAACTAAATTCCACAGCATCATCTTCTGGTCTTGTACCTTTGAGATGTGGGGCTAAGAGAATTAACTCTTTTTTTTCTCCCTTCCTTTGGAAGAGAGGCTCAATTTATGAGAGAGATAAAATCAAACAATTTTTGTTAAAAAAAAAAGTAAAAATCACATTTTAGCTTTAACCAGTCACATATAAAACATTCACTAGTAAAGGATATAAAAATAGAGAATTGCAATTTCAATAAATTCCCAAGTAGTTCCATAGGAAAAAATGTATAAAGGAAAATGTACGTCTCTGAATAGATCTCAATATATTAATTCTCTGCTGATATAGGACATTGCTGTAAAATGATTGTAAAACTCAGCTGTAAAGTTTATACAGTGAACATAAATACTAGACACAATAAAGCTTAAGTAGCAGTTCAAACAGAAATGTAAAAGTTAATATTGGCTAGTGTTGTTTATTGAATGGAGCAAGTGAATTCCTAGAACAGGTCTTCTGGTTTCACTGGAATTTTCCAGAGTCTTCTGGATAGTTGCCTTTAATCCAGAGCTAAGGACAATGATACTTTCGTCCTCTACTTAAAGTACTAGGTACTTTACCTAATATTCAGTGTCTCCATTTGAGGGACGTCTTGGGAGATTTGCCATTTATACATGGCAGAGGCAACATTTTTCTTTGGGAATGTGGTAGTTAAAATCCAGATGCACGTTTGGCTATCTGTGAATATGAGATGGGGGCTTTGCAGCCATCAAGAGTTGACAGATGATAAAAGAAAATTGAAGTGTATGAGAAAATACTGGTAATATTAATTATATTTAATTTTTAATGTAATATAATTAAATACATTTAAATAAGGCTTTTCTCCTTGTACCTCATGCAAAGACTAGTTATGCCTCTTGGCCTGAAAATGTTTGCACTCTGCTGATAACACAATGTGTGATATAAATTTAACACTACATTGTTTAGTACACTTCTTTTTATTGTTTAACCTGTTTTGTGAATTCTCTAAAATTTGAAATTACGGCAAAAAGGTTAATCTTAGGTAAAATGTTATTTCTAGAAGCATTTCAAATATTGTGTCAAAGTAAACCTTTTATGGGCTCTATGCTTGTGTGCATATGCCTATCCTTATTGAAAAATTAAGAGGATTACATTTATGATGACGTTGTTTCTTATCTGTAGTTAATTCAATATATACTGTAACCCAGTTATAAAGCAGTATATCTTTCCTGAAACAAACTTGTATTTTCTTATTGTAATTTCTCTTGCATGCGAAGAGATCATAATTGGAACACCTACTTCCTCTTTTGTCTAACTGAATCTATTTTCCTGTGACTAAGATAGGTCCAGGATAAAAGTTTCTTAGTCCCACCTTTTGTCAAAGAGAAACTAGATGATCTCTCAATGCATTGTCATTCTGTTATAATTAGCAGAACTAATCCTTAACACAAAGAAGTGAATCTTTTGAAAAAACATTATTCTTTCTTCATATATAGCTCAAATGATTCTCTTATTACTTGATCAAATTCTTTAAAATTATGTTATTTGAAATACAATCCCAGGGAAGTGCATGTAAATAGCAGCATAAATATAGCTAATATAATAAAATACTATAATACAGTGCTGAAAAATTTGGATAAGAGGAAAGATGATTAAGTTCTTTGCATGACAACTACTTGCAAGTTATATCATGTAGAAAAAATAGCATTCTAATTTAATAATTTGAAACAATAAAATAAAACACAATGTAATCAAGATAGGTACTGTATGTAGTGAAATGTAGGAAATTTTCTAAGTATATGCTTTAATTGTTTGCTGGAATTACACAGCAGTAATGTGTGAAATATAATTTCATAAATATATCATCTATTTAGCAATTCTCAGAAAGTGCTCATTATTGTATCTCAACATCTGCTTAAATAATATTTTTAAAAATCAAATATTTACAAGTGTTTACCCAGCCAGATAAAACTTTTTATTTATTCTTACCTATATATAAATGTGAAAACTTTGCATAGGGTTGTCAACATTTTTTAACCTGTCATGTTTTTTAAAATATTATTTTGTTAAAGATCTTCCAAGGTAATTGATTCTTAAAGAAGGAAACCACTGTTTAGTACTTGATAAAAATTTTCTAAAAGGGTTTCCAGGTGTTTACTTTTATATATTACATTAGTATATACTGACTGAGACTTTTTATTTGAGACTCACGTTGCAAAATCCATTTTAATTTTATACATCCTATCTTTATTATAGATATTAAAAATTAGAAAAATGTTCCCCAACATTGTATCATACTGAACTATATCTGATTAAATAGGGAGAAATTTTCCATCATCAGGCTTTTTGTCATGATTCTGTTGTTGAGTCAGTTTAATTCTGTTTTGCCAGGAGCAAAACAGTAGATATTTAACCTTTGTGAAGCACTATACAATATGTACCTGTGCTCCCTCTGTTCTGTAAGAAACACATGCATTGTCTCCTATCCACTCATTTACATTCATTTTTAAAAGATGCTATAATGCTCTCACTTTTAGAATAGGAGGGGAGAAAAGTGGTTTATTTCAATATATTTTAAAAATTCACAGAGGTATTGTAGAAGATCCCATTAGCTTCTTGGTTTGCTATCACCTTGTAACTGCATGCTGGTGACCTAGTGCCTGAATTGCAATCACGTGACTGTGGTGACATTGTACAATGGCGTTGTTATAACTTTGAATGATCGTTGAATTGGTGGATGCCAAACAAGGTTTACCAATATAAGAGATACTGTAAGTATTAACTAATATTAAAATGGTTTCAGAGCGCTTCTGATGGAGAAACCTTTGTAATGTTTATATTGGACATACATAGCTATGTATTTCCCTCCGCCAAGGACCCTACATAATATTTTTAAAGAATGCTAGCTTGTGCCCAGAACAGAATGAATTCCTTGTTCCCTGAGTTTAGTTTTTCAGATGTTTTAATTGCATGATGCCTGTTAGTTAGTTTTTTTTCCCTTTCTATTCAATCATGTCCAACTCTTGGAGACTACCTGGACAAGTTTCTGCAGTTTTCTTAGCAAGATTTTTCAGAAATTATTGGCCATTGCCTCTTTCCTAGGACTGAAATAAAAGCCCAAGGTCACCCAATTGGCTTTGTGCCTAAGATATGACTAGAAGACACAGTCTCCTGTTTTCTAGCCTGATTCCTTAACTCAGGGGTAGGCAATCTTGACTCTTTTATGACTCGTGGACTTCAATTTATGGCTCAGGAATTCTGGGAGTTGAAGTCCACGAGTCATAAAAGAGCCAAGGTTGCCTACCCCTGCCTTAACTATTACACCAACTCAGTGCCATTCAGTTATGTGTCCTGCCCTGATTGTATTGCATACAAGTTCTATTAACAGAGGCTAATCCTTTGCTCTTGAACCTTAGATTTATATTAGATTTCTTTGAAGCATAGGATCCACAGAGATTGGAAAGCAATCTGAGCACTTTTGATGTCCATGGGCTCTCCTAATTCTTACGACCGTTCCTCTTATCATGATTAAAAAGTACTATCTACATGCCCTGGTCAAAAGCGTTAAAAGTTCTTTGAAACATTTGAGAAATCTGTAGAATCTGTTTGGTCTTAACAATAACATTACTAAAGATGGATACCACAAGAAATCTTAACTAAATTGGATCACTCTGGGGGGGGGGAATGAATTGGGTCTCAGAAACTTTTTCTTCCTGAGTGTCTCTGTTTTTCTCAAAGATAATTCTGAAAATAGGTGTTGGGCGGGAGGGAAGAATGTTGGAATTTGGTGCAGGCAGATAAAAGTAAAAGTAAAGTTTGGATCCAACCCATTCCATTATGTCATCAGGAGTGCTTCCAAATAGCAAAGACTGACAGCCTATATTTTTCCATTTAATATTTTTTTCTAAATTCAAAATCATCCTTAGGTGGGAAGAAAATATATGGAATAAACATGCTATATTTCAGCCGGTATGGACAGAAAAATCTGAATTTTTGGCATAGGATGAAATACTGTTCTAAGAAAAAGAGGTGTATGCAACCTAATGTGCTGCAAAGTTAGTTCCTTTCCATATCCTGAATTTACAAAGAGGAAGAGACTTTGTAGAACTCAGCAGTATTTCCTTCTGAATCAAAATACAAAAGATCTGGTAGCAATCTTATAATTCCCCTGTAAATTACACAATTTTAATGAATTGTGCCCTTTTCTAAACTGATTGTGAAATTGATAAGAAAAATAAAAGGGGAGATTTTGAAATTTATTCGGAAAAAAAGCAGTGTTTTACAAACATGGTCACAAAAGTGGATGTCACAAATACTGGATGAGATAGCAAGAGAAGGACGTACAACGATTTGCGGAAAATTCCATTGACTGCTGGATCAAATTATATCTAAAAAGCTCTCTGAGTGGAAGATAGTCAATGGAAACTCCATTTGCACAATAAGGGTAACGTTTCAAAATGTGTACTAGCTCTCCATCTGGAAAAACCAGCTCTTAAAAGATGCATACAGATACATTATCTATTTTACCTATTTGGGCTGTATATTTTGCCCTAAAGGCCTAAAAGCATGACTTGTTCTTAGCACAAGAGCAGTTTTAATTCATTCTGTGTTTTCTTGTTTATTTAGATTTATGGAAAACATATGAGTCATTCCTTAGCTCATGACTATACCATTGTATATTTTGCTTGTTTAATTTCATGGTGTACAAAATGCATACATTTGTAACACTGTATTCAGTGTTTATATGTCTTACACAGCTTTATTCATAAAGACAGATTCATCTTATAATATCCTTCCCTCTTCACACACGCTTTTTTGTAAATATACTGGGAGAGTCAGTCTTTTTCTCAAAAGTTTCAGCATATCAGATGTATGTATAACACATATATTTTACTCAGAGATAGAGTCCTTTAGTTTAACCAATAGAAAATAAGAATCGTCTCTAGGGAAATTAATTCCTAATGAATGTTTTGTGAGAATTGTTGAGTCTGTATTCAAAATGACAGGTAAGTTTTGCTTTTCCGAATTAAGGCTGCAAGATTGAAATGGCTTTAATTGGGGTTTCTTTGAGTTAAAGCTGCAAGGCTGAGAAGGTTTTAATTGATTTAAACAAAAAACTAGGCATATTTCAAGGGCTGTGTGGATTTTCATAAACAATATTTTCATTACAAAATATTGCACCTCCACTTTTTCTGTGAGCACAGATATTTTTTCTATGTTCTGTTAAGGAGAAAGCCATAGCCTGTCATCTATTTCTGTAATTGAAACCTTTTGATATTGAGGGATATTTCGATAGGTGCAATAACCCTGAGTCCCTGGAAGCTGGAAGGACCAGAAGCTGCTGGTAGTGACTAGTTAAGCAGAGAACAACACATGATGGAAATGAGGGCAGAAGGGGTTTTGCAACACGTGGGAAGAAATCTACCTAGAAACTCAAAAGTAGAAAAAAGGCAATGACAAACCACTTCTGTATTGTTGCCAAGCAAATTGCATGGAGATGGATAAAACATTTAGACCAGTTTGAATGTCAGTTAATGAGACTACCTAAAATCAAAAAGCACTTCACTGGTTGCAGGGGAGGAAAAGTGAACATTTATGAGTAAATCTGGAGCTGATAATGTAGTCAGGCAAAACTACAAAGAAGTCTGGTATTCTAGGTTCGAGGTCCCCAACCTTTTGGGCAGCAGAGACCGGTTCCATGGAGAAAGGTTTTTCTGCGGACCAGAGGGGGCATGGTTTTGTGCACTGCCTGCATCCAGCGGATGGGGTTTGTGCAGACCGGTTGCTGGCATGCCATGGCCCGTTATCGATCCACGGACCAGGAGTTGGGGACAGTATAGAAAAATGAGCTCCTCATTTTATAAGGAGAAATGCAATTGGAACTTGGAATATAAAAAATATATGCCAGAGAAAACTTGAAACTCTCCTAGCAGAAATGAAGTGCACTAAAGTGGATGCTAGTGGGTGTAGACCAATTGGAGTAGGTTCACCTAAGTACATAATAATAGTCAGGATAAGAGATGGTGGCATTCCTAGTATGGTTTAGTATATCCGTAGTTGGCATTCATGGTATGATACAGTGAAAGACAATGCAGTGGAAAGAATATTTATAGAGGACATTGCTGACTACATGTTCAATTCCAACCCAGGAAACAACAGAATCATATCTACAGCATTAGAATGAATATCCAGTGGGGGAAAAGACATTTGCAGTTGATAGTAATTGGTTTTCCCTTGAATAAGCCATTGCTATTTCCTCTTTTCTTCCTATAGATGGAAACTAAAATATAACTTTAATCATGTACTGCAACATTCCATGCTTATGATCATCAGGCATTTTCTCAACTGTTCCAGCCATTTGGAGAAGGAGCATTTCCTTAGTGACAGAGCACCTGTTTTCTGAATTCAGATTCAGTTTGAATTAGTGCTTGAATCATTGAAGACTCAATGCCTTTTGGAGCAAGTAATTTGGTTTGAACTAATGATAAAGTAGCTTTGAATGTTCATATATGTTCTAGATTGGGTGAAAGCCAGTTAAAGGAGGTGTTGGATTCCTGTCTTAAATTACAGAGTGTGTTTTTGTGTTTAATCATATCCTATCTTGTAATACATAGTTTCAGTTGGTATGTCAAAGTTGATGTTGCCAAGATTATAACTTTTTATCTTTCTATCATTGTTTGTTGGCCCTGTAGTCTTGGAGAAACATTCAGTTTCAGTATATAAAATACAAATATCTCTTACATTTTTAATATCTTCATCCATCATAGAAATTACAACCAGTAGGTCACTTCCTGGCAAAAAATACTGCAAAACAGTGCTTTAGTGTTCCATGCTTTGGGCATGATTATGATTTATTTTTTTATAATTCTTTAAATTGTATTTTTATTCTGATACCCACTACTATTAAATAAGCCATATAATATTAAGAAAGTTGAAGTGAATTGCTGCTGTTGAAGAAGAAGTAAGTTCTTATTTGTAAATTGTTCACTTGAGAAATATAGATTTGCACATTAAATATTTTTTGCTGGCTGCACTCACCAATTATTCCTACTGCAGATAATTATATAAAGACTTCCTCTGGAAAAAAAGTCTTGATCATGAATAAATGAAGAAACAAGAATATTCATTTCTATATTTAGGTATCATTCCTTTCTGCTGAAACACGAGTTTGATTATTCATATGGATTCTTTAAATACAAAAGCGTTTAATGCTCTTACTAAGTCCATGTGTTTAACCAAGAATTGTTTTATTCTGTTTGCTGCATGGCATTTAATAGGATTTCAGTTGACATGTTGTTAAATGGGTATGTGTCTGAGCAGTCTGGTACTTCTAAAAAAACAGTCTTTCTCCATAGTTCCTTGCTTTTTGGTAAATGTTTGTCTGAATAATGTCTCAAATAGATCTTCCTTAAGTAGCTTGCCATATTCCTCTAGGTTTTAATACTTATTTATTTATTTATTTATCAAATTTATATGGCTGCCTTCTCATAGAAAGTGATTCTGAGTGACAATCCAACAAAACAGTAGAAATATAAAGCAGTCATTGTTTTAAACCATTATGTAATCATTATTAAAAATAATTAAAAATGATAAAAACCAAACTAAGACAGGCAGAAACTAATAGGCAGAGGAATGTTAACAATAAGTTGTTAACTAGTTCACCTCTCTCGGAGTCCTCAGGCCTGTTGGCATTGCCCCCATAATATATTTTTCTTGTTGTTTGTTTATTCTGAAGTTTATGAAAAGACTGGTTGGCATCATGCTGGGCAGCTCAAAAACTATGGCACTCCAGGAATGTCCTTTTGCTGTAATCAAAGAGGTTCTGCAAAGAAGTGACAAGAATTGGTGGACATGCATTCCAATAAAAAACTATTCTGCAGATGAAAAGGAAAATGACCCACTGTGCTGAAGGGGAAATTAAGGGATCATATTTGGACAAAATGTACACTTAACAAATACAGATCTCTATTGATTTGAGAACCAGGGTATTTCATCTGTCTTAAATGATAATGAAACTTTTAGACTCATTTCCTTAGACACACCCAGAAGTAAAATATTTTTTAAGTGGAGTTTGATCTCTGGTGATATCGTGGACACAACCATGCTGTTTTCTTGGCAGTAGCATGCACATACATTGCTGTTTCCTCCCTCTAGTTCAGTGGTTCTCAACCTTTCTAATGCTGTGACCCCATAATACAGTTCCCCATGTTGTGGTGACCCCCAACCACTTATACATCACCGGGTGCCAGGGGCATGCCAAAGAAAAGGGGGAAAAATGGTGGACAGCCTTGTTTGGCGACCCCCGTGAAATGGTCGTTTGACCCCAAATGGGGTCCCGACCCACAGGTTGAGAACCACTGCTCTAGTTCCTAGTTTAGGCTGCACTCTGGTGTTTCTCATTGCTTATATTCAGGTTTTGATCAAGCCCAGTTCCACCTAGTTTTGAACTCAGGCAGGGTTGGCCAAATGTTATCCCTTCTTATGGAGGAGAACACTTACTAGAGGAAAATTCTGTTAAATAACTTGTGACTCATTGGGTCATCGTCACATCTAAACAGAGAAATAAAATGACCATGGATGGGCAAAAAAGCAATGGAAATGGGAACAATTTCCAATTTCCTGCTGGCTTCCCCATTGATGTTGTTTGTGGGAAGCTGGTAGGGAGCACCAGAAATCACTTCTCCTTCTTAGCTGTCCTCCCTATTTTGCAGAGGGGAACGGGAACAAAGGAAATCACGGACCGCAACAAAATTGCACCCCCACTCCCCATCCCAGCATGTCCCTGAGGGTCTCCTCTCTCCAGGAAGTAAAAGGGTTAATCCATCGACTGTTGATAATCTCAGCCAGCCCTACCTCGGAAGCAGGCATTCAAGCCGCTTCGTCACTCTTTCCTCACCATCCATTGCTGTATATAATTTCCTATTTTAGCCGCTATTCCAGAGCAGCCAATCATCCCTCACTGTCGATTGAGTACAGAGACCACAGGTTGTGCCTCATAACCTGTGGGTTTTTGAAAAGTGTACTTGGAAGATGTGCTACTGAAGTGAAGTGGCCACAACTTTCCCAAATTTTGTTTCCATAGGAGTCATGGATCCTGGCATTCTGCAAATTATCCCCTCTGACTTATCTGGGTTCAATAATTGTTGCCCTATATCTTCCATTTTTTCTCAACCGAAGATAACAAGCAAACACAAGAGATTTAATATACAGATCTTATTTGGTCTGTGATTCTTCAGATGATAATGGGAAGGGTAAACATGAATACACAAGTGTTAAATTTGGAAGCATTGTTTTTTATGGCAGACTGCATCAAAAAGTTATTTTTCTTTCAAGCCATAAGCTTTTTTTCGTCACACATGGATACACACATACAGACGCGAACACACACACGTGATATTTGACCAAAAGGTTGAAGACCCCAGATTTATTTAATTCAGTTTAATTTGCAAGTGTAGTTGTTCTGCTAAAGAAATCAATGCCATTTTTACCTGGGCAATATGAATCCCCATGTTAAAAAAAAGATTTTTCTCCAAATAAATTGGGAATAAGCAAGCCTCTGTTACATTCCAAGTTCAAGGCTATATTGTACTTGGTTTAGTTATTTCAAGATAACATTGAATTAATTTTTCTGAAAATATTTCCTTTCAAGTTGGTATGCATAGAAATATGCTTTGATGGCCAAGGGGAAAAAACTACATATAAATCCACCTCTATGTAGACAGAGTGCAAGGATAGATGAGAGAATCTGCTTATTGTGTAAACAATATGATTCTTTGATGAGTATATAAAGACCCTTAAATGATCATCGTATGTAGAATTTATTAAGATCCAACATGGAAAAAAATATTTTATGCTGGGTGCCCATCTATTGCAGTTTAAAAATAAGGCATTTCCTATGTATTAGGAATTTACTAATGCTAATATTTCCTGTCAGGAAATATTCTGTGGAAGAATATAAAGGCAGTATAACATATTAAAAACTGATATTTGGCATTGGGGGGAAAACTTTTTTTTTGCTAACAATTTATTTAGTATCCAACGCAAATGGTTATATAAAAAGAATTTCAAACAATCTTATATAAAGCTTGGTCATAACATACTATTTGCTAGCTTTGCATTTATAAATAGCTTTATTTTCTTGAAGTATAGTTTCAGTAGTTAATTGCTCATTATATATTTCTAATCTATTACAGTGAAAAATAAACAGGATCTTATGGCACTATAAAGACTAACTAGTATATTATAATATATAAAAAATATGGTCTTAATTGGTTAAAGATACCACAAAGTTGTTTGTGGTATTAATTAAATATAAATTATCAGCATTGCATTCTAGGATTACATAAATTAAATGTTACCATAACCAAGAATGTCTAGGTACAAGGTTATATGATTATGTGGGATAACCTTTTAAAATGTCATTATATTTATACGTATATTGAAAAAGGATTTATTTTAAAGCAGCCCTGTAATTAGCATAGTTTTACAAAAGTTGCTTGTCACAAGACTGAGATGCAGTTCTCAGTCATTAGATTTTTTTTATTCTGTTCATCCCCTCCTTTTTGTTGAGGGGTGGGTTTATCCAGAAACTAGAAGCAAGTTTTCACACACACTTTTTTGTAGTTGAAGAGTAGTAAACCTGGCTGCACAAACAGTAGTAAATTGCTTATTTTCCCAGTTATTAGAGAAGTGGATGGAAACTATAGAACCGTTTCCATTGTTTTGCATGCTATTGGAAGCAAAATCTCAGAAGCTTGATAGGTAAACTAAGATTTGAAAACTAATTATGATCCTATCAGTCCTCTTTCAAAACACATGTGGTTTTGCTGTTGTAATAATATTTTGTATGTGGATACAGTGAGCTTTCTATATAAATGAGCTAACTAGCTTCATAGTTCCTTTTCATGTATCTTTCAGGCAGCCTCACAAAGGTCTACTGAAATAAATTCTTCAGTATATTTTAGTAATGGTCTGCAATGTAACGTGCATCTATTGCTTTTCATAAATGTGTAATGGAGTAGTCCTTGAGATATACAACTATAATAGAACCTGCCCATTATGATCGTATGTCGTGATGGTTATAAAACCGGTCGGTCATGCGTGACTTTTTTCACAGGGGTCATTAAACTAATGTGGCAGTCATAAGTGCGAATGCTGTGGTCATTAAGCAAATGCCACAATCATAAATATGACCCTTTGTCGGTTTTCAGCAAAACTCGTAAAAGGCAGTCATGTGCCCACAGGACACTACAAAATGTGACCATGTTGCCAAGTGCCTAAAGCAGGGTCATGTAACCATGGGGGGGGGGGAACTGGCTTTTGGAACTTCAGATAAAAAAGGGGGTGGGTACAGTCTCGTTTTTCAGGTAAGTTGTAAATCGAGCACCCCCTGTAATTAGAATGATCATAAATAATGTATGAATGTAATAACACATAAATGATTGTGTGTGTGTGTGTGTGTGTGTGTGTGTGTGTGTGTGTGTAGGGCCATGCTTTTGTTTATTTGTTATTCTGTATTAAAGTATTTTTTTAAATAACCCTGGTTAATAAAAGTACTTCTTTTTTTTTTTAACAGTGTGTCCTGGAAAAATTGACTGCATCAATGAAAGGGCTGACTCCCTCTCTCAACTGCAGACGGTTTGTAACATAGCTAAGAAAGGTACTTGACGTTCTAATATTATTGATAACAGTATGCTGCTATAAATAGGCCTACAGTAAGAATGGAAAAATATATTTGTGATTACAGGTAGTCTTTGATTAAATATGATAATTAGAACCAGAATTTGTATTGCAACGTAGTGTCCGTGGGGGGATGGGCTACACAAATGTGTGCAGGCCGGGGAGAGGGCCCTGTGGCATCATCTGACTACAACTGGACAGGCACTTGCTTGCCTGGGACCCACACTCATCCTACCACTCGGGCTTTAAAGGAGAAAAAGCAGCAAGAGTGACAAGGGGGGGTGACTTGTGACTTTCCCTGCTGGCTTCCCCATTAACTTTGCTTGTGGGAAGTTGGAAGGGAAGGTCTCAAATGGCAATCGTATGATCATGGGCTGTCCAATTGTTGTAAGTGCAAGCCAATTGCCAAGTGTCCGAATTGTAATCATGACTGTAGAGACACTGCAATGGCCACAACATTAAGGACCTGTCATAGGACTTTGGCATTCAGCTCTATTGTAACTTCGAAGAGTCATTTAAACAAGTGGTTGCTAAGGTGTGCAGAGTCTGGGCAGTTTCTAAATGTTTTATGATCATAGAGTTTAACATAGCTCTTTGAGTGACCAAAAGAGTAGATTAACAACCTAAATAAGAAGGACATGCATTTTGACTAATAACATGTTTAATGTAGGCATCAATCTGTTAACTACCACATTTTAATTTCAAAGAAGGTTTTAGTAAAGGAATATTTATAGCATGAACTATGAACCTCCATCTTCTGAATGTTGCTTTGCAATCAGCCTGTAAAGCCAGATGAGCTATTTAATGATACTTCTTAAATTAAGATGTTATCTATGAGAGGACATTATGCCCCTTATGTAGTAACTATATCAGCTTGCAGGCCCACTCCACCATTTTGGTGAATGCTTTTTTTTTTTTTAAAGAGCTGAACATTTTGAGTCTAGAAAATGCAATCATATTCTCTACCAGTTTATCTGTTCACCAAGATATCCTAGAAGGCTTTTCACTTTGTCTAATGACGATTGAGACATGGCTGGTTGGGACACAGGAGACAGACTTTTCAGAATCCCATACTCACTCATGTCTTTACGACCTCCTGGCTCTTTGCTTGCCACTAAAATTATAAAACTTTCTAATTGGTATTTATCTTGGTGGGTTTATTATTATTTTTATTTGCCTTTGCTCTGTCATCTGTCTCTTTTCACTATTTGTGCATGTTCTATGCATAAAGAAATAAGAATTACATTCAATAATGTTGGTTATATATAATAAAAAATTCTCTGATGTACTCATGAATTTTTTGCCAATGCCCCGAGAGAATCCCTCCACAGGTACAGAACGGGAATGATTCAGAGATATTTTAAAGATCACTGAAAATGTTGCATATAATTTATTTGTAAAAACTCCTCAGATGTCTAGTAGAGGCTAGACACCCATCTTTCTGTGATGTTTTGATTTGGATTCCTGCACAAAGTTGATGGGACTGATTTCCCTAAATAACCTATGATTCTATAGTTGTCCTACATTCAATAGAAACAGATAAATATACAAGGGTATATATACTTGTGTAAATTCTGAAACCAACAGACCTGAACAGGCCTCCAGCTATGCTAGACATATTAGGATAGGATTATAATTCATCCATGCAATCCAGGGGGCCATTAGTTGAATATGGTGATCATAAAAAATGATGGCCATCACTGATTATTAAGTAAGATAGAACTATTAGTGAAAAATCTCTCAGTCCAAATTTTTGCTTTGTCTTGGGTAAGATTCTTATAAACAAATTTTTTCCTGTAAGGAGCTAAAGGTAGCTCTTTATTATATTCCATGTGGCTTTGGTTGCTCAGTTGTTGAACTTCTTTGTTAGAGAGACCTGGTTTGACTGTTATTACTCATGCTTCAGTATTGATCAGATTAGGAATGCATTGCTTTTAGGACTTCCCTAGACAAGTATTGGTTTGATTCACCATAAGAGGAACCACATTATTCTCCAGCAGGATGGCTGTAGAGTCCAAATGGATGAATGGATGGGTTCTATGACGGCCTTCCTGCCTGGCAGACTGGGTAAAAACTTCGGCCACACCCCTTCCTTTGGGCGTGACCCCAGTTTTAACTCAGTCTCGAAGCCTGGTAGACGTGCGAGAAGCAGCTCTCAGAACAATAGGAATTTATCCCAAAAGAAAAGGGAAAGAAGCCTCTTCCTTCCATTTGAATGAAAAGCTCTCTGGCAGCTGATAGAACTTAAAAGGCACAGCCAGGATCGGCGGAGTTGTGAGTGGGGCGTCAGGGCGGCTAGCAGGGGAGGCTTGGAACGGGGCCGGATCGCTCGTCGATATCCGGCCCGCCGAGCAGCTGTTTGGCGCGGGGATCCCACCGGGTTGTTCGTCGCCCTCCGATCCGACAAACAGCTGAGTGGCCGGCTCGGCTCGGCCGACAGAACTGAGGCGCCGCTCAGCGCGAAACAGCTGAGCCGCGCGGGAAGCGGCAAACTGCGGCGCTGCTCGGCATCGATCAGCTGAGCGGCGCGAAAAGCAGCCCTGACTAGGACAGAGCCTTAACGCTATTTTCCTTCCCTCAGAGGAGAGGCGCAGCCCCTTAAAACCAAAGGAGTCTCCCTTACTACTGAATTCAAAGATCCGCCATTGTTTAAACCGCGTGGCTTCCCGGGCTATCTTTGGGAGGCGTGGCTTCCTCCCATTCGCCATTTTGAACAAGCGGATTCCCGCTGCATTTTCCCTTGGGGGTGGGGCTACCACCCGGACTCCTTTTCCCTGCAAGCAAAGAAGGGATCCCTTTAGGTAAGGATCTGAGGTTCCTCAAGAAAATAAGGCAAGAGGAAGGAAGAGGGAAAAGGAAGAGATCCGTTTTGATCGTGGTCTGCTGCTACAGCCACAGACTGGGGGAGAGAGAGATATAAACTGCTCTTGTCTGGACTAGGTGAGGAGGTGAGGAGGAATTTTTTTCCCTGACTGTTCCTATAGTGACCTTTAGTCACTGCCTTGCAGGATCTTCTGTCCAAAGACTCCTGTCTGTCCGGCCATTGTCTGTATAGGCAGAAGAGGGCACAGCCCCAAGCATCTGCATCTGATCTGCGTACCTCATTCCCCCACTCCAGGCATTACCTACTCGGGGTGTCTGGCACAATGGCAGACAATGTCTCGTATTCAGTCACACAGGTCCCTCAATTGTCCCCCCCACAGCAACAACAAAAACGCAGATCTTCTGAGTCAGAGGTGGGGGGGAAGAAGAAAGCTAAAACAAAGCACCTTTCTCAGAAGGGACAGTCTAAAACGGCTGAGCGAGAGGCTTTGAGGAGACATTTGGCTTTAGAAAGACAAATTAGCAGGGCACAGAGAACCAATGCCAATGGGACAGATTTGGTTTCCCCTGTCCCAGCGGTGGCGCCCAGCACAGAGCCTACTGCCGAGGAAGTGCTCAAGACTTGGTCTCCTCCTGGGGAAACTGAGCAGTTAGATTCCTCCAATCCCTCCTCACCAGCTTCTTCACCCGACCACACGCCAGCGACTCACTCCAGTGACAAGGCGCAGGAGAACATATGGTCGGCACAATTTCATGCATTCATGCAGGATGCATTCTCCCAGTTCATGGCTTCTAAGGGGCAAGTGGCCTTTCACACACCCCGTAAGGGTCGGGCTAGGCCACCCCCTACCAGTACCTCTGAAACTTCCTCTCAACTGGGAGAGGGTGACTCAGTGGACCTTGACATGTCAGACATGCCCCTCTCGGAGGACGAGGAGACTGCACCTGAGCAGGCGACGAGCTCTGGCCTCTTTAACCCAGCGCTCCTAAAATCACTCCTGATAAAGGCAGTTTCCACAGTCAACCTAACATCAGTACAGGATGAGAAGCCCTCAACAAGCAAGGAGGCCAATCCTCTGTTTGCCAAAAAGGTTCCACAAGATAAGTACATTCCATGTGCGGAGGTCTTTATGACCACGCTGGAGGAACAATGGTCCTCACTTGCAAGCCCACCGGCACCTAACAGCGCGGAAAGGAAGCTTTTCAACCTATCTCCCTCCTTCTCTAACATGTTAGAGGTTCCTGCTGTAGATAACCCCTTAATCTCATTATTTTCTACCTCCGCGATTCCAGGAGACATGGCGGAGGTCTTGAGACCTGAGGAGAAGAAATTTGAACACTCCCTCCGGCGTTCCCATATGGCTGCAGCCTGGGCGGCCAGAGCAGCCACCTCATCATCATTCTTCGCGAGGGCCAGTATCATGTGGCTGAGGGAACTGCAAGGCACGGTGCCTCCAGACCAGGTCAGAGTACACCAAACATTGGCCAAGCTCCTCGCGGCCTCGCAATTTGTCTCTGACGCTTCACTGTACGCAACAAAGTATGCGGCTAGATCCATTGCGGCCACAGTGGCCTCACGTAGGCTACTATGGCTCAAAAACTGGAAGACAGACCTGAGGTCCAAATGGCGTCTTTCGACGTCCAAATACAGTGGAGTAGCCCTATTTGGCTCCATTTTGGACCCACATGTCAGCGAAGGCAGAGACAAGAAAAAAATCCTGGTACATCCATCAAAGAAGTTAGACAGGAGAGGCAGTCAGGACTTCCGGAGACAGGGCTCCCGCCCAGGAAGCTCCTGGGAATGGAGACAGCCCTTTCGATCAGGGCAATCCTGGGACTGGCCCAGAGGCTCACGATCCTTCTACCCCAGACAGGATCGAACCCAGGATCGCCAAAGCCCGGGAGCCAGGGGCCAGTTCCAGTCCAGACGCCCATACAGGGGAGCGGGAGGCAGATCCTTTAAGCGTACCAAGTGACGCCAAACAGGATACTCCCATTGGGGGTCGGTTAGGAAATTTCATCGAGGTCTGGGAGCAGACCACGACCGACGCCTGGGTCCTGGAAACGATCAGGCATGGCCTGACCTTAGACTTCTGTTCTCCCCCACCAAACCGGTTCATCAGATGTCCCATCTCCAGAAGAGCACACAAGACGAGGCTGATAACTTCGGCCATAGCCCACCTCCTGTCAATCCAGGCCATAGAGAGGGTACCAAAGGAGGAGGAGGGAAGAGGATTTTATTCTATCCTCTTCGTCATCCCAAAGACATCAGGAGGGTGGAGAGCAATCTGGGACCTGAAGGGCCTGAACTATTTCATAAAGTACAGGAGGTTCAAGATGCACTCCTTGAAATCCATCCTAGCCAGCGTCAGGGAAGACGATCTATTATCCTCAATAGATCTCACAGAGGCGTACCTACACATCCCCATTCATCCCAGTTACCGGAAATTCCTCAGATTTACCTACGCGGGTCGACATTACCAATACAGGGCATTACCCTTCGGACTATCATCAGCACCAAGGGTATTCACCAAGATCCTAGCTGTAATAGCGGCCCATCTCAGGTTGATTCCGGTTCGCGTTCAGTTTTATCTGGACGACATCTTGATTCAATCCAGATCTCGGGAGCAAGCAAGGGCAGATCTCGAGACCACGATCCGAACCCTACAGGGGCACGGATTCTCGGTCAATCTAAACAAGAGCCACCTCACTCCCTCAAGGAGACTGCAACACCTGGGCGCGGTGATAGACACGTCACAGTGCAGGGTATACCTTTCCCAGGAGCGACTGATCAGCATATCCAAGCTAATTCACCAAATTCAAAAGATCAGGAGAGTGCCCTTGCTACAACTCTCGAAGCTCCTGGGGAAGATGATATCTTGCATGGGCATCATCCCATGGGCAAGGCTCCACTCGAGGGAGTTGCAGTGGTTCCTCCTACCCTACCAGAGGGGGAACCTCAGCACCTCCAGCAAGAGGGTGCTGGTACCAGCACAGGTGATGAAATCACTAAAATGGTGGCTATCCCCCACGACACTCAAGGGGAGCATATTCAGGGAACCAAACAGGGTCACACTCACGACAGATGCGAGCCTGTTCGAATGGGGGGCCCACCTGGGAACCCAGATAGCACAGGGCCAGTGGGGACAGAAGGACCTGTCACACAGCATCAACTGGCTAGAGCTCCGGGCCATACACCTGGCCCTCCGTCATTTCTCTCACCTAGTAACGAGGAGGCACGTCCTCGTGCTTACAGACAATGTAGCAGCCAAGGCACATGTAAACAAGGAGGGAGGAACGAGATCAGTGGAACTAATGAAGGAAGCATTGGCGCTGGCCCGATGGGCAGAAACCAATGTGAGTTCCATCAGAGCGGAACACATCTCAGGGGAGACAAACACCCAGGCAGACTCCCTGAGCAGAGCCAAGGTGGACCAGTCGGAATGGCGTCTGGACCCGGTTCTCTTCGAGGAGATCTCCTGGAGGTTCGGACAACCGCACCTAGATCTATTTGCCAACCACAAGAACACACAACTCCCCAGGTTCTTCTCCAGATTCCCGTCCCCGGGATCGGAGGGAACGGATGCTCTCAGGTGCCGGTGGCCGGCGCAACTCCTGTACGCCTTCCCACCGCTGCCATTAATACCGGCGACCATACGCAAGATGATCCTGGAGGGCGCAGAGATGGTCTGCATTGCCCCTCACTGGCCACGGCGCCCGTGGTTTGCCGACCTCGTGGACCTTTCGATATCACCTCCGTGGAGGATTCCCCCGGACAGGGTAAAGCTCAGGCAGGGCAAGCTTGTACACCCAGATCCCCAGTGGCTACATCTAGCCGCTTGGCATTTGAGCGGCAAAGCTTAACTAAACAATCTTATTCGGCAGGGGTGATATCGATCATACAGGCATCACGAAGAGCGTCCACTAATAGGATTTACGACGCTACATGGAAGGGATTTTGTAGGTGGTGCGCTTCGCTTCACCTAGACCCGACCACAGTATCTATCCCTAATATCCTAGATTACCTATTGGAGGGTCTTAATAAGGGCCTGTCAGTCAATACCATCCGCAGACAGATATCGGCCCTCTCAACTGTACTCTCCTGCGACAACTTAACTTCTCTAGCACAACATCCAGCGATTAGTGCTTTCTTAAAAGGGGCATCTAACACAAAGCCCCCAGTCATACACAGGTACCCGTCCTGGAACCTGCCTAAGGTCCTTCTAGCCTTGACATCAGCACCCTTCGAGCCTCTTGAAACATGCTCACTCCATCACCTATCACTGAAGGTATCTTTCCTTGTGGCAATCACTTCAGCAAGGAGAATCTCAGAACTTGCAGCACTGTCAGTAAGGAAGGATCTATGTACCTTCTTCAAAGACAGGGTTGTTCTTAGACCAGACCCGACCTTCATTCCGAAGGTAAATAGCATCTTTCACAGATCTCAGGAACTTACGCTTCCTGATTTCTGTCCAAGACCCAAACATAGGCTAGAACACAGATGGCACAAGCTAGACGTGCGGAGAGCGCTGTGTTTCTACGTGAAACGCACCTCGGCTTTCCGAAAGACTGAAGCATTATTTGTGTCCTTTCAACCAGCAACTATGGGAAAGAAGGTATCTCCTTCCACCATAGGCAGGTGGATCAGAGCCTGCATAGCACAGGCATACGTCTCACAGGATTTGCCAGCACCCACTCAGGTGACTGCCCACTCAACTCGGAGCGCAGCCACATCTGCGGCGTGGCTAACACAAGCTCCGGTGGAAGAGATTTGCAGGGCCGCAACCTGGTCCTCACCTTCGGTTTTCATTCGACATTACCGTTTAGATTCCCTAGCAGCAGCAGACGCGGCTTTTGGCAGAAGAGTTCTTCAACAAGTCGTATCTGCTCAGAGTTCGGTAGCCTAGACATTCCCTCCCAGGGGGACATGAGGGCTTTGGTATGTCCCATCCATTTGGACTCTACAGCCATCCTGCTGGAGAAGGGGCGTTGTCTTACCTGAACGCCTTTTCTCAGCAGGATGATGTAGAGTCCAAGCCCACCCAGAGGATAGGTCTAGGCAGGGAGAGAATAACGATATAATAAAGAGCTGCAATGTTAATTCCAACAAAGTTTCTCGCCTAAGTTAAAACTGGGGTCACGCCCAAAGGAAGGGGTGTGGCCGAAGTTTTTACCCAGTCTGCCAGGCAGGAAGGCCGTCATAGAACCCATCCATTCATCCATTTGGACTCTACATCATCCTGCTGAGAAAAGGCGTTCAGGTAAGACAACGCCCCTTTACTAGCACCGGCTATCCTGAGCATGTTATCAACCTGGTATTTAGAGAAGTACATTGTTATTGATTTGTTTCCAGTCTGATTGAGGATTGATTTTAGTGTTTAAAACCTTAAAAAGACCGGGGCTAATAACGTTTGAAGGATTACCTTTTACAACCGTGAATCTGCCAGCAATTAAAGTCTTTATTACAGGCGTCTTTCTTGTTCTCTTAGTTACTATCTTTCAGGCACCAGAATAAGTCTTTCCAGAGTTGTTGTTATTGCTGTGCCTTAATAGCATTTAGATTTTAGAATATTCTGTGATTATCCAGAGATAAATTTGGTTTAGAAATTAAGGGCTCCACAAATTATCCAGAGAATGGGGAAATAATAACAAAGTCCATAAGTGTCAATCTATAAAGCCCACTGTCTGGCATACTTAGCTGCACTACCACCAGATTATTGATTTTAAAGTAGTTGTTGTTTGTACATTGATGTCTTATATTTTATGTTTTATTTAATTTGATTGTTGTCTTTCTGGAAAACACTAGAAATAAAATGCTTTTGTGTTTTTAAATCTTTTCAGATGCAAACTATAGCTGAAAATGGAGATCCCCCTTCTGAAAAACAAAATGAGGAGAAAACATATAAAAAGGTTTGTAAAATTTCATATCGTTTTGAATGATTCAAAATAATTTCATTGTTTTACAGCTTATATAGGGTGCTAGAATGGACTCTCTTCTCGGTTGTGCTTTATGATTCTTTGAACACAACAAAATAGGTTTGGATACATAGAAAATTGCTACTATCCAGTTATAGGCAGCAGTTTGCTAGCCACTACAGGCAGAACCTTCTGGGGCACAAGCCTCAAATCAGTGCCTTTCCCCTTGCTTTCTGAAATAGAAAATTAATCACTACAAACTCACTTCTGAAGCTATGCCTCTTTCCTATTGGAAAACATTAAAGGTACTGCCAACCTTACTGATAGTAGCTGTTGGGGGTGGCTTTTTCTGATCCTGAATGCAATAAAAAAAAAAAATAGTGCCAGACCTGTGAGAAAGGACAAGGGGAAAAAAAAAATCACCAAGGCAGAATTGTATTTATGTGTATCTGTATAAATTGTATTTAGTGAAAATATTTATATTTTACCTTTATTATTTTTATCAACAACTCAAGGCATAAACATATCTAACACGCCTCCTTCCTCCTATTTCTTCTGGCTTTCATGCCTAAGGCAGGACTAGAACTCATGGTCTCATGGTTTCTAGCCTGGTGCTTTAACTACTAAACCAAACTGTAAAAGGTTTTGCTTAGAATGTCAGTGCTATTTATTTGAAGTATTTCAGCCACTTTCTACAACTGTACTCTCACAAAGCAATACGTAACCAAGAGCCAAAGTATTCTACATCATAACATAATAATTAAAGTTTTAGTTTAGAGCAGTGCTGAAGAAATACAGTACAAAACACTAGACCAGTGGTTCTCAACCTGTGGGTCGGGACCCCATTTGGGGTCGAACGACCATTTCACGGGGGTCGCCAAACAACGCAATCCGCCATTTTTCCCCCTTTTCCTTAGCTGTGCTACTCCCTTTTATTCTATTGGCTTTTGAAAGCCAATAGAATAGACTCTCTTGAATAGAGTCTAATTCTATTGGCTTTCAAAAGCCAATAAGAATTGTCCAGGCTGTCTCTGCCCTGCTGAGCCCACCAAAAGTCCCATTCTGCAAACAGTCTGCAAGTTGTCTGCAGCGAAGGCGAGCTGTCTGGAAGCTTCCACCCCTTCCTGCTGAGCAACTACTAAAAATGTAAGTAAAAGAGGGCCAGGGGTGGGAGATGGGAGGCTGGCGGGCGCAGGGAAGGTTGCTGGCATGCGTGGGCCCAGCGGGTGCCTTACCTTCCTTGGGCTGGGCCAGCTGGTAGCCCAGCTGGTGGTTGGCCTGCACCGTCTCTGCCGCTTGCCAGCTACGCCTCGGCCGGCACAGGGGGCGGCATCACGCATGTGCGGCGCTCCTGGGCAGGGAAAGTCCTTGACTTACGACTGGTTGGGTAGTCCTCGACTTACGACTGGTTGAGTAGTCCTCGACTTATGACCGGTTGGGGGTCACGGCATTAAAAAAGTTGAGAACCACTGCACTAGACTATGGCTCTATTAAATTGATGACTACATTAAATCTAAATAACAATAACAACACAATGTTAATTAGAAAGAGAATTCCGTAGTTGCCATATATTACAAATATAAAGAGATGAATTAAAAACATTAGAAAAACATATGGTTCTTAGGAACCAAACAAAAAAAATAGCCTTAAATGGTATAGTCATATCATGTGATATAATTACAATTGTAAAATACATTTTATTATAAGAACAAAAAAGGGAAATTAACCATATAAATCATGTAATTTAAATCTCAAAATAGGGGTTCACAAGTCTCCCAGTGTTGAAGTACTTGTTCAAATATAGAGAGATTAACTTTCTATAACATGATATAATTGATGAAGAATTCTACTCTTGTTATTGATTGATTAATCAAGTTTATATAGCTGCCCATCTTACCAAAGCAGCTGTGGGCAGTGCATGATAATAAATTAAAAATATAAAAACAGTGTATACAAATTTTAAATACTGGTAATAAATATACTAAAAAAACTCAAAATACAATCAGAGTGGAGGGAGAATAAGAAATGACCCCTTAACAATCTTGCCAAGTGTTTAGTTCCATGGGAGCCTCACTTCTCCAGCAGGATGACTGTAGAGTCCAATGGTTAGGGTTCTATGACAGCCTTCCTGCCCGGCAGACTGGGTAAAAACTTTGGCCACACCCTTCCCTTGGGCGTGACCCCAGTTTTGACTCAGTCTCGAAGCCCGTTAGCAGCTAGCAAATTAGCTCCTGACAAAGATTGACAATTAGACTAAAACCCTCTGCAAAATTTACAATTCAATTGGAAAACTCACAGGGAGGCCTTTTTTTCCTTGCAGCCTTGGCTCGAGGCTCCGAGCAGCCGACAGATCGCTGTTCCCACAGGCGTCGCGTGAGGAGGTGGTGAGAGTATCGTTTAAAAAAAAAAAAATTAGCCGAGAGAGCCTGCGAGAGGCAGCGGAGATACAGGGAGCGTCGGCTGCCCTTATCTCCCAGACCAGCTGAGGCGCGCGAAATCGGAACCAGGGCCAGTCAGAACAGCGGCGTTCAAGGTTTTTGGAGGTTTGCCAGCAGGCAACTCGCCCAGTCTTTAACGGCCGGCTTTAATTTAACCCTTGTTTCACCGGATTACCTGGGAAAGCGCAGCCCGTTTCGGGGGGATCGTTAAGGCATCAGTAACCCCCCCCCCCGCCTAAAAGAAGCCTCCTCAGCCAACGGAGTGAACGTTGGAGACAAATCCGCCATTTTGAGACTCGTGGTTCTCTTTGGCAGTTAATAGGAGGGCGTGGCCTTCACCCAGACGCCATTTTGAGTGCACCTCCTTTAGCCTCCATTTTGGGTGTATTCTTATAGCCTCCATTAAGGGCTCATATACTTGAAGGTTTCCACAGGAGTGTGGGATAGAGAGGCAGAGGGAAAGGTAGAAGGACATTTATAAGCACACCCGGTGGACTGTCTTTACAGCCACAGATTGGGGAATTCATACTCACAGCACTAGCAAATCTTTGGCCTTATATCAGTGCCATTGCAATCAACCCTGGTGAAGGAAGGGGAGAAAAGTTTGAACTGTTCCACTGTTCTTCAAGGTGACCTTTAGTCACCGGTCCACAGGATCCTTCCTTGCAAAAGGACCTGTCTGTCCGGCCATTGTTTCTTCTGGGCAGAATAGGCCTTCTAGGTCTTAATTATCTGCAACCGATCTGCGTACTATTCATTCCCCACCCCAGGTATTGCCTACTCGGGATACCTGGCCACAATGGCAGACAATGTCTCGTATTCAGCTACGCAGGGCCCCCAATTGCCCCCCCCACAACAACAACAAAAACGCAGATCCTCAGAATCTGAGGTGGGGGGGAAGAAGAAGGCTAAAACAAAGCACCTGACTCAAAGGGGCCCATCCAAAACAGCTGAGCGAGAGGCCTCAAGGAGACATTTAGCTTTAGAAAAACAATTTGCCAGGGCCCAGAAAACCAGTTCCAATGGGGCAAGCATGGTTTCCCCTGCCCCATTGGTGGCCCCTATTACAGAACCTACCCCCCAGGAGGTTCTCAGAACTTGGTCTCCTCTGGGGGAAACTGAACAGTTGGACTCCTCCCACTCCTCTTCACCTGACTCGTCACCAGACCATATTCCCACTGTGGCTGCGTCCACGGACGGAGCTCAGGAGGACATATGGTCTGCACAATTTCAGGCATTCATGCAGGATGCCTTTTCCCAGTTCATGGCTTCTAAGGGCCAAGTAGCCTTTCAGCCATCCCTTAAGGGACGAAGCAAGGCTCCGGCTACAAACATTTCTGAGACTTCCTCTCAAATCGGAGAGGGAGATTTACTAGACCTAGACATGTCTGATATGCCCCTCTCGGAGGATGAGGGCACCGCTCCTGAGCGGGCAACGAGCTCTGGCCTCTTTGATCCAGCTCTTCTAAAATCACTTCTGATAAAGGCAGTCTCTACGGTCAATTTGACCTCAGTTCAGGAGGAAAATCCTTCTACTAGCAAAGAGGCAAACCCTCTCTTTGCCAAGAAAGTTCCACAGGACAAGTACATTCCTTGTCCTGAGGTTTTCCGCACCACGGTAGAGGAGCAATGGGGTTCCCTAGCAACACCACCAGCACCTAACAGCATGGAGAGGAAACTATTCAATGTTTCTCCTTCCTTTTTGGGCATGTTAGATGTCCCTGCAATAGACAGTCCCTTGATCTCATTATTCTCTACTTCTGCGATTCCAGGGGACATGGCGGAGGCCTTGAAACCAGAGGAAAAGAAATTTGAGCACTCCCTCCGTCGTTCCCACATGGCCGCAGCCTGGGCGGCCAAGGTGGCAACATCATCATCATTCTTCGCCAGGGCGGGTATAATGTGGCTGCGCGAGCTACAAACCACTGTACCTCCAGATCAGGTCAGAGCTCACCAAACTTTGGCCAAGATACTGGTGGCATCACAATTTATGGCTGACGCCTCACTTCATGCAACCAAGTATGCGGCAAGATCCATTGCGGCCACAGTGGCCTCTCGCAGACTACTGTGGCTTAAAAATTGGAAGACAGATCTGAAGACCAAGTGGCGTCTTTCGACGTCCAAGTACAGTGGGTCATTTTTGTTTGGATCCATTCTGGATCCACATGTAAGCGAGAGTAGGGACAAAAGGAAAATTCTAGTCCATCCATCAAAGAAATTAGACAGGAGAGGCAGTCAGGAATTCCGGAGGCAAAGTTTCCGCCCAGGCAACTCCTGGGACTGGGCACAGCCCTTTCGACCAGGGCAATCCTGGGATTGGTCTAGAGGCTCACGATCCTTCTATTCAAGACAGGATCTTTCCCAGGATCGCCCAAACAGGGGAGCCAGAGGCCAGTTTCAATCCAGGCGTCCCTTTAGAGGATCGGGAGGCTGACCCTTTAAAACGCGCCAAGTGATGCCAGACAGGACACTCCCATAGGAGGTCAGTTAAGGAATTTCATCGAGGTCTGGGAGCAGACCACTACCGACGCCTGGGTCTTGGAGACAATCAGGCATGGCCTGACCTTAGACTTTTGTTCTCCCCCACCAAACCGATTCATCAGATGTCCCATCTCCAAAAAGGCACACAAGGCAAGGCTGATAACCTTGGCCATAGCACACCTCCTGTCAATTCAGGCCATAGAAAGGGTACCAAAGGAAGAGGAAGGAAGAGGATTTTATTCCATCCTCTTCGTGATACCAAAACCATCAGGAGGGTGGAGAGCAATATTGGACCTAAAGGGCCTGAATTATTACGTAAATTACAGGAGGTTCAAGATGCAGTCCCTGAAATCCATCCTAACCAGTGTCAGGAAGGGCGACCTCCTGTCCTCAATAGATCTCACGGAGGCGTACCTGCATATTCCCATCCACCCCAAATACCGAAAATTCCTCAGATTTACCTACGCACACCGGCATTACCAATACAGGGCACTACCCTTCGGTCTATCCTCAGCCCCAAGGGTATTTACCAAAATTCTAGCAGTAATAGCGGCCCATCTCAGGCTGATGCCGATGCGTATACAGTTTTATCTGGACGACATATTGATTCAATCCAGCTCATAGGAGCAAGCAAAATTAGACCTCCAGACCACAATCCGCGTTCTACAAGAACACGGATTCTCAGTCAATGTAGAAAATAACCATCTCACTCCCTCAAGGAAGCTACAGCATCTGGGAGCGGTGATAGACTCGTCCCAGTGCAGGGTATATCTTTCCCAAGAACGTCGAAGCAGCATCTCCAAGCTGGCTCATCAAATTCAGAAAGACAAGAGAGTACCTTTGATACAACTCTCGAAGCTCCTAGGAAAGATGATATCTTGCATGGGCATTGTCCCTGGGCAAGACTCCACTCAAGGGAGTTGCAGTGGTTCCTCCTCCCATATCAGAGGAGGAGCCTCAGTACCTCCAGCAGGAGGGTCTTGGTACCAAAAAATGTACTGAAATCATTGAATTGGTGGATATCCCCTATGATGCTCAAGGGGAGTATATTCAGGGAGCCGAACCGGATCACGCTCACGACAGACGCGAGCCTATTCAGATGGGGAGCACATCTGGGAACTCAGATAGCGCAGGGCCAGTGGAATCAGGAGGACCTCATTCACAACATCAATTGGCTGGAGCTTCGGGCCATTCACCTGGCTCTACGTCAATTCTCCCACATAGTAACGAGAAGACACGTTCTCGTTCTAACAGACAACGTAGCAGCCAAGAGCCATGTCAACAAAGAGGGAGGAACACGATCCTCGGAACTAATGCAGGAGGCATCAGCTCTGGCTCGATGAGCAGAGGCAAATGTGAGTTCTATCAGAGCGGAACACATCTCAGGGGAGACAAATACCCAGGTAGACTCCCTGAGCAGAGCCAAGGTGGATCAGTCGGAATGGCGTCTGGATCCGGCTCTGTTCGAGGAGATCTCCCAGAGGTTCGGACAATCGCATCTGGACCTATTTGCCACTCCCAAGAACACTCAACTTCCCAGGTTCTTCTCCAGATTCCCGACTCCGGGATCGGAGGGAACGGACGCTCTCAGGTGTCGGTGGCCGGCGCAACTTCTGTACGCCTTTCCACCGCTGCCATTAATACCGGCAACCATACGCAAGTTGATCCTGGAAGGTGCAGAAGTAATCTTGATTGCTCCACATTGGCCACAGCGCCCGTGGTTTGCCGACCTCATGGATCTTTCAATATCAGCCTCGTGGAGGATTCCCCCGGACCGAGTAATACTCAGTCAGGGCAAGCTTTTACATCCAGATCCTCAGTGGCTACAACTAGCCGCTTGGCATTTGAGCGGCAAAGTTTAACCAAGCAATCCTATTCCTCAGGGATGATATTGATCATACAAGCATCAAGACGACCTTCGACAAACAGGATCTACGATGCTACATGGAAAAGTTTTTGCAGGTGGTGCGTCCTGCTTCACCTAGATCCAACCTCAGTATCTATTCCCAATATTCTAGATTACCTATTGGAAGGACTTAATAAGGGCCTGTCAGTCAACACTATTCGTAGACAGGTATCGGCCCTCTCAACTGTACTTTCCTGGGACAACCTAACCTCTCTGGCGCAACATCCAGCGATTAGCGTCTTTTTGAAGGGTGCGGCCAACACTAAACCTCCTGTTATACACAGGTACCCGTCATGGAATTTGCCCAAAGTTCTTCAAGCTTTGACATCAGCACCATTTGAGCCTCTTGACTCATGTTCTCTGTATCACCTATCGTTAAAGGTAGCCTTTCTAGTGGCTATTACTTCAGCGAGAAGAATCTCGGAACTAGCCGCGCTGTCAGTGAGGAAGGATCTCTGCACCTTCTTCAAAGACAAGGTCGTTCTTAGACCAGACCCTGCATTCATTCCAAAGGTAAACAGCATCTTCCACAGATCTCAGGAACTGATTCTTCCTAATTTCTGCCCCAAACCCAGACATAGACTAGAACAGAGATGGAACAAGCTGGATGTACGTAGAGAGTTGTGTTTCTACGTAAAGCGCACTTCGTCCTTCCGTAAGACGGAAGCATTATTCGTTTCCTTCCAACCATCAACTATGGGGAAGAAAGTGTCATCTTCTACCATAGGTAGGTGGATCAGAGCCTGTATAGCCCAAGCCTACGTCTCGCAGGCTCTACCAGTGCCCCCGCACGTGACTGCCCACTCAACACGCAGCGCAGCCACATCTGCTGCATGGTCAACACAAGCGTCGGTGGAAGGAGATTTGCAAGGCCGCAACCTGGTCTTCTCTTTCTGTATTCATTAGGCATTACCGTTTAGACTCCTTTGCAGCAGCGGATGCTGCCTTTGGTAGAAGAGTGCTACAGTAAGTTGTATCTGCTCAGGATTCGGGGGCCTAGACATTCCCTCCCAGGGGGACATGAGGGCTTTGGTATGTCCCAATCATTGGACTCTACAGCCATCCTGCTGGAGAAGGGGCGTTGTCTTACCTGAACGCCTTTTCTCAGCAGGATGATGTAGAGTCCAAGCCCACCCAGGTATTAGGTCTAGGTAGGTATTGGACAAGGAGCTACCGTATCGAATCCAACAAACAATTCTCGCCTAAGTCAAAACTGGGGTCACGCCCAAGGGAAGGGTGTGGCCAAAGTTTTTACCCAGTCTGCCGGGCAGGAAGGCTGTTATAGAACCCTAACCATTGGACTCCACATCATCCTGCTGAGAAAAGGCGTTCAGGTAAGGCAACGCCCCATAACTAGGTCTTGAGGGCCTTTTAGGATGTCAGAAGGGAGTTGGCCAATCTAATTTCAGAGGGAGAATTGTTCCATAAGGCATGCACCATGGCAAAGAAGGCACCTCTCTGTGATCTACACTTGGTAGATCCCTGATCGATGGGATCTACAACATGCCTTCTAAGCCAGATCTGATCCGGCAAGCTGATATAAGTGGGGAAAAGTGGCCCCACACCCTGAAGGGTTTTAAAGGTTAAAACCAGCACCTTGAATTGGACACAGAAGCAAGCAGGCAGGCAGTGTAGTTCTTGGATAAAGGTGTAACATGCACTCTTCCAGGAGCACATATTACTGCCCATGTCACTGCATTCTGTACCAGTTGAAATTTCTGGATATTCCTCAAGGGTAACCCCTTGTAGAGTGCATTGCAGTAATCTAATTTGGAGGTGATTATGGTGTGAGTGACTTGTAAACAGGACCTGCTGATTCAAAAACAAGTGCACCTGGCACACAAGACAAAGCTGCCCAAAGGCCCTCCTAGCCATGACTGCCATCTACTCATCAGGCAGCAGTTATGAGTCTAGGAGAACCCGAGGATTGCACACTGGGTCTGTCTAGGATAGTGTTGGTGGAGATTCTCAGTCATCCAAGTCATGATTGTCCCAAAGATGCTTTTGTTTTTCTTTGAAAACATTTTGCTTCTTATCCAAGAAGCTTCTTCACTTCAGACCGGATGGTGGGGAATAGAAGGATTTTGCTATAAGCTCAGATAATTTATAACATTCTGTACTCCAAATCTAAAGTCGTGCTCTCTTCCACTTATTTGTTCACATTTGTTCCAGATTAATAACTCTTTAAAAAAGTCCATTCTACGCTTCTTGAATGATTTGGCTCTCCTAAATTCTATCATAGTCTTGAGGCAGTAGCTCATGTCTAATGATGAATATTGTTGACATTATTAATTTAATGGCTTGGCCTGAGAGCCATTTCTAGGCTTGAGAGGATGAAGTCTTCTAAAGAGAGTTCCCTTTCATCACTGCTAATCTTGCACTGTTGCAGCATACCCCACAGTTCAGCAAATATGATGTAGTTGTGCACTCTTTAGAAGCTAATATTTGTTTAATCAAGTCTGTGTTGACTCTGTAAAGTTTAAGGTGGCGAAGGAAGCAGTAATTACTTGGATGTTCTAGTTCTGTAAGATAAAACTAATGTATTGAGCCAGTTTGTAGATTGTTTTCCAGAAAACCTGCAGGGAAAAAACCCTCTGAATAATTGGGAAAGAAATTGTTTTTAGCGTTTCGCCAGATTTTCTTTTCAGTCCTCAAATAGAATTTTTGGCCTAATTTTTCTGGGCTTCTGTCCCCAAAAGTCATATTAATGAATATTCAGGCTTCCAAACTTTGAAGTAAAATATGTATCTGAATTTGCACCTTTAAAAATGGCTGATTCGTGTTAAAGTGAGTTGGAGAATATTCAGAATATCGGTATGCAAACCGAAGAGACAGAACAGTTTGGCTCACACAAAATTTTGAGCAGAGGTAAATCTGTTACTTTTTCTTTTCTCCATTTAATGTTATTGTAATTATTTTTCTTTTAAATGATTGCAATAAATTACTTGCTTACAATACACAAAATAAAAGGCATTAAAGGATTAGGATTCGTCAATCCTCCTTTATAAAAATGAATACTTTTACATCTATTTAAGATTATTCCTTTTTCTTAAATGATCTGTCTTCTAGGCCAAAACATTTTCTAAGTGGCTGCTTATGCTTTAGCATTATTCTTTTTGATTTATATAATATTTCTTTTTATTCATTCTGTAGTAATACGAGCAGTAACTGCATCATTTACAGAGGCTTTATTCTATTTTGAGAATACTTGATGTATGAAAACAGGAAGGACTCATGGTATTTTATAATTTTTGATTTGACATTTAGTCATCCATAAAATAAAAGCATAATTATACAAAAACACATGAGATCTGTTAGCGTTTTCCATGCACTGTACTTTAGGAATAATAACAGCCATCACATTGTGTTAATAGATGCAGTTCATTTATTTCAGGAAGTAAATCTAAATCAAGAGTAGGGTGGTAGTTTTAAATTAAACTTTTATTTATTTATTTAAGACATTTGTATAGCTGCCTATCTTAAACCGAATTCTGGGTGGCTTACAATGCAGAATTTAAATATATACATAACAAAATCCAGAAACAATAAAACAATTCCAATAAATTTAGCTCAACAATTTAAGACAAGATCCTTTGAAATACGTTTGTCTAATAAGATACAGTACCCTCTGTAATGTTACCGAACATTTAGGGGGAGGATCTTTCTGAATTATAAACTCAGTGTAGAACAGGGGTCCCCAACCCCCAGTCCATGGTCTGGTACCAGGCCACGGCATGCCAGCAACTGATCTGCACAAACAAGCAAAGTCCCATCTGTGGGATGCAGGCAGCACACAAAACCACACACTCTCCGGTCCATAGAAAAACCTTTCTCCATGGCACCAGTCCCTGGTGCTCAAAAGGTTGGGGACCTCTGGTGTAGAAGAACCTACCTTGTCTTGAGATTCTTATGAATAATGAAAGATGAAATGTCCACCGATATTTATGACTTCCTGTCATAAATAATGTTTATCATACTTGATAACCACATAGTGAAGCTTGTTAGTTTACAATTTCATAATTGAGACACAATGTTCTGTATTTGCTGACGTATAAGCCCATCCATAGATAAGCAAGTCTAGAATTTTTAACAAAAATACCATGAAAAAAACGTGCCACCTGCAAATAAGCTGACCTACTATTTTCATGTGGATGGGCTTATATGCAAACATATATTGCAAATACAGGAACTTTTGGAAAGCATTATTGTATCAATATACATGGATTATATTTATAAAATCACAGATAAGCCCATCAGTGGATAAGCTGAACCTTTTTTGGGGGGTGCTGGCATCTAAAATTCTTGGCTTATCCATGAGTAAATATGGTATTTCCAAAACGAACTAACCTCCTTGGTCTATCACATCTAATTATGTAACTTTGGTTAAATGGTTTACATAAAATTATTACCATCATGATGCCTACACATTCTGTCACAGGTGGATGAAATTACAAATGTTACCCATCTTTAGAAAAGCAAGTAAGATTGTGTCATCTGCCTATCTATATAAAACAAATCTTCAAGGCAAATCATCTACTACCCTATTACTTCCATCACATATGGTATTGTATTTTTATGCAAATTAGAGATGTAAGAAATTTGTCTAATTACTTCAAGAATTAATTTGTTTTGGCTTCTCTTATTTGATTTTTGTTTTGTTTGATTGGTAACTGGTTTAAGAGAAAGAAGCCTTAGGCTCCAAGCTGGTCTGGATTTTATGTGACGTCCAATTTCTTTCTGTAAAAAAAAACGCTGACGCATCTTGGACTAGAATTTCAAGGAAAGTCTTTAACTGATATTGTTTCAAAGGTCACACAATGGTTACTTATTATATTTAAGCATACATTTGAGGATTTATTCCTTACTTTATTTCCAGTTTTGCTTCTTCTATATTCTTAGACAAAAATAGTTTGCACGTTCAGATTCAGTAGTCACTTATTTCTGTAATTAAAAGGCTAATCGCATAGAAAAGCTTCCACTTAGTATAACCACTTTTTTGTTGCTCAGTAGATGAAAAAAACTCTTATCCATTTTATGAAACAGTCTACAATTCACTTAAGGTGGTCTTTATAATTTATTGTAAGAAGTCAAAGGCACCTGCTTATTTCATGAAGACTGGACCTTTTTTTCCACTTAGTATAGCCATTAAATAAGACCATGTTTGAGTTGACACTGTAGTGGTTCTGACACAAATGGAGCAAAGTGTGTTGATGGAACAAAATGGAAGGAGTGTAATGCAATAGAATGTATTGTCTATTTCATATAATCATGCCATTCACAGGATGAGATTGTGTGATTTATAAGATTGGTTACTTTTAATTAACAAAACAGTCAGGTGTCAATATATTGTTTTGCAGTTTAAAATAAAATTAGACAGTGTATTTAGAAAAAATAAATCTCTGCCACTTAAAATACTGAATCTCACCTATTAAAGTCTCTGCGACCAGAATGTAATAGAAGCCTTAAGCAGCAGTTGATGGCTTGAAATTTATTCCTTTTTTTTCTTATAAAAGTTCAATAAAATCAGACTAGACTATGAGCAAAAGACACAGAGAAATGCTTAATCCTTTCATTTGAGTTTCTGAATTTGTGTTTCTAGAGTTTTATGCCAGAAGTCCTTTGCAATCTAATTAATTAAGTGTATAATTTTAATTTTGTTGGCTGTAGGTGGAGAAGATACCGCCAGACGCTTGCCATATTAGCTTCAAAAATTTATAATAAAACCAGATTGATTCTATATTAGTCTAAATAGTTAGGCTGCTGAAGAACATATGTATTCATCTAGTAAATAACATATTTGTAATCTGTGTACCATTGAGAGCTTTCTGCGGATAGAGATTTTTTTCAGAAAGCTTCTGCCTTCTCTCACTCTCTTTTTCAAAAGCTATCATCATCATCATCATCATCATCCATTCTTAATAGCATCACATTTTGAAAATCATCCAGGCATGAAGAGACACCTTTTAAAAATAAATTTTGCATATTGATTTTCCTGCTTGATTCACAGAAACACAATAACTGGCTGTTTTTCTTTTTCCCTAAGCAATTCTTTGCCTGGCCCATTAACTACAATGTTCACTGGGACCCTCCGTATAATTTCACTGCAGCATTTTAGCCCAGAAACTATTTACTTTCCTTATCCAGCCACCTTAGTAGTAGTAATTATTGACTTACACAGATGATAGTGATGCCCTGTCAGCTGTTTCTTTCCATTAGAAACTGAGTTCATTCTTCTGCCTTGCCCATTCCTCTGTTGCTTCATAATATTATGGCTGTGAGCATCTTCCTAAACTAGAGGCTCTGAGCTCCCCGCAGTTGGGCAAGGAAGGGGAGAAAGGGAACAAAAAGGAAAGTAGGGGAAGTCGTTATTAATTGAAAAAAAGTTTCCTTTTTTTGCCTTTTTCTCTCCTGCTTAAATAATATAATGATTTATGGGAGCTGTTAGAATTCCAGAGCACTCGGAAGATTTCCAGAGTTCTTCCTTTCTGTTGTAGACCATCTGCTGTGAAAAGGGCGAGTGCAGGCAGAGGAATGCTCATTTCCCCCCCCCCCCCACTACTAGGCAGCTTTTGAGGTATGAACTTTCTTTTCATACAGTATGTGACCTATGAGTTTCAAATAATGCTTTTTAATCTTTCTGGTAGACTTATATGATGTACTGAGATCATTTGTCTCAAAATCTGAGAAATGCTCTTGGATGAATCAACTTGTTTCTTAGATAGGGGAAGCCAGGACTTTGAAATATTCTTAGAGATGTATAAGGTTTCAAAAGAAAACCCTATGTGTTGCAAGATGACAATTTTAAAAGTAATATGTATTTGTTTTTGCAGACTGCATCATCAGCTATCAAAGGTGCCATACAATTGGGAATAGGATACACAGTGGGTAACCTTACATCTAAACCAGACAGAGATGTACTTATGCAAGATTTCTATGTAGTTGAAAGTGTATTTCTTCCCAGGTAAAGGATTATTTATTTATTTATTTCCATGAATATTATTTAGCAGTATTGTTGATTAATTCTGGCGATAATCAGTCTTCCTTCTTGGACTCACCTCACTTTAAAAAACAATCAAAAGAAAACTTGTAAGATTTGCTTGAAATTCCCCTGATCTTTCTGGGCATATATAGATTTTTTTGAACAATTTTGTACCGTATTTTTAGGTATTGCTCACTTCAGAATAAATCAAAATTCATTCTTAAACTTTAGATTATGTTATGGATTAAAGAGAAGACTGGTTTATGAGTGTTTTATTTATTATAATAGATAAAAGAAAGAATTTATGTACAATTAAAATATACTCTGAGAAACGAGATTTTTTTTATTTGATAAGTAATGGCATTGATGTTATATATATGCATCATCCTTGCTTCTCTAAATAGTCAGAATTTGTTTTGAATAAGAAGAGTAATGGGGAATATTAAATGAGAGCAGAACAACAGATTGAATGCTGTTTTATTGCATTTGTGGGAAATAATGGGTGTTTTAGTATGAAGTATCTACATGACGAGATAGTAAAACAACATTTTTGTGAAATCTATACAAAACCAAAATTCCAGTCAGTTCTTCATGTATTTAAGGAAACTCTACCTCAGTGCATGTGTTGTGGTTCCGGCTAATGAAACATTCCAAAGAACTTCCAGGCATTTATTTTCCTAAAAGTTTTTTATTGTTACAAAATGTCGGCACAGGCACAATGGAGGAATGCTAGGATCTAAGTTCTCTTCCTCTGAGCAGTTAAATTATCAGCATGTTCCCTCTCTAAATTAGTCGTCATATCTCACATTATCCAATTAGTGTGAAGGTCAAATGTTTTCTTCCTCTTTCTTTCCCGGGCTTTACCCCTAACACCCCTTCTGCTCTTTATTAACCCCATATTTACCAGACAATTCTGCATATTGTCAAAAGCAAAAATATACAATATTTGCAGCGTTGACATCCGCCCCCCCTTACAAGAAGGACAGATCCTGTAAAGTAAACAAAAGCATCTGTTAAGGGTTATCTTTCGGTTTGTTGGGGTGTTTCATATGAAACCTTTTGACCAATCTGTCTGCTTTCACTTCACTGGATTTTACCCAGGTGGCTTCAGACAATGGGTATCCCTTCCATTGGATTAGGTACTGCAATTTCCCTTTAAAAATTCTAGAATCAAGAATACGTTTTACTTCATAGTGGGTCTGCCCTGCAACTATGAGGGGCCCAGGTGCTTTCTTCGGGGGAGGTCTTAAAGTGGAGCCCCGATAAGGCTTCAACAAGCAACAATGGAAAACTGGGTGAATTTTCCCTAAAAGTCTAGTGAGTTTTAGTTTTACTGTGACCGGGTTGATGATCTTTACTATGGGGAAAGGCCCCAAGAATTTTGGTCCCAATTTCTTGCTGGGCAATTTGAGGTGTAGATATTTAGTTGACAGATAGACCTTTTCCCCAACTTGGAATGTTCTTTGGGGAGCCCTCTTTTTATCAGCCTGCTTTTTATAGGTTTCAAAAGTCTTTTTTAAAGCAGTTTTTGTGTTTTTCCAAACTTCTTCCCACCCTCTCACCCACTGATCAAGTCTCTGGGAAGCAGAGGGCAACTGAGGATATTCAGGTATTGGGTTAAATTCTTTCCCTGTGGCTACTTTGAAAGGCGTGTAGCCGGTGCTGCTGTGCACAGAATTATTGTACACCACCTCCACAAAAGGAAGGAGATCAGTTCAGTTCGTCTGTTGGTAAGAAACGTAGCATCTAAGATATTGTTCCATCATTTTGTTAGCGGCTTCTGCGGCCCCATTGGTGGCCGGATGAAAAGCAGATGATAACCCTTGAGATGATCCAATCAATGTAAGGAAATTTCTCCAAAACTTTGCTGTGAATTGCACCCCCGTCTGAAATTATTTGCTTAGGGGCGCCATGCAGCCGGTAGATATGTTTCAGGAACAGTTTGGCCAGTCGTTGGGCAGATGGGAGTCCTTTGCAGGCGATGAAATGAGCCTGTTTTGAGAACAGGTCTATTACAATCCAGATGACAGTATTTCCCCTACTTTCAGGTAGGTCTACTATAAAGTCCATAGCTATTTCTTCCCAGGGTTGAGAAGGGTCTGCCACGGGTTGCAGTAACCCAGGAGTTTTCCCCGGGATTCTTTTCATTGTGGCACATACAGTACAACTTTTTACATAGTTTTCCACATCTTTTTTCAGCCCCGGCCACCAGAATTGCCGGCGGGTGAGTGTAGGGTTTTCAAATATCCAAAGTGTCCAGCCTGCTTTACATCATAGCTGTGTTTGAGAGCATTAAGACGGAGCGCTTCTGGCAAATATAGCTTCCCCCCTTTGTAAGCCAAGCCATCCCTGCATGTTAGGGACGCTTGATTATCCTTGAACCATTGGTCGGTGAGGAGCTCTCGTTTTATTTTCTTCGCTCCAGGGTCATCAGGATTGGGGACCCTGTGAGGTGTAAGTTGAGCGACAGTTTATAAATTGGGAATAATCGCCTCGTTAACCTGCTCTTGTTTGCTTTTGTACTGGAGTAACCGGGATAGCGCATCAGCTAGGAAGTTCTTTCCTCCTGGTATGTACTTTAGAGTGAAGTTGAAGCGGTTAAAGTACTGTGCCCACCGTACTTGCTTTGGTGACAATTTGCGAGGAGTTTTCAGTGCTTCTAGGTTTTTGTGATCTGTCCATACCTCAAATGGCACTTCGCTTCCTTCCAGATAGTGTCGCCAGTTTAATAGCGCCCATCTAATCGCGAAGGCCTCATTCTCCCAGATTGCCCATCTTCGCTCACTCTCAGTAAATTTCTTAGAGGTATAGGCACAGGGTTGCAGGATCCCATTTTTGTTCTTTTGCAGTAACACAGCTCGAACTGCCACATTGCTGGCATCAGCTTGAATCACAAAGAGTTCCCCTCAAAGGTTGCATTGAAAGGTGGTGTGAACACAGGCTGTTGTGGCCCCCACTGGGGCTGGTTCCACGGCTGCTGGGCTCTCTGCTGCTGGCCAGCGGGGTTTGATGGTGCCCCCTGCTGCTGTAGGCCTCCCAATGGTGGCTGCACAAGTGGGGGTTGTAGTGGTCTTTTCTGCTGTTGGACTGCAGGGGGTGGTGACGCCCTCTGCTGCTGCTGATCATTCATCTGCTGGGGAAACCCATCTACCCATTGCTGCAGATGCCTCAGGCTGGAACTCCCCTTCTCTTCAGGATTGGGGTCCCTGGCCGGTAAAGGCAGGATCTGACAGGCTTCCTGCTGGGCTCCCCACTGCTCTTGTGGCCCCCCCCCAGTTGCTGTAGGCCCCAACCTGGCTGCAGATTTATGCCCAGGGGTTGCACGTTTGGGGGCTGTGGCCAACCTGCTTGCTGTGGCTGTTCTCCCAACAGCTGCTGATCTCCTGGCTTCTGTACCATCCCAAGGCATTGCAAGGCCTCTATTAGCTGTGGTAAGTTCAGAGGACATGGATCAGCCACCTCATGGGAAACCCAATCTCCCCATTGCTGCAGAGGATTCAGACTGGGATTCTCTCTCTCTTCTGGGCTGGAGTCCCTGGCAGGAACATCTGCAATGAAAGGGCTGTAGGTTTCACTTTGTAGGAACTGATTTCTGGTTTTCATTTCTGAGTTTTGAAATCTTTCCAATGACTCACTCATAACTGTGTTATCTGTCCATTCTGCCTTTGAAGTCTTCACTCTCAGCTGGGAAATCTGCCAAATTCCTCTCTCCCCTGGCTTGTTGGCTGTCGCTCCCCCCCCCCCCCAGGAAACTGTTGCAGCCACGGGGCTGGCCTCAGACAATCTTTCTTTCTCCATAATGAGACCTTCCCCGAATCTTTACCAGCTCCTCTCAAGCATAGAGATAGCGGATGGGGCTCGGGACCCCAAGTCGTTTGAAAAGAATGTGAGATCCTAGCATGATGTTGTGGTTCCGGCTAATGAAACATTCCAAAGAACTTCCAGGCATTTATTTTCTAAAAGTCTTTATTGTTACAAAATGTCGGTACAGGCACAACGGAGGGATGCTAGGATCTAAGTTCTCTTCCTCTGAGCAGTTAAATTATCAGCATGTTCCCTCCCTAAAGTAGCCGTCATATCTCACATTATCCAATTAATGTGAAGGTCAAATGTTTTCTTCCTCTTTCTTTTCCGGGCTTTACCCCCAACGCCCCTTCTGCTCTTTATTAACCCCATATTTACCAGACAATTCTGCATATTGTCAAAAGCAAGAATATACAATATTTGCAGCGTTGACAGCATGTTTGTGAAGAGTATATTATTTCACATTATTTAGATTTTTCAATTAATATGTTAATCTTAGAGACTGTTGTTTAATTCCAAAGAAAATGTAATGAAGGTTTCAAGTAAATGGCATATATAAGTATAGATATTTAGCACATTGACTGGTAGTCATTATGACACAAGAGTATGGCTGAATACTTGCTTAGGTTGCAGTTGGTATGTTTTTAAGTGATAGCTCTTCTTCATGGAGAAGTGTCACAGATTAATTCAGAAATAGGTTTTATCTCCTGTTTGAAGAAAATAGGGAAAATATAGCAATAGAAGAAATAGAATCTTTGTAATAAAAGATGAAATTACACCCTAGAGCACGGGTGTCAAACTTGCTGTGTGATGTGACGTGTCGTGACGTATTATGACTTTTTTCATATTGCTGGAGCTGGGGTGGGCACGGTCTCCACATGATGCAACCGGCCCATGGGCCGGCAGTTTGACAACCCTGCTCTAGAGGTTCAACAACTGGTATCACATTCAGTGTTCTTCTCTTGAAAGGCCTTTTCCGAGCAGGATTTGATAAGTAATAATTTTTGAAATCAGTCACCTGCAGATGTAAAAAATTCAACAGCTCAAATAACTTAAAATAATGATTGCCAATGCAGAGATATTTGGATTTCCTGAGGAAAGCAACATTAAATTACAAGAATTAATCGTAAAAATACAGTATGTTTCACATTTTGTACCTTTAAGGTGATTTAGATTATAGATGTTTATTAATCTCTTTATTTTGAAGTCAAGTAGCTAAAAAATGCTTATTCTCTTAGTCCTTTGTTCAAAAACTGCAGCTTTCCCATTATAAATGCCTATTGCTTGGCAAGACAATATAATCACTGTTAACATTCTAGGAAGGTGTACATTACAGTCTTGTAGATTTCTTGATGCCAGAATTCAAACCTAAAGTGATCTTGGGGATTGACACTTGGATTTGCTGGGTTTCTGGGTATAAGAGTTTATGATTCTAAATGCAGCTTTTGGAACAAAAAGTAGGGTTTTAGAGCAGTTCAGAGAAGCAGCTAAATCCTCTAAGGTGTTACATATCAAGCTAAACTAGAGTGTGATTTGTTTGCTTTTGACTTTCTGGGGTTTTTGAGCCCACTTGCTTAAAAAGAAACATAACAAGAAGCCACAGGTAACATAACACAACAGATAAACTGGGCTGCTTTAATAGTATAACGTATGACTCTTTGTAGAGTTTTCCTACAACATTTGTATCATAATGCAGATTAAATTAATTTTATTGCTAAATTTTCCTGAGTTTTGAAACTTTAAACAAATTTGTATTGACAATCATTGTTTACTTAAATAATTAACATTTTCTTCTGTAATGTCAGTAAAAGCTAGAAATAGTAAATAGTTTTATCCAGAAAAATATATAACTAAGAACTAAATGCAGAACAGAACTTCGGCTGGCTACATGAACAATGGCTCAGCTAGGTTGCTTTGCTTAGGAACAATGCATATGAAGTTTCAAAGTTGCCATTTTGAAAAGTTAATTATAACTTGGTGGCAACTTTTGGGAACGTTTTGGAAGCCACACTATTGGCCTTGAGAGGGCATAGGTTGTGTTGCAGATTATAGGCTGTGAATTCTTATTATGTAGTTTAGTTCTTCTCGGGAAAAATAGAAAAGAGGCTTTAAAATAAAATAATTGATTAAAAACACTCAGAAACAATTAAAGAGAGTATAAATCAGAAATTATGAAAAAACAAAATGAAAAATAAATTCAATTTGATGCTTTTCAAGACATTTTGATAGTATATTGACAAGGGCTATTCCTCTTTTATGCTTCAAACTTCTAATCTGTATCAATTTTAATGAAGTACATAAAGTATTTTAGAGAAATGTTATTTGGAGGCTGATGTTAATAATTAACATTTGATGAAGATGTTAGTTGCCTGAAACACAGTATAATCCTGTACATCTTTAAAGGCATTGTTTTCTTCAAGAAGAATATTGGAAGAAAAGGAGCCAAAACATTGATTGATTGATTGATTTTTTAATAGATAGATAGATAGATAGATAGATAGATAGATAGATAGATAGATAGATAGATCTTCATATTCTGTTATGTTAGTTCATTCTTCAGTCAACAGAAGAGTCTGAAAAGGCTCCTATTTTTAATAAAATTAAAGTTAAGATGTATATATTGTAAATGCATGTGTGCAGACATAATATTTTAAATTTCTCTTTCAACTCAGTGAAGGAAGCAATCTGACTCCTGCTCATCATTATCCAGACTTTAGATTTAAGACCTATGCTCCGCTAGCTTTCCGTTACTTCAGAGAACTTTTTGGTATTAAGCCTGATGACTACTTGGTAAGACTTATTCCTTTTTTCTCCCCCACAGAGTATAGGGAACCTAAAAGCTCTTTCTGCCTCTGAACCAGTACCCATCAGTTACTTTGATTTGTGATTGGATTGAGCAATGCACCTGACGTTATAGTGGAGAGAATTGTTCAGTATTATTTGCTTTGATTCAAACACCAAATTCCACTCATCTGTGTATCTATTTTTAATGGAGAAAGGGTAGCAATAATTCTTTAAATTATAGCAGATATGTCAAACTTGCGCCATCACGTGACATTGCGCAACATATCGGACCTTTTTCGCAATTGTCAGCAATGGGATGGGCGTGGTTTCCCGATGACATGTCTGGCCCGTTGGGCCAGCAGTTTGACACCCCTGCTCTATAGGAGTACTTTCAGATTGGGTCAGGCAAAGATTCCTACATTATCAAGATGTTTTGAAGTGCATACATTTAGTTGTTAGTTAATTGTTTCCATTTTCAGCTTTTAATTGCTTGTCCTAAAATTTGATTTATTAATTGATAGTTCACCAACTGTGAGCTGTGGCTGTACTCAAGTCATTATTTCTACTAGAAATACTATAATTGAACTTAAATACCCTGTGGGTTTTGCTGATTGAATTTTGGTGAAGAGATATAATTCATTAATTTCCTTATAATTGTCTAACAACGTGTATAAATACATGCTTCCTTAGGGAAACATAACCTTTATATAGGAAATTAAGCAACTTATAGAATGTCCTTTCAAACATGCATAGAGCAAAATGTAACAGAGTAAATCAAAGAACTGCTGCCATAAGATCCCTATTGAATGCTTATTATTCTGAGTAGTTAGAAGAGCTGTAGTATATTTCAGTATTGCATTGTGCAGTGTGCAACCTTTTCCCTTTTATACTCAATGTGGCACTTAATAGCGTAGCATAAAATTCAAAACCTGTCGAAATGATAAAAAAGATGTTTTCTTATCAGTAAGTTACTGTTGGCAAAACCTCTGACTCTTATCTTTCCCAAGTCATTTCCCCCCCCTTTTTATATAGTTTTCAATAGAATAAAAATGTAATGCATCATTAAGTAACATAAATATACTTTGTTAAGTGCATTAATAGGTAAAAAAACATATCTATTTGCAGTGTTAAAACATAATTCAATAGGATGTGACAAGCAGGAAAGGCTTTAAAGTGCTGATCTTACATATTCCTCTCTTCCCTTTTGTTCTCCTATGAGAACAATAGAAAGAGCAAAGTTTAATTCACTTTTAGCTGTACCATATGCCAAATTTGTAAGTACATATAGCTGAAGAATTTCATTTTTTAAAAAAATTCTAGACTGTTCAGCCAATGACAAAACTTTTTTCTCGATTTCTTCAGGGTGGTTTGTGATTTATTTTTCATCATGATTCTTGCTAACAAGAAGCCAGAAATCTGCCAGAATAAGATTCCCCTTAACTGAGGTTTTAGTTGTATCAGAGGAATCATTGGACAACCCTGCAATCATCAATGTGTGCTCATTTTTGGTAAAGCACTGTGCAAAAAAAAATAATATTTATTCAATCTGAAATAAAAACCAGTGCTTAAGCAACATTGATGGCTGCTATTACCATACCTGAGCCTAAGCAATTCTTTTGACAAGGAGATTTTTCTCAAACCATAAAATATGCCAGGTGCACCCTTTATATATTGAGTGTAGAGTTTAATTTTTGATGACATCTTTTGACTTCTCATTGTGCTTTTTTTTAAATCTGTCCCTTGAGATCTTCTTTACTTTTCATAAATGGTGTACACCTGGGGATATGCAATTTATTAAAGAGAGGCAATATTTTGTATAGAAACATTATCTTGTGAGAAGCTGATTTCTTCCTTTCAGGTTTATCAAACGTATCAGTTCCTCAGATAAAAAAGATATAATGAAGTTAACGTTTTAAAATACGTTAGGAAGTATTCATAACTAGGAATACTGTTTAATATTCCAAAAATATAAAGCAGCTAAAATCAAGGAAATTGGCAGTCCAGAGAGTGTTCTAAACATGATATACCATTAATTTTTTCTTTTATTTGTTCACATTAACCTATATTCTTTGTGATAAGTTAATCAATTTATTCTTAAGTTATGCATCCCAACTATTTATATTGCTTTAATTTCTGTTGAAGTATAATTTATCTTTGTCTTTTACAAAAAGTGCTAATGAGAAAAAAATAGGACTAATTGAGGATGTGTTTTGACCTGAGTTTTTATAGTACCAGACACAGAGGATTAAATCTCTGTTTTTAACCACAAATTAACCTCAAAAACATGGACTTGAAACATAACTAAAGATATTTGCCCAGAAAGATATTACTTAATTCTACTTTATCATATTGTTAGATTTTTCAGGGCAAAGTCTCTAGGTTTTGACTCACTTGATTAACCAGGAGAGTTTTTAGTAGGTCAGCATTGCATGGATTCTATTGCAGACAAGAGGAATTGTGTAAGACAACATATATTTTCTTGCGACTTTCGTTTGTATATTTCAATAATTTATGCAAAAAAGAAATGCCACCAGAGTAGCCTTTTCAGTCAACACCAATAACACTTAGTGTTCTAAAAGTTGTATCAGAAATGGCATATCATGTCGTGAAGAAAACATTATCACTGTTTCTTTTCTTTTTTAAAAAAAATTAGACCTTACACAGTTGAGTAGTCTGGGTAGTTTCAAGGACCTTGGTACACAAAGGTCTCCTTGGCTTCCTTTCATAAAATACTTAAAAACGTATTTCTATATATCCATCCTGCAAAATGGCATTAAATTTCTGTTTGTGTATTCAGTATTCAATTTGCAGTGAACCATTAATAGAATTATCGAATCCTGGTGCCAGTGGATCCTTGTTCTTTGTCACTAGTGATGATGAATTCATAATCAAAACAGTTCAACACAAAGAAGCAGAATTCCTTCAGAAACTGTTGCCTGGCTACTACATGGTAAAGATACTCAAGCCCCTTTTTAATTTGGTTTCTCTGTGTGCATGTAGATATGTTTAACTCCCTTGTTCAACTCTTGCTTATGTTCTTATGAATGTTAAAAATGTCCTTTTCTCTCCAAGTTTGTGTTCCTATTATATTGCATGTAATAAATGGGAGAAGTTAAAAAATAAATTTGAGGTTAATAGACAAACTTTCGTTAATAAGTGGAATAATTGATCATGATACCGATAAGATATCCTATTTTATCTTGTTTCATTGATAAATCATTTACCTCCAAAGGAGCAAATTATAAGTTTGACTTATTAGTTATAACTTTTATTTTCTCTGTTTCAAAGCTTAACACAGTTTCCTTCCTTCAGTTTTTAGGTATGAAAAATCTTTTTACAAGCCAAAAATTGATTGCAATATTGTATTTACTGCAGATTGATAACTGGTCTATGAGAACCTATGCAAAATTTGCTTTATGGCTGTCTTAGATATAGATAAATATACAAGGGCAATTCAGAAATAAACCTCCATTTGGTTATCAATGAGAGACACAGATACAGAACTTTTATTATACACATTAGAAAACTACAATGTTACATTGCTTTTCGACATAATCATTCAAATTGAGGCACTTACAAGGTTTGAAATTCCTTAGTAGTAGTCGCTTAGCACCAAATCTGGGGTGATCAAAACATCCCAACGGAACTGCTTCAAAAGTTCTTGGGTGCGTCTAGCGGTGTGCGGGCAAGCATTATCATGAACCAACACCACACTGGAAGTCAGCATGCCCCGACGCTTCTTATGGATGGCTTGTCTGAATTTTTGTAACATTTCACAGTAGACTTCTGAATTGATGGTCGAATCATGCTCCATGAACTTCACTTGCAGTACTCCTTTGGCATCTTCACATTTGGTGGGGTTATCTATTGCACCACTTCCAGTGTGATATTGGTGTTGGCGCCGAGCGACTACTACTAAGAAATTTCAAACCTTGTAAGACGCTCTGACAAATGCCTCAGTTTGAATGGCGATTATGTCAAAAAGTAATATAATGTTGTAATTTTCTAATGTGTGTAATAAAAGTTCAGTATCTGTGAGTGTCTGTCATTGATAACCAAACTGAGGTTTATTTCCAAATTGCCCTCATAACATAAACAGCTATATTGTATTACTTTCCCTTCTTGTTAACTGAATTTGCCTTTAAATCAGGATTTGAAGCTAACAAGAGGAAAATATGATTATTTTTCATTCTAATTAATATACTGCTCAAGTAATACTTAGCTACAGCCCAATAGTCTACATCAAGGCAGATTCCAAGAAGGAGGAGGAAACACATGTTGTTTACTCCAGATGTTAGTTCTTAAGCTTTTAAGCGTGTTCTTCTTCTTACAGGTCCTTTCCAGGCAGGCTTACGAATTTGATACAAAACTTTGGAGTCTTTTTTTTTTTTTTAATTCAGTGGTGGAGTAGTGTGCTTGAGGGCAGAAGACTCCTGTGTAAAACTGATTTCTCTGCTCACTCTGTGGAGAGAGAGAGATATATAAAGGGAGAGAGGAGAGGTATAAGAAGAAAATCGTGAGTGGGGAAACAGATTTGTAGGACTAGACAGGAAGGGAAAAAGAAGATGAACTGTAATTATTATCTTAGGAGGTTGCCTGCAGAAGGAGTGCCAGAAGCAATTTACATTCAGTGTTTTGCAAGCTGTAGTATTTTAAAAAGCAGTTTAAAAGAAGCTAATTTAGGGCAAGAAACTTCCTGTTTTTTTTTCCTTCCCACTTTGATTTAATGAGAGTGACTGTTTTCAGAATGAAGCCCAGATTTTATGAATTAATGGCAAGTCTATCATAACCACTAAAATGGTTTTAAACATTATTGAGGGAGATTTTTTAACTTAGTCCCAATGAAGTGATTTCATCTTGTAAGGATCTGTTATTGTTTGAATTGGTACAAAGATTAGAATTAAATTATTAAAATGGTATCTTTATTTCTACTCCAACCCTTATATAGAATTAATCATTAATTTTATTTGAAAAGGTTGCATAAATTTAATTTTTAATTTTAGTACGCCTAGTATTGCAAAGTTTGAGGAATCTGCCTTAGTCCAAAGAGTTCAACCAGCTAACTAAAGTTTAGAATGTTTGAGTTAGCACATGGACACTTTTTAGTGGTGGGTCCAAAAATGATTTGTTGAAAGAGAAACGATTTTCCTGTCTATATTTACTTTTGTGTAGAACTCTGATCTCGGTTATACTTTACAGCAGGAGTGTCCAATCTTGGTAACTTTAAGACCTATGGGCTACAGCTCCCAAAATTGGCTGGCTGGGGAATTCTGGGAGTTGAATTCCTCAAGTCTTAAAATTGCAAAGGATGGACGCTGCTGTGTTACAATACTGCAAATGTTCATTGATATATTTTGTGTTTCTTTTAAGAATCTCAACCAGAACCCAAGGACGCTGTTGCCCAAATTTTATGGCCTGTATTGTGTTCAGTCAGGGGGTATTAATATCAGGATAGTTGTGATGAACAATATTCTGCCTCGAGCACTGAAAATGCACTACAACTATGACTTGAAAGGCTCTACATACAAAAGAAGAGCATCCCGAAAAGAACGAGAGAAGTCTAACCCCACATTTAAAGACTTGGATTTCTTGCAAGAGTTGCATGAAGGATTATATTTTGACTCCGAAACCTATAGCGCATTGATGAAAACACTACAAAGGGATTGCCGAGTAAGTGAAAAGTTTTGAGTTCAATCTCTATAATCAGGCCATAATTCTCTTGTTAACAAGACATTGTACAAACATTGTAAGAAGATGGATTGTCCTGTAGTTTATAAAACCTATGCCATTATTGAATAGTGTATTTGGTGTCTTCAAAATAGAATACACCTGGAGTGGCCTTCAAATTAAACTACAATTTATTTACTTTTATTTTATTTTATTCCTATATTGATGTTTTTTATTATTCCCTAAGACTGTACATCATTTGTCTTGTGCTGCAAATTAGTTCACACCAAATGAAGAGTAAATCCCATTAAATTCAATTATTTATGAACAGACATAGATAAAAATGCGCTTTTATTTAGTTTTTTGGTATGGATTAAGATCCGTGTACTCAAGGTCTGTTGCCTTTTTTAGTTAGCTGTTTGGTTACTTTTTTGAGACCAGATATTTTTACAGACATTATTTGTTGCATTACATATTATTATTGATTATAATACTACTTCTCTGTCTTGTCAAGACATAAAAATAGTATGTCTTCATTTTTTGTCTTCTTTCCATCCCAGGTTTTTACAGTAGGAATGTCCTATTTCTTTCATCTGTCAGTCTCTTATTTCTTTTGAATCTTCTCATATCCTGCCACACAGTTCTTTGCCCCATACATAATGTTATATTCTCTTGTGCCTTAAGGCATTTATTTCCATTTTACTGCATTTCTGGTTTTTTTTTTCAGAAGCAGAATTATTTCTGTTTTAAATTTTGAGTACACAATGAAAAATTAAAAATCTTGTTATAAATTAGCTTATATAGATTCTATGTAGTATTGAAGTTATGCAGATGTATGGATGTATATACTTATTAATAGGTTTATTTAAAAAATTGGGAGTAATTTCAAATAAAATGTGTTAAGATGTTAACAAATAGAATAAATCAAACATAAAATGCATATTATTTAAGAAAATTGAGGGAAAATTATTTTTGTTTAGCAAAAAAAAAATTGAAGCAAGTCTGTTGGTGTACAATGTAGTAGCCCAGTCCCAGCCACAGTTAAAAGTAGATTTTTTTTCTTATTTCTGAGGTGGGATTATGAAAAAAAGGTATTGACATACTGTTTAATTGTTTTTGGAAGATATACAGGCATAATTTTATATATACAATAAATTGTTTGTATAAAGATCTATGAACAAAAAATCTAAAGGCAATTATTTTGTATATGTTTCTATTGAACTTTTCACAGAAAATGGCAGTGTTTTTTCATAAAAAAATCTAGATGCTTAAATACTCTCTTGCTTTTACAAATTTAGATTAATCAATTCATTAATGGGCATGAAATTTACTTACATTTTACATTTTTTTCCTGTGGAAGAGACAGAACCTTAAGAGTCTGCAAAATACTTGGGCAAAGTGTATCTCTGACTTGCCAAACAAAAAGCAAATTTAGCTTCACATATTACATTCTTTACAAAGAAAACACTTTCCTTGGAATTAACATGAAGCCCATCACAACATTAATTATGGATGTGTGTGTACCCATGTATTTGTGGTTGTGTTGAAAATAGAAACTTGCTTATGAACATCAGTACTTCAGAGAAATAGGGCTGTGTGTGTAACAGGTATTAGATTTTAGATTCAGTTCTGAATGCTTGCAGATGCCTAAAACTAATGTGGAGTAATTTATGAAAGTGATGATGGTTCACAAAGATGATTGGACTCTTGAATGCCCATGGCATTGTGATAAAATAAAACATGATGGCAGCCTCTTGGAGCTGAAAGAATTTAATATGGTTCTATTGGTTAAAAACTGTCTGAGAAAATAATGTGTTTGAAATGCAGTTATAGAGGCAAAGAGGCACCACTTCTAGCAAAGTCCCATGCTTATTAGCACACTGTAGTATTGTGTCAAGTCTTATTAGTGAACATGAAGTCACCTTTTGTTCGGAAATCGAGCGTGAAGTTGATGATCTAATAATCAGCTGCAAGCTCATCAGATGTTCTTCCTAACAAAGGACATTGTTTGTCACTGTAGTTTCTGGAAAGAAATATTCCATGAACTCAGGCAATTAGTGATTATGTGGAATGCATAGGAGTGTCTATTCTGGGAAGACATACAGTATATCAATACTCTCTTATAAAGGTCAAAAGGCTAATTGCAGTATAGAAATTATGCTTAATTTTTAAAATGTTTAAAAAGTCCCTTACGCTAAAAATAAACTATTTTAAGTGATGTAAAATGTGGATTCCTAAAATATATTCATTTTAAAAGGTTGCATATTGAAAAAAATATATTTTAAGGGAGCCACCCAGTGCCTGTTGAAGTAGGATATAAATTATATGATGAACACTTATTCAAAATGTATTTTCTGTTTTCACTATTTGGATATTTTTGAGTCATTCTTCTTTTAATTCCTAAAATGTTAGGAGGACAAGCAAGTCTAATGTTTTCAAATATAGGAGTTGTGCTGTAGTATATAAGTGATCTTCTATAAATTTCAGCTGGTGCAAAACACAGTGGCATGAGCAAGATATGTATGCATTACACCTCTGCTTCGTGAGCTGCACTAGTTACCAGTTTGTTTCCTGATCCAATTCAAGGTGTTGGTGTTGATCTTTAAAGCCCTTCATGGCATGAAATCAGGTTATTTGAGGGACTTCCTCATCTCGATTTTATTTACCTGTCAGATCCAGCAGAGATCAGATCAGATCCAGTATTATAGGTTCTGTCACCTAGGAAGCTACATTTAGTAGGCCTAGGTGGTGGGTCTTTTCTGCCCTGTTGTTCCCACTCATTGTTGGACTTTTAGAAGTCCTTTAAGACTTGGCTATGCCAGCGGAACTAATGATCTGGTTGTGCTATTTTTAACATCCCTTTTTTCTATTATTCTTTGTTTTATCTTGGTTTTTATAGTTTTAATGTATTTATTAATTGCTTTTAGCTTTGTTGTATGCTGCCTAAAGTTGCTTGTTTGTGAGATATAAATTGGTTTAATAAATAATAATAAAATAAATGGATTTAAGTGTATTGAGTTAATTTAGATGCCCATGCTATTTTACAATACCTGACAGGATTGTATCCTAAAATGTAGGGTGTAAATCATTGTGCTACTAGTAAAATATAAAGAAAATGTATTTTGTTTATTCATTTATTCATTATATAGTGATCCCATAGAGTTCTTAGGTTCCATGTTGGAATTTAAATAGCAATAGATGGATTTCTGGAGATGCTGCCTTAATTTAGAAAGGGGCCCCCAATCCCCAGTCCATGGACCGGCACCAGGTCACCTCAAAGCCCCATCAGTGGGATGCAGGCAACATGTGAAACCATGCCCCCACTGAGCCACAGAAAAGCCTGTCTTCACAGAATCAATCCCTGGTGCCCAAACGGTTTGGGGCCACTGATTTAGAAGAAGTATTCTCTTTTATTAACAAGGTAATATTTGCAAACTATAAGAATCTTAACAAAACTAGTTATCATCATTAGAGATTCATGTTGTTTGGTGAAGGGTCTTTCTAATTTTCAATGACATTTCCTGTTGTTGGTATTTCCAATACTTTTATAGGATGACCCTGACCATATATCATTGTATATTTTCTCTTAATGATAATTTCCTATTCGTCTTAATGCTTACCCCATGATCCTGTTGAAAATTATCTCTGGACAGTTGGAAATCTTCCCAGTTAGAATGGACTACATAATGACATTCAGAGGGCTGTGGAGAAGGCTTGAAATAAGGTGTTATGTAGCACCATGCAAAAACTAATTTACAGATTAGTCTATAAAAATTACTGGTTTACAAACTTTTTATTTGTAATTTATGTGCCATTCTTAAAATAGGACTGAAGTTGAAGATCACTTAGAAATGGCTGAATTGCTGAATTGACTTGTGTTACCATAATGATGTTACACTACTATTGCAAGGTCTGCATTGGTGGCTTAATGCATTTCAAATTGCTGGCTTTCATTTACAAGCTTTTTAAGACTTGGCATCTAGTGCCTTCAGGACTATCTTCTCCAACCAGAGTTGACCCATCTAATGCAATATTCGTGAGAGCAGCTTCTGGTTGATGCCCATAGTTTCATAAGATTGCTTTCTAATAGGAACAGTAATAACTGTACAGGTAGTCTTTGACTTACAATCATTCGTTCAATGACAATTCAAAGTTAGGGTGTCACAGAATGAAGAGACTTACTATTTAACTCTATAATTATGACGTTTTACAAACCCCACAGTCATGTGATCAAAATTTGAGCCTTAGTAGTCTGGCCTCATTTAAGACCATAGGAGTGCTTCAACTACTTCCACCCACCTATCTCCCTCTCAGCTGTGTCCTTTTTGGTCCCTGGCCTTGGCTGTCTCCTTTCTCCTGTTGCTGACCAAGCATGTCTGGTCTGGCCCTTTGCAAGGTAGCTGCTGCTGCAAGAGACTTTATTCCTCAGGTTATGTGTGGCCATTTCCTCACAAGCCTTAGAGAATATGGCCTCACATCATTTGCAGCTTCTTACAAAGGACCGGGCCAGGCACACCTCATCAGCAGAAGGACCAAGAAGATGGTGAAGGTTTGCTGGCTCAGTGGAGTGCAACGTGGTAGGAGCCTCAGAGTGCATGGTGGCGAGGGTGACTGTATCTAGGACTGGGGTGTTTGTGACTTCCCGGGACAGCAAGAAGCTGGGCTGGACTGGGGCTGGACTCTGTGGTAAGCTGTAGCTCAGGGCTTCTTGCAATCTCAGAGCTACAACACTCCAGTAAACCCCTTTGTGCTGCGGTGCTAGCCTGGCCGTGCACTGGGCGTCACATTGCACTGTGATTCAGGGGCTTCTTGCAGCTTCAGGGCGGCAGTATGCCAAAAAGCTCTTTGTACTCTTTCCTTGGTCTTTCCCTGTGCTTGCATGCATGCGTTCTGCACATTCTTTCCTTCATCTCCTTGGCTCGTGGTGTACTGACCCCCCAGCTTATGTGAGGCCTGTACCAGACCACCCAGGTCAGGAGTAGGCAAACCAAAACACTCAAAGAGCCACTTGGACCCGTTTCCCACCGAAAACAAAACATTGGGAGCCGCAAAACCCTTTTGATATCTAAAATGAAGATAACACTGCATATATCCTTTTTTACCTTTATTATAGATGTGTGTGTGTACACATACATACATACACATACATATACATACATACACACATAAATATATACACACAAACACATATATATATATACATATACACACACACACACACACCTATAATGAAGGTAAAAAGGATATATGCAGTGTTATCTTCATTTTAGATGTCAAAAGGGTCTCTCTCTGTCTCTCTTTCCCTCCCTCCCTCCCTCTCCCTCTTTCTTTTTTTCTTTCTCTCTTTCCTTTCCCCCCCCTCTCTCTTTCCTCTTCCCCTCTCTCTCTCTCTCTCTCTCTCTCTCTCTCTCTCTTTCTCTCTCTCTTTCTCTCTCTCTTTCTCTCTCTCCCTCTCTCTGATCTTCTGCTCAACTGGCAAGCTGGCTTCAAGCAGTTCTCCAACAAGCTCAGGAGTAGGCAACCTTGCCTCTTTTATGACTCATGGATTTCAACTCCCAGAATTCCTGAGTCAGCATAGCTGGGCTAGCTAGCTCTCTCCTGCCCTTCCTGCTTCCTGCAGAGGGAGGAGGGAGGAGCCAAGGGAGGAGCCCCGCTCAAATAGGCTTTTCAGCTCGTCGGAGAATACCGTGAGTCCACTCTTTTTTACACAGAGAGAGAGAGAGAGAGAGAGAGAGAGAGAGAGAGAGAGAGAGAGAGAGAGAGAGAGAGAGAGAGAGAGCAAGTGCCTCTCTCTGTCTCTGTCTTTCTCTGCAAATGGCAGAGGAGGCTGAGGGCCACAGGGGAAGGCTCAAAGAGCCACATGCGGTTCCAGAGCCACAGGTTGCCGACCTGTGATCCAGGCCTTCCCGCACTCCCTTGCAACACCTCCACTCCTTACCTGGGACTCCCTTCGCTTCCTGATCCATTTATCAGTTGCAGTGGCAATAGGGACTGTTGATTCTAAGTGATGTTGGACATATGATGTTGGGCTTTACAACCACATTGCTTAGTGACAGAAATTCCCATCCCAATTATGGTCGGAACTTGAGGAATACCTGTAGTGTTTCAGAATAGCCTCCTTTTTGAGGCTAGATTATGCTCCTCTGTTATAACCTTTTGGGAGCTAGTTAATACTAAATCAATCTGATGGGTTTTAGGGGAATAATTGGGATGTTGCCATTGTATGGGTGAGTTTCTAATTTTGTGTTGATTTACTGTGGATGTTTTAATTGTTATGTTATATATTTTGTTGTTCCACCAACCACTAACAGTTCTTGTGATACAAGGATATCAGTCTGATAAATGAGTAATAAAAGAACAGATTACTTCCTCTCTGCTGTTGCTCACCATTCTGTGGTGTAATTGATGATCTCTTTCTCTATATATAAAGCCTGAAGAAGCGTGAATGTGTGATCCAGCTCTTATATTATTTTCCCCGTCCCCCTTCCTATCTAGTTTCCAAATTTATTCATCTGTCATTCAGAATTTTGGAGTTTTATTTATGTCTTGTGCTTGAGATACGAAATTATGCGGATTTTATCTGGAGAATTGGTTTTCAAGTTGGGGAAAAAAATAGGCACGGATTAGGATAGACAGGAATGAAATTCCAATTTATAATAATTTATTCAAAATTATTAGTAAATAGCAATCAAGTAATCATTATATGGAGTACAAAGAAAAGTAAAAGATTCCTTTTCAGCCTACATTTTTTAAACTAGGACTTCCAATATTTGGTCATTTTCTATACTTTAAATTGGGTTATAATAATAGGAAATACATACACCATAAAAACTACCGCTTTTATTCTCATGTGTCACCTCTTTCATTCCACTTATATATCATTTTTGATCCCACCCTGTGGGAGAAGGAGGTCAAATTCTCTTTTCATTAATATTCTAAGTATTAAGGGGAAGAGGAAAAGCAATTATGTCTCAAACCCTGAGGCAATTTTGTATCAGCAGGAAACTCAATATGCAGATTTTTGTTTCATAGTAGATTTAATTGATTATACCAACCCTACCTCTCAAAATATGTTGAAGAAGAAATAAGATAATGATTACTTTCCCTCCCCCCCAAAATCCAGTTAATAACCAAGTCAAATATTGTGTTATAAAACAAAGTTTTTTCAGACTTTTGAACTTCTGTATTCTGCTTTTGAAATTTAGGGGTGATTAAAAAACAAATTGTGAGAGCTCAAAACATATTGCAAATAACTATCTGAAAATATTCCATATATTTTTCTCACTCTCATGACAGAAACATGAAATATCTGTAATCTCCTTAAAGCAAGGGTCTTCAAACTTGGCCCTTTTATGACTTGTGGACTTCAATTCCCAGAATTCCTCAGCCACACACTGGCTGAGGAATTGTGGGAGTTGAAGTCCACAAGTCATAAAAGGGCCACGTTTGAAGACCTGTAGCTTAAAGTAATATATTTTACAGTAAAATTGTATTTATTACTGCATTGTATGCTTTATATTGAATTTATTTATTTTAAAGGTTTATAAATTTCATCATTTTATGTTAAATAGCATACAGTTTAGAATGGAGCTCTGTTTACTCCACTAGTCACCTGCTTCCAGTTTGACACAGAGCTACTGTGTGTTTGTTCAGTCAGCTGTGTATCTTTCTAATTGTAGTACAAGGCACCCCGCATTTTGCCACTTTCACTCTTAGATCTTGTGTGCTAAGGGCATATAAGAGCAAGAAAGCTGTAGTGGGGTTTTTTTTTTTTTTTTTAGTCATGAAGAAATCCTATTTATTCTGAGTCTGGAAAAAGAATAGTACTTAAATTTAGATGTGATCATTTTTATTGGAATATCAAATTACAATAATTCATTCTCTGTTCAATATGTTTCATTTATCTTTCTTGTAAACTCTTCTGCCCTTTGCAACATAACAGATTTCAGTCTAAAACATCTGATCCTAGGTGCTGGAAAGCTTTAAAATCATGGATTATAGTTTGTTGCTTGGCATCCACATCTTGGACAGCTCAGCAAAAGAGAGAGAGGGGGAGTTTTCTCAAAACACCTCTGATCCTAAACGCCCAGGAGGACAAAAAGTTCTTTATTCAACTGCTATGGAATCCATTCAAGGTCCAGGAAAATCAGGGGACTGTGTCATCACAGAAAATACCAATACGTAAGTCTCTCAAAACCAGCCCTTTGAAAACAAAAAGTTACTGGATGTTTTTACGTTTTTCTTCTGTTCTGTGTACCACACTTAAAAGTGGGTCAGACCATCCTTCAGTTGATGAACAATAAAAGATAAAGACAAATGGACTTTAAAAAAAAATGTTGCATGTGTACTGCTAAGAAGTATAGTACAGAGCAGATCACTTCAGCCTGTGACGCAATTGGTGGCAAAGTGTCAGGATCCCAGATAATTAGACCATGGGCTCTTAGGTCATCACCACTTCATCCCCGAAAGAGTTGGGTCCCAAAGCGATTGATTTATCCATGTACTTTATGTATACAAAATCACAGAAATACATCCTTAAATGCCTAGTATTATTAGAGCTGTGGCACAGCTGTTTGGGAAAAAAAATACACCAGGGGAAGGGATAATCTTAATTGTCAGACGTGGAGAAAAGTAGTAAAACTGAAGACGGAAAGAGACTTGCTTAAATCCATTTTTGACGATCGTATAGCCCCTACCATATGGTGCAAACCTTTTCACTACATATCTTAAGAAGGTCATTTTTAGCTGTTAATATATTTCTATGGTTACTTTAGAAAAGAGGCCTTACAATGACTTGTTATTATTTTGTTGTTTCTGTCAGAATGGGAGGCATTCCAGCTAAAAGCTACAGAGGAGAAAAACTACTGCTATTTATGGGCATAATTGATATCTTGCAGTCTTACAGGTAAATTTAAAATAATATTCATTGCTTTCTGTGCCAGGATTTAGTTAAAGTGGTATTATTGCAAGGAGAGGGATAATTGTTTATTAAACTTTTTGTGGTGTATCGTCATCAGGTTAATAAAGAAGTTGGAGCATTCTTGGAAAGCCCTCGTTTATGATGGAGTAAGTCATTTCAATGGTTTTTAGAATTATGTCAGTTGTTCATGTAAGGTGGAAAACTCCTTTTTTTGTCTCTGTTCTGTTTAGCAATAAGAGCTGCATCTATTTTGTGCATAGAGCTTTGCCATCGCTAAACAACAACATCTAGAATGTCTTTTTATTTTGGGTGTGTCAGAAACTAACAGAAGAAAATAACAACAGAGTTGGAAGGGACCTTGGAGGTCTTCTAGTCCAACCCCCTGCTCAAGCAGGAGACCCTATACCATTTCAGACGAATGGCTGTCCAATCTCTTCTTAAAAACCTCCAGTAATGGAGCATCCACAACTTCTAGAAAAAAGCCACTTTAGTAACTTTCTAGGGTTTACTGAATATGTGTTTGTTTGTTTGTTTGTTTGTTTGTGATTTAAGAAAATATCCTTCAAATTGCTTTTGTAATTTTTTTTTTAAATGGCTGCAGTATTCTCTAAGTATTATGCTACTTGATAAATTAATGGTATGCTAAAAATTTGCCAGTGAAAAGAAAACACTAAATTTTAGCTTCATGTTCTTTTGTTCTGTAGATTATAAATCCCCTCCTCTTTTCTTACTGACAAAGTTTTTTTTGTTTCTTTGTAGGATACAGTTTCAGTCCACCGACCAAGTTTTTATGCTGACAGGTTTTTAAAGTTTATGAGTACCAGAGTATTCAAAAAAAATCAGAGTAGGTACCATCATATTATGAACTAACTAAAGCCACTCTTAACTTTATCTTTTTTTCTAGAGGGCCCCCACTTGCGTGATTACTTAATCTCTGAGGTTGGACTGTCAGTATAGAATAAAATACAAGTACTATAGGCTGATGTGGTAAACTGCTACCATAGCCGTTGGCAAAAGGCCTCTGATGGTAGCTTCTTGGAAACTCCTGTTTGCTTGTTGCAAGATAAAATAGACCTTGGATTAGATGGAGCTTTGTTCTGATTAACGGGGTTCCTAAATTATATACTTAAGTTCCAGATGATGGTGTTTTCTGTTGCTCAAGTTTATAATTTCAAATTTGTAATTGTGTAAGCCTTAGGAGGGCAGTTCTGGATTATTAAACTATTCAGGACCACTGAAAATTCTTCCATTAATTTTCAAGACTTAGAGAAAACCAGGAGCTAATTAGAGTTGGTCTTCTGGGCAGTAGGTAGACAGAGATGTTTCAACAAATGATTGCCCAGCTACTGAACAGTAAGACAGATCAAAATAAAACTCAGCCACTTCAGCAGAGGTACTTATGGGTTGCAAATAAAATGTCCTTTTTGAAAGACCTATGGAACGAAGCTGGATGATGAAAACTGGAACGAAAGGAAGCATGCACCCAAGTTAATGTCATCAACTGAATGATATGTATAAATGTTTTGGGGGAAGTCAGTTCACCCTGTGGAACACACTGGAATTCTAGAATTCCTCTAAGTCACTGAAGATACATAATTCTAAGTAGTTGGACTACACACAGTCCCTTATATCTTGATTCTAGTATTTTGCAGCTGTATTTTCTTTAGTATTCTGATTATAGCATTTTGAAAGTTTGCGGTTAGAGAATTAATAGTGTGTAAACTTATTGTCAAAGCAAAAATATCTGATGTTAGCAGCGTTGACAGAGTTTCATCTGTTGGAACCATGACACTTATTTACAAATCTTGTAAAAATAGATGCTTATAATAGATATAGATATAGATGCTTATAATATTCAATGTAAGGGATATTATAAAATGTGGAAAACATTCTTGATTGTCTTTGAGATTGTTTACACACTGCACTGCATACAAGACACTATAAGAATTATCCTTAAATTCTAATGGATCCCTATGTTACTCCATGATGATTATGTGATGATATGGGCAGATATTATTCTAGTCAGACTGATAACGGAAAATAATCTCGTTCCCGCCATATCTCTGCCCTGTCTTTAATGGAGGAACATGCTTTTGAACTTAGCCTTTCTTCATTAAGCAGGAGATAAAGGTTGCCTGGGTTAAGGTTGGGCTCAAGGTCTTGTCAATATCCCTTAACATTCATTGGGCCACTCTATCCAGAGAAGCTGCACTGGTCAACCTTGTCAACCAGTACAGATACTTAGATGCAGATAACATTTCCTATTTACACAGGAACAGATGAATCCTTAAATCTCATTATAGAAAAGAAAATTGTAGTGCATCACATTAAATTACACACTGAAGTTCTTAACTCATTTTGGCTATCCCAAAAAGTGAACTAAGATTGAATTTTACTTTGGATTATACTTTGAATCTGTTTTTTCCCTTACAACATTATGTGCAAAAAAAATTTTTTTTGTCTGTACTGCCATAAAGTTGTTTCTCTTGTCCCAGATACAAAAATTGAACAAATGCTATTCATTGTTATAACTTATACTTAGCCTCTTAGTAACTCCTTGCCATTTTAAAGTTGAGTTCAAGTTTTATTAACCTATAACTAAAAGCTGCTATTTCTCAGATTTATACTGGCACATTCTCTGGATTTTTTCTGAAGACAAATGATTGTGTCATATTTATGATAATGGCAGTTATTTGAGCAATCTGTTCAAGCCTCTTTTGGGATATTCAGGGAAAGGAAGTATTTGCATAATAATGGAAAGTTGGCTATAAAAACAATCTATGTTTACATTACTTTCATTATCTCCCTTCTAAAACCCCAGTTTTGAAGTCATCTCCTTCCAAGAAACGATGCAATTCTATTGCTGCTCTAAAAGCTACATCACAAGAATATGTGTCAGTAGTTAGCCAAGACTGGAAAGATGAAAAGCATGATTTACTCACAGAAGGACAAAGTTACTATAGCCTTGATGAAGAAGGTAATTTTCAGTAGAATAAGATGCTCTAGATTCCAAAGCTAGCATTTGCCAAAAGGAAAAAGTGATAGTTTTAGAACAGGGGTGCACATTCTGGTATTCCAGAAGAATAGTAAACAACGCAACTCCCTAATTCCCTACATATGGACCTCCAGACTCCCTTCAAAAGCTGTCAGATTGATTTTAAGACTTCCGAAAAATAATATTAATTGTATTTAATTATATTTGCGTTTAATCAAATTACATTAAATTCAGCGTTTTAGGCTAGACTTGCACAGTGCTCTCAAATGAGCCCCCTGCTATGTCAACCAAAACTCTAATGCAATCCTTGACCTGAAATAATTGTACACTTATCATTTAAACAAAAGGAAAAAAAATGTTTTAAGCTTTTCTGAAGATAATAGATAATAATAGCAGATTACCTAACCCTCCCCCCCAACTTAATATGCATTAAGATTGAGCATTATCTTAAATCAAGATCTTTGGTTCAAAGGCAGAATGCAATAAGGGATTTAAAAGAAGGAAGGCACACCCAGTCACAATATTCACCCATAACTTTATAAACCCCTATTTAATGAAGCTATGGATGATCACACAAACACAGCCTTTCGGTATCTCGTTTGTGTGTTTTCACGGCAAATAAGCCCTTGATTTTTACATACACTAATTTGACTTTTTCCCCCCCTTTTTTTCGTATACAGTATTAGCCTCCCGACATCATCCAGATTTAGTGCCAAGCACAGCATCTCTGTTTGAAGCTGCTTCTTTAGCAACCACAATTTCTTCCTCCTCTCTCTACGTAGATGACCCTTATCAACATGATGGAACTAGGTTTTATTCTAACAGGTAACCTGAATATTCACTTTTTTACTACAATATGGAAGGATGGATTAAGTTTCTCCTTACCTTGCTAGGATCCCAATCAAATTACAGGTAGTCCTTGGTTTACAACCATTTGTTTAGTGCCCATTTGAAGTTACAACAGCACTGAAAAAAGTGACTTATGACTGTTTTTCACATTTATGACCATTGCAGCATCCCCCTGGTCAGGTGATCAAAATTTGACTGCTTGGCAACTGGCATGTATTTATGATGGCTGCAGTGTCCCAGGGTCATGGGATCACCTTTTACAACCTTCTGAACAGCAAAGCCAAATTCACTTAACAACCATGTTACTACCATAACAACTGCAGTGATTCACTTAACAACTGTGGCAAGAAAGTTTGCAAAATGGGGCAAAACTCACTTAGCAACTGTCTTGCTTAGCAACAGAAATGTTGAGCTCAGTTGTGTTCGTAAGTCGAGGACTACCTGTAGCTCTCATACTTTTCTCCTAGCAATCTAGACTGGAAACAGTTAATCCAAAGAATTAGTTTCTCAGAATCTGATTAATAGTTTTTATTAAAGGTCTAAGGTTACAACTCAAATGCTCCAGCAAGCACTACTCTTTCAGATGGCAAACTTTTAAGCAATCTATTGCTGCAAAACTGATTTGTTTGTTTGTGCATTCTAGGTGCAAATGAGATGAGGCATGTCTGTTTTGGTAATGTGATAGAATATGTATCTGCTGATAGTTTTGGTAATAGCTGCTAGATTTCTTATTCTCACACCGGCTTTTTAAACTCTGTAACACCTCAATCAGTGCAGATGTTGGTCCTCTCTGGGCTATTTGGAACATTATTTAAACCAGTGGTTCTCAACCTGTGGGTCGGGACCCCATTTGGGGACGAACGACCATTTCACGAGGGTTGCCAAACAACGCAGTCCGCCATTTTTTTCCCCTTTTCCTTAGCTGTGCTACTCCCTTTTATTCTATTGGCTTTTGAAAGCCAGTAGAATAGACTCTCTTGAATAGAGTCTAATTCTATTGGCTTTCAAAAGCCAACAGGAATTGTCCAGGCTGTCTCTGCCCTGCTGAGCCCGCCAAAAGTCCCATTCTGCAAATGATGCTGCACCAGTTGAGTAGTCCTCGATTTACAACCGGTTGATTAGTCCTCGATTTACGACCGGTTGGGGGCCGCAGCATTAAAAAGGTTGAGAACCACTGATTTAAACTAATCCCCACAAGTTCAAGGTATTTTTTTTCCAAATAAGTGTGCATAATACTTGCAGCCTGTGTTTTATTTTGCGCCCTGTATTGGTTAGTATCAAGTTCCCATTTTTTTCTCCTCTGTCTAGCTATTGTGCAAAGGGCTTCAGAAATCCCCTAAACTGAAAGTTAAATTTAGCCGTTATTATCAGAATAGAAAATAATTAAATAAAAAAAAGAATTGGTTGTTTATGTAAATTCTACTTGGGAACCAAGAACATTTTGCTCCATACTTTTCCTGTTCTATCGTGTGGTTCGCTGGTTGAAATGTTTAAACATTTTGGCATTTCTTGAAGTAACTGAAAACTCCGTTATCCATTTTTCCCTCTTTTCAATTTAGCTGAAGGTACTTAGAAAGTTTTGGTGTCTCATGTCAGGGTCGTCTTCAGTGACTTGAAACCTATTAAGCTGCTATGTATCCCTATTGAGAGATGAACTAACATCAGTGCCAATCTTTATCTGCTTTCATTTAAACTTGTTCTTCTAAATGCAGCAAGAATTTCTGGAAAGCTGCCTTTGAAAAGAAACAACAGTGTTAGTTTTGGATAAGGAAAAGTGGTCCAAATAAATGATATATATTAAACTATATTATTGACTTTAAAGTGAAAACTGTCTTATACTACATAATATATTATATATTACCAACATAAAATATAAAATCATATATTATATATTACCAACATAAAATAAAATATATGTAGTTAAACCCTTCTGAAGAAGCTTGGTAGAGAATAACTTCATAACTGTAACTTGTTTTCTTTATCTCACCATTTTTTTCTGAAAAAGAGGTCAACTCAAGGCAGCAAACATCATACAAACTTCTGTTTATTTCTCACAGTGGACATCTTGGCTGGTTGTTTTCACAATCAGAATTATTTTTCTTTTGTATAAAGATGGTGATGACATTCTGCCATCTATGGTAGGCAGAAACGTGGAATAATTATAATAATTCTCATCTGTTGTCTCTGTTAGTTAAAGCTGTCATTTTAAATTAAATAAAAGGAGAAATTAGAAATGGCATATATATAGAGAGAGGAATGGTGCAATGGCTCAGTCGGGCTTGTCAGTGCCACATGATGAGGTGAGTTCCCATTACTTGCCCCAGCTCCTGACATCCTAGCACAGTGGTTCTCAACCTGTGGGTCGGGACCCCATTTGGGGTCGAACGACCATTTCACGGGGGTCGCCAAACAACGCAGTCTGCCATTTTTTTCCCCTTTTCCTTAGCTGTGCTACTCCCTTTTATTCTATTGGCTTTTGAAAGCCAATAGAATAGACTCTCTTGAATAGAGTCTAATTCTATTGGCTTTCAAAAGCCAACAGGAATTGTCCAGGCTGTCTCTGCCCTGCTGAGCCCGCCAAAAGTCCCATTCTGCAAACGGTGCTGCACCGGTTCAGTAGTCCTCAACTTACGACCGGTTGAGTAGTCCTTGACTTACGACCGGTTGGGGTCGCGGTATTAAAAAGGTTGAGAACCACTGTCCTAGTAGTTCAAAAGCTTGCAAATGCGAGTAGATTTGGTGGGAAGATAACAGTGCTGTGGCATGATGTCAAGCTGGCCACATGACCATGGAAACATCTTCAGATAGGTCTGGCTCAATGGCCTAGAAACGGAGATGAGCACTGCCCTCTGAAGACTAGCGGAGGACTCCTTTACCTTTTACCTATATAAAGAGAGAATAATTAATTAATTATTACTGTATTTCCCGTAGCATGAACAGGGTCTCTATAACAGCTACTGTGGGGGTTTCACTCCTGACAGCAAGCTGAGATGACAGTCAAGCAAAGTGCCCAGAAAAGATAGTCACGCATTTGGGAGGGCTAGATGCAACATTTTGAGTGGGCCCTTGCTTCAATATCACAGTAGGTGACAGAACCAAGGAAGCTGATTTAATCTGGAAAAATGAAATACTTGGCCTTGTTTATTATTGGAATAGGAAGCCCATAGGATAATTCCCAGTCTGCAGACTACATTGGGAAATAAAAAACAGTATTTCCATATTATTGCCAAGATCACAACTTTGGTACCTCATGTAATCATAAGAATAATTATTTTGCATTCCAGAAAGCGAAAAGTTCTAACCAAATACCATTTGAGCTTATCTCTAAGCTTGTTGCCCTGGAATCTTGCTATTTTGTGGGTTCTTACAGAAATGCCTGCATATAGAAGGAATAAATCTATGAATAAGTCATAACCCCACTTCAGCACTCTGTTGCCAAACTTAAAGATTTGTAAAGTATTTTTTTTATTACAAAAGAACAAAAGTTGGTGTTAGATTTTAATTACCTTCTCCAGGAATTATATAACAGGTTTTTTTAAAAAAAAATATTAGTTTAGTTCTATATAAAATCTTGGTATAAAATCCCGCATATGTATTTTCTGTGGAATTACTGAAGCAAATCTTCTTAACATTTCTCCGTGTTAACCCCCTGTATTACATTAGGAATTCTTTAATGCAATTCTAACTTTCAGGGTGCAAAAATTCCATTTTAATATGCAAAACCTGCCACAGTTATGAATGTGCATCCGATTTGAACAAGATCCAAATATAAAACCACAAAGCCTCAGACATAATTGAATCTTGAAAAAGCAAAGCAAAAGAGCAGTTTCTAAAGTTTCAGATCTATAACAGTGATCTGTGTTGCTGTCATCTGGGTAAAAAGAAGCTACGTTCTGAAAATTCCGGATTTGCTTACCCCCCCCCCCCCCAGGCAAATATCTTTGGTGGTCTTTGTTAGGGGAAGAATTGTCCTTCACCCTACATTTCTAGAGGCTCAAGTTTATTTCCCAGCTTTTATAGCTAAATTGAACAGTCCTGTGCATACTAGCATCAGTTGTCACATAGACATTCATGAAGATTGAGAAAGTAGAAAAAGCAAAGCTGTGTCTTGGATCCAAAGTCAAACAAGCCCAAACTTGTACAGTTCCACCCAAAGTGTGTCTTTCTAGCCAAAGTGGGGATGCAGAATTATTTTCTCCTCCTACTACACTCCTAAGGGGATTATAAAGTTAAAGAACTTGATTAGCATTTTATCTACTGAAACTGGAGTTTCTTTCACTAAAGAAATTAATTAAATCGAGATAAATGCTGATGCATTTATTTTTCTCTGGCCCCACATTGATTTTCACAGTGTGGGAGGGTTCTTCAGTATTCTTCGTGCTTAAAAAGGTTTGATACCACTATTAACTGATAAATAATAGAAATTCTTGCAACTTAACAAATGTTTTATCATTTTCAGTTAAAACCCATAATTTTTAAAATAGAAAATTTTAGAAATGTTAAATACAATACAATACAATTATTAAGTTTAAAAAATTGTATAGTATAATGAATGATCAGTTACTTTGAATAAAAGGATAATTGCTGCAATCAGTTGCTCATTCTAGATCGTTTTGTGTAGATTCTCAAAACTGTCAACGGGGCATCAAGAGAATGCTTATGCTAACTTTTCTGGACCAGTTCTTGATACAAGGAATGCCAAACTCGCAATGTAGAATACGGGTGTCAAACTCGCCGCATCACGTGATGTGTTGCGATGAGCAACATAGAACATGAGAAGTGTTCTAGCTCTGGAATTCCTGTGCATTAATTTACTGAACCAATGTGTTTAGATATATTCCTTAATCAAAGTAGCTGGTATGAGCTGAAAGTAGGTACTTAACAGAAGCAACAGCAACTATATCAAGGCTCTTGCAAGGTATTTTTTTCAAATATTTAAGCCATCAGAAAGATGTTCAAACAGCTTTAGCATTCTGCAAATCAGAATAGTTCAATGACTTGTCCGTACCACAGAATACAAAACATAACATAAATTATTAAATAAGCTAGGGTTTTTAAGTGAATTTAGTTATGACACAAATAAAATAACATGAAATTACTCCAAATTGCACAAATCCTGTGGCCTGGAAAAGCAAACCTTTGAACACATTCTGTGAGGATTATTTAACACATTTCTGTCCCATTGCAATCAAACTGATTCTTGATGGTTTCTATGGAATATAAATAGAAAATAATTAAAATGTCCATGGTTCCACTTAAAAATGTATGTAACTCATGACATCAGCAAAGGCACAGTCAAAAAAAACAAAAATAAAAGTAAAGGATGACATCATACATAAACTCAGGAGAAAGTTCTCTAAAACAATTCTGTTTTCAACCTTTTTGAAAATCAGGGAAGGGTAGGCTGATCCCAGTGTTTATGCTGCCACAAAAAAGCACTGCTTCCTCAGGTCAGCCCCCCCCCTCCCTTGAAAATGTAGGGTGAAGTAGTCTCACCTTTGTTGTTCAGGTTAGTATTGCTTGGAGTAGGCAGTATCCAGTGTCCCTAATAAACATCAATAATGCAGACATGCTTCTGCCCTAACCTACATTTGGTAACATAAAAGAACCTCTAATTGCAATCCATTCCAATATAGAGAAGAATATATTGCAGTATCAGTTCCACATATTACTTCTGATAAAAACTGCAATGTTCTGCAGAAGAATAATGGAAATATAAATGTAAATTCATAGCTATAGGCTGTTCCAATGTCATAATTAACCTCGTTACTATATGTTTGTGTGTAGAATTCTCCGTATGAAGACCCATGATTTTATAATGCAGGATTCTGCAGACAGTATTTGTATGAATAGCCCGTATTTTTATTGATGTTGCAGCGCAGTTTTACTTAGCACAGCAACTTCTCAATATTCCTTGCATGCTGAAGTATATAAATAACTTAATAGGACGTTTGTGTGGCTTTTTTTGTAGCTGACAATATATCATGCTTACATAGGAAGGGTTTTATTCAGCAAAGATTCAATATTCTTGGGACAAAAAATCGTTACAAAATTGGGTATTAAAGACTCAGTGTTAGCAACAGTTAATCTTCCACCAAGTTATTTACATCATATTAGACTAAAACCACTGAAGGATTGATAGTGTTTTTTGCTTTTATCTTTATTAGGTATCAATTTAAGGGAAAAAATAGTGTGTTGTATTTTCTATGTGCAATATGCAACTGTGTGTTTGAGATGCTTCTAAAAGTCGATAATTGCAGCAAAATATATCTTTTCATGATTTCTAAATATGATTGTGGAGAGAGATTGTACCTGAATTTAGGTAACTTGCAAAAGATTCATGATGGGAACACAGGAAGTTATTCTAAGGGGAATAGATAGATTTTAGATGTTACTACAATGGTTTTGCCTGAACAGCACCATCTATACCACAAAACTGTGTTAAGTTTATTGGAAAGCAAATAATTATTTCTGCAAGGAAACATGCGGTTATTTTCAGGGCAGTGTTCTTCATCCTTCTCTTTTATGGTTTATTCTTCTTTGTTCCTTCATCATTATAGCATCCGGTTTCTTTGTAGAGTCAGCATGGGGGATGATCAAAGCCATGTGAGGCAAGAAAGCGACACTAATTTGAAGCTAGGGGCCAGTACGATGGTGCCCTTGAGAACAGGTGAGATCAAGATAGGTGGATGGTTTTAAAAGGAGTGCCAAAAAGTCATTTGAAGAATGAGGTGTTTTCAGCATTTTGAAAAATATTTCCCAAACCCTCTGATTTTATATTTCCTTCATTTCAGCAGAACATCAATTTTCAAGGTTTTCTGGGAAAAGCAATCATTAGCAAGCTATTGTCAAGAGGAAGAAATAAAAATAATAATCTTGGAAGAGCCAATTGACATTAGTGTAGAATTACTATCTTGTCTTAGCCATGTCCTGGAAATATACATGGGCATTTTGTTAGTTAAACTGAACTGAATTGGATGGATTTGATAGTGTTAAATGTTGTAAGAACCAGTAGTAATTTATGTCTTGCCATAATGTGCAAGATTTATTTGCATGATGTAATGGAATATATATTTACATGATGTGATGGAATTCACACTAATTTACCATGCAAATTTAAATTCTGTAATTGAACTCTATGAACATGTCTGCTATAGATAACAATGCCTAGATATTATCCATTGGGTTTTTTAAAATCTAATTTGGCACTCCTTATAATTCATCTATTTTGATCTCACTTGTTCTTAAAAGAAACATTATAGTGGTTCCTAAGTTCAAATTAGTGTTACTTTCTCGCCTCACATGGCTTTCATCATGATCTTATCTAATCCTCCTACCAAAAAAAAAAAAAAAAAGTAAAGGAGTCTCTGCAGATTTTACTCCGCTAGTTCTTGCCGACTATAGAGTGCAGTGCTCATCTCCGTTTCAAGGCCTTTGAGCCAGTGCTGGCTAAAGACATTTCCGCGGTCTTGTGGCCAGCATGACATCATGGAGTGCTGTTACCTTCCCACAAAAGTGGTACCTATTTATCTACTCAAATTTGCATGCTTTTGAATTGCTAGGTGGGCAGGAGCTGGGCCGAGGACGGGAACTCACCCCATTGCGTGGCGCTCAGGTCTCAAGTCTGGGGTGTTGGGTTTCCATCCAACAAGCCCAGCTGAGCCACTGTGCTTCCCTCCTCCTACAAAGGAGTACAACCAATTTCTCTTGGAAATGTATTTCCAGACTTACTAAGCATACTATTTAAAATAAGGAACCAATAATAATTATAATTCAAATTAAGAATATCTGTCTATCATTTATATCTTTGACTATGTGTATGTGATAAACTAAATACACTTGACTGTAAGAATTAATTTTGATCAATGTATGCTTGGAATAGACAGAAGGTCATGGCGAATAGCAGTGCTAAAATCCTGTGGGTCTTCCAAATCTAGATAGGCAGGTACTGGCAACTCAAGCAGACATTGTGGTACTAGACAAGGACTAAAAGATAGTGTTGGTGATAGATGTAACAGTGACAGCAACATCAGGAACAACCAGTATTGGAGAAGTACCAGGTCTGAAGGACAAATTGGAGGAGATGTGGAAAGTAAAGGCCAAAGTGTTCCCAATGGTTGTAGAGCACTTGGGACTGTGGTTCCTAAGCTGGAAGAATGACTTCAACAGATCCCAAAGAGAACATCAGAACTCTTTGCCCAGAAGAGGGAAGTGCTAGGAACAGTTAACATGCTGAACCCGAAAACTCCCAAGCCTATGGTAGAGCACCCAAGATTGAGAAAGATACATACAACCCATAAGGCCATTTTAAAAATAGCTTCATATCTCCCTTAACTGTGAGATGGCTATTTAATTTATTCATAATATATTGAGTTTCTTAATGGAGCTGTTTAGAACGAAATTTACAAACGACTTTAGGATTCTTGAAATAGAAATTCCTATTTGGATTGACCATCATCTTTAAAGCTACACATAGCAGAACATAGGATATAACCAGCAACAGCATCAAATCTGCCCATCCAGTTTAATCATCTAGAGAATGTCTATTGAGAGTTCCCCATAAGAAATATGTGCAGTCCCCATTGGGGCTTTACTTAGGTGGATTTTGACTACGCCTCTTTTGATTGAAGATATCTATCATAAGCTTTGGTTTGGGTTTTATTGCCAAGATAATGTTTTTCTTTTTTGCTTGTTTTAATATTCACTCATAGCCTTTGGGGATTGGGACAAATTATAATAATTGTTAAATAAAAGTTTTTAAAAAGGTCCAGCACCATGTAGTTTTTAAGAATGAATTAGAACTGTGAAGGCCCACTCTGAGGATTTATTGAGTGATCCTAAGTAACTTAGGATGAGTCTTTAGCTCATTGTTGTATGGGAAAATGTGGAGACAAGAGAGTTGTGGCTTCTTTTGGGGAAAAGTGGGATAAAAAAAAATGAATGTAACTGCTGCTGCTGATGCCATAATTAAGGTGGGACTGATTACATTCTCCCAACCCTTTTAAGACATGTCTAGGGTATTAGGAAGCTAATGAATAAATAATCTAAAATGCCTAAAACCAATAATTCGCAATAAACTTAAAAGTCAGGCCAACATTTATAGACAAGACATCCAGCAGAGAGCAGCCGAAAAAGCTAAATCTTCAACAAACAAGGGCAAATCAGAAACGTGGTGGAAGGCAAGCAATATCTCTAGCAAAGCCTGTCTGGATAATGGTTTCTAATGCCCACTTGTGCCACAGTTATCAGCTTTTACCCCTGGGAAATTAAAAAAAAATTAGGCATGCCCTGGATCATTGGATCTGAGCCTATGAACCCTAACTTTCTTAAGGCATGGTTGAAGCTTTGGTCTGCTCTAGTGATGTGTACATGAATAAGAATCTTGCTTTAAGCCACAATAATTTATCTGTGAAGTCAAACTAGTCTTGTGGATATAGAACTGCCTGAGCTGCCTTCATAAGTGTGTATATATTACATTATGGGAGTACTTCGCTTCCTATTTTGATAGAAGGAAAACTACTATACAGCCTTTAGGTTTTTATGGAAATGTTACTGTTTATTTTTCTTTCTTTGAATTACTAATGGTTCTAAAATCTGTGCAAAAACACATGAATAAACTCTTTAATGTTACAGATTATTTAGTCACAGCTGTAATAATATATTTATAGCATGAGATGAATAAAACAGGAAAAGCTACAACATATCACTCACTCTGGAACCTGGCTCATTCTGTGGGTGTATCAGGTTTTGCTTTTCCTGTTTCTAAATAACCATAATAAATTAACAGCTCCTAGGTTGTGTGTGTGGATGTTGTGTGTATAAACAGACGAAGAATGTAGAAATGCCTTTAGGCTGATGACTTCTGGAAATCATGGTGTATAAATACATGAAGTTTATTTATGACACTGCCAACAACAATTTATACATGACCAGTTGTTTTTGTAGCATTGCAATATAATGAGGATATATAATTAAGTGGAGACTTTTTTTTATTATCCAAAAGAATATTTCTGTTGTTCCTGTTAAGTATTTTAATATAATGCATGCTAGGAATATATAGCAAAATCACAATTCAGGAGATTGTGTCTCTAGAGAAAACGCTTGAGAACAGCTCAGCAGCACTCATAGAAATCTTCATAGCCACAATTGTATTTTGCTAATCTCCTAGCATTCTTCTTCCTAGGGTCACCCCATAGCAACTAGAGGTTCCTTCTTATGATCTTTCCTTCATGCCCTTCATAACTTTTCTTCTCCTTCAAGTAGCAACCAGGGTATTGTAGCTTTGAGGCCTGGCAAGTTACTGGATGCCAAAGGGCTTGGTCTTTGATTAAGTAATATTTTGGTAGAGTTGCATGGCAACCCAGCATTAAGCAGAGCTTGACAAATATGTAGAAAGCTCTTTAAGAGGCCAGGAAAGGCCAAAACAGTTCTTCATTTTATGAGTGTTCATTGTATCTTCTTTTCCCATCCAGTAAGGGGTTGCCTTCAAGTTCAACGTTCACTTTAGAAGACAGTGCCATCTGCTTGACTTCAGAACAGAGCACGGTGGAAACTGAGACTGATAATGCCTCTGTCCTGGATGTATATTTAGTAAGTTGTCCAAATCATGTTAGTAGTGTTTTGATTACATTTTTAAAGCATTTACGTTTCAACTTAACTTTGAATCATTGTGTGTTGTAATCTGCTCATAGTATAGTGTAAATATTTCATTCCATAATCTGGAAAATGTAAAGTATTTGCCAAGCTATCTCTTTATATTTTCACAACATTGATAATGTAGGATGCTCTAACTTTGAGGACCTGCATACATAATGTTTATGTCCTTGTTTGATAACGGGTTTATTTTTTAGCTCAGGAAATGGTTTTCAAGTAAAGCATTAGAGTTTTGCAGAACCATGGGTGAATCCATTTTCCACAAGTGGGAACTCTCAGTTTATCCCACCACACAATTCTTGTCTCCTAAGCACTTCTGAGTCTTTGTGTTTCAAGGATCTCAGTAATGAAGACGACCATGGGCCATCTGGGAAGTGTCTCTGATCATTGGGGGGGGGGGTAATCTTTTCATCTCTTTTGTAGCTGTGGTGGAACTAGCAGATTGGTTATTCTTACGGGTTATTCTGTTAATTTCCAAGAGCCTTTCATTGCCATTCGCATATTCATTAAAATAGATCATGTTTGGGAAAACTACTACCTCAAGAGTAAGTGTTTCTTGACACTAATGATTATATTTTAAGAAATAAAATATACCTTTTTGGAGGAAAAAAAAAAACACAATACAGATTTAAGGGAAGAGGAAGCTTCTGGCAACTGCCTGTGTCAACACTGCCTCTATATTCAACATGGCAGATGTCAGGACATTTGAACCCATTTTTAATTTTTATTAACCATAACAGTTTCCTGCAGGGGAACTGTAAAAATATAGCATAATACAGCCTTCTGCTCAGGAAGTTTTTCTTCAGTGTTTTAGTTTTGACTGATTGTAACTACCATACTCAGAATAAATACAGTTTGTTACTTAGCTGCAAATCCATTCTATCAGCTACTTTAATTTGGGACTTCTCTTAGAGAGTGTGTGTGTGTGTGTGTGTGTGTGTGTGTGTGTGTGTGTGTGTGTGTAAAACTGAGTAAAAGCATTTCTTGTTTGTTGCATGAGAAAGAGAGAAAAGGTCATTTTTATGTTGATATGCGCTGAAAGGCCTATGTTGATACTTCAGTGTTTCATCTTGAGAAGCAAACTCAAGAGTTTGTGTGAGTGACTTACTTTTGAGACTAAACACAGCAGCCTCTTCTTGAGTCAGAGTTTTCAGCAAAGCAACAAAAAGTGGAAATCACCAATAAGCAGTCTTTGTTTTTGCTCTTTTGTCCAAGTGTTAGCATTCATATACACAGGCACCCTAGTTACTCTGAGTGAAAAGCTTGATCCGAGCAGCCAAGATTCTGTTTAGAAATCTTTGCTTTCATTTTGAAGCAAAACATTATCCTAAGATGATTTAGTATCTTTTTATTTTGACTCTCTGAATGCATGAATACAAAATAATTCACAGTAAATTCAAGGCATATAGTAGTAGAGAAAGAACATGAAGTAAAAAAGCTGAATAAAACGAGTCAAAAATTCAATACCATTAGATACGTATGGCCAAACATAGAAACTCAGGGGGCCTTTTTATCAAGTTCTGTCATCATTGGCTGTGGTATGCATCACTACTGGAGGTATTGATAACCAAATAATAATGAGTAGCTTTCAAATAGAGTTGATTCCTGGCGATTCCTGGCTATATTCTCTGAACAGTTTTTCAAGCTGGTCCTTTGTGGGATAAGGTCAAATCGTGCATGCGTCAAATCTAATAATTTCATTGCAAGTATAGAATAATTCAGTTGTAATTATAACCATCAACCTCTTTATCAGTTATTTTGCAAGATTAAAATTAGTGTTGCAGCTATTTTGTGAAGTGAATATTATAAGGCTGTTTTCAAAACTAGAACCTTCTAAAAATCTAAGTCTTCAAAGAAACAGTAAACAAGTTGCATGTTAAACACAACGCTGCCACCTATTGCTGATAAAATAGCACAGGCATCTTTTATTTGACTTGATCTGTCGTTCCTATACAGGTAGGTACAAAACGTCTAACTTACTGTTTGCCCGGAGAGTTCAGAACAAAGCAACAATGTACTGCTACTTATTCCAATGAATCAGTTTCATAAGTTCAGGGTTTTTTTTTAAAAAGTATTTTTTAATTTGTAAATGTAACTGCACTACGGTAGTCCTCAAGTTACGACCACATTTGAGCCCAAAATTTATGTTGTTAAGTGAAACATTGGTTAAGTGAGCTTGCCTCATTTTACGACTTTTCCTGCCACAGTCGTTAAGTGAATCATTGCATTTTTACATAAATATCATGGTTGTTAAGTGAATCTGGATTCCCCATTGTCTTTGCTTGTCAGGAGGTCGCAAAATCTGATCAGGTGACCCCAGGACACTGCAACCGTCACAAATATGAACCAGTTGCCAAGCATCTGAATTTTGATCACGTGACCCTGGGGGAGCTACAATGATCGTAAATGTGAAAAACGGTCATAAGTCACTTTTTTCAGTGCCGCTGTAACTTTGAATGGTCACTAAATGAACCATTGTAAGTCGAGGACTACCTGCATGATTGTTCTCCATATAAAGCTTTTTATACCTTTTAAACGTAAAACAGTTGTCTGTTTTATATTTAAATGGGGCAAAATATGGGTTTATAATTTTCAGTTTTCAAGCATTAATTACCAACATGATCTGCTAGTTTTATAACCTACTAACACAATTCCAGCTGTCTTGGCCTTCATATAGGTGATATAAAAGTAAGAACTCCAACCCTAAACAACATCAGTAAAAACAGCATAATACACAAATCTATTAAAGCTAGGTGCCCCTAAAAATGTAGAATTCTGTTAGTGTTAATTATAGAGTCATCAGCAATATAAGTAACGGAATAGATTGGCGAAGCTATCAGTACCCACATCCAACTAATAAGGCCTTAGATTTGAACAGTAAAACAGCTTCATTTTCTTTCGTATATAATAAGAAAATTCTCTCTTTGTCTAATTCCTTTCCTTGCCCATTAATATATATATTCTCACTCAGGGCTTTCCAGGTTTCATTACTTTCTCCTTTATATATATTTTAGTTTCACAATCTCCAGGAAAAGCTGAGATAAAAAATCTAGATTGACATGCGTTTTCAGATATATATCTCAGCAGCCTCTCTAAGATAGAAAGGCTCTTTAAATCAGTGGTTCTCAACCTTTTTAATGCCGCGACCCCCAACCGGTCGTAAGTCGAGGACTACTCAACCGGTCGTAAGTCGAGGACTACTCAACCGGTCGTAAGTCGAGGACTACTCAACTGGTACAGCACCGTTTGCAGAATGGGACTTTTGGCGGGCTCAGCAGGGCAAAGACAGCCTGGACAATTCCTATTGGCTTTTGAAAGCCAATAGAATTAGACTCTATTCAAGAGAGTCTATTCTATTGGTTTTCAAAAGCCAATAGAATAAAAGGGAGTAGCACAGCTAAGGAAAAGGGGAAAAAATGGCGGACTGCGTTGTTTGCCGACCCCCGTGAAATGGTCATTCGACCCCAAATGGGGTCCCGACCCACAGGTTGAGAACCACTGCTTTAGATACTGAAGTCTAATACTGAACTGATTTTTTGAAAGACATTTAAAATATTGATACCCTACCTGACTTTACATATCTGAGTTTGCAATACAGTGTATTGTGCATTACTTGAAGGATACTCCAATCTATTCAGTACTTCCATTGCTAATGGCTGTATAATTAACTTAAGCACAATTCTCTATTTTTAGGGGCTTTATGAAGTGGTTTTCACAGATTTATGTATTGTGTTGGTTTTTAAATGTTTTAATTGTTGATTGGGAGCCACCCAGAGTTCAGCATAAGATGGGTAGCTATATAAATTTATTTAAATAAATAAAATATCTTTAACCTCCCCCATGAGTTAGGAATGCATTTTCTCTTAATAGTACTACTACATCTGAAGGGTGTCAGGCTGGGAAGGGTTTTTCTAGTGTATTGAGTATCACAATACTGCTATTCATGTGTAGTTACTAAATAATCTGTTATGTAGTAGTATCATCAATATCTCATATATTATCTAATTATGTTGCACATTATGTACTATGTGACTCATGCCAGGAACCATGAATGGTTACCAACATTTTCAGTATAATTGAGTATAATTTATAGTTGCTGGGTACATTTTTTTTTTTTTTTTTTTGAGCAGCATTAGATTTCCAACGTGTCTCCTAACATTTACTTTTCTGTTAATGTAGTTGGATTGATTCTACCACAAATACTAAGTTCATTTAAGGCTATAAAAATAGCTTGATGGGGTTTTGGGGGGAGATGTTGTTTTGTTGTTTGTGTTAGTTTGTAAGATTTTTTTTTACATAACGTTTTAAATAGCATCACAATTTTTTAACAAATACTAGAAGTCTGTGCAAAATTTAATTTAAAACTGAATATGTTAATATAGTTCATACCAATGTGACAAAATTAATGTGAAATCATATAGTAAAATGTTTCGACCTCACAGAGTTTAAGTTTAGTACAATAAGCTTTGTCTAAAGCAGAAGAGAAACATTGGTATTGTTAAAAATAGATGGAGAAGAACCACCTTGGAAGTCAGACTTTCTAATGGTTTTAATTCTGATGGTACAGGTGATATTATATTGTGGTCCCACAACCAGTCCTCCCAGGAGTAGGGCAGTACTGTCCTTCAACTCAAAGATACTACCTTCCTGAAATAGACAAGCATGTTTTTCTAATAGTGTATCACACGAAAAAAGAATGATATCTTTATCAGTTTGATATTGAGTGACTTTCATTTTTTACCAAATAGTTTTCTACTATAGGCAACATGTTTTTATTTTATTATTAGTGTATATTTTTGTTTCTAAAGATTGAATATAGGGCAAGATAATTTATTACAGGAAGCCTTTTTTTTTCAGTGTGTATCCCTCTGTGTACTCGTTAACCTGAAATGGCTGCAGACTTTGTCACATGTAACAGAATTGGAACAACCACTGAAAAAGAGTGAGCGACAAGGAGAGAAAAGGAAGGCAAATATACATATAATTGAGAACAGAGCATAAAAACATCCCAAATATTATTATTGTGCCAGTGGAGTTTTAACTGTCAAAGTATTACTCAAAAATTAGTTTCTAATGTGTACCATTTTGTGTTTTTAGAAGAAGAATAGATTGCAGCAGGTAGCTGTCATTAATGTATAATAAATATACAGTATTAAAACACGGTGTGGTTAACTATAGAAAAGCTGATCTATAACTATCTTAAGACAAAAAGCAGTGCACAAAGGCAGCAAAACATTTTACAGCCTTACATGTGTAAGAAAATGGATTCCTGAATTTTGTTCTTTTGTAAAATGTTTTCTTTTCTTTTTACAGTAACAGAAGATGAAAGAAAACGAGCATATTTTAATAAATGCACTTTCTGCACTCCAGATTTATGTGGAGAATTTTTTGTTCAGCCTGGTAAACAAAGTCTTAATCATCAGAGCTCTACAGAAATCATCAAAGCGGCTCATGAACTGTAGACATCCCACCCTAGACTCAGCAGATGAAATGGGAAACATTCCACAATTAATCATGGCCTGCTGTTGCCTGCTCAACTGTGAAGCCTTGCCTCTTCCATCCTTTTAGCTGCTACTCCTACTTTCCTATTGTCTTTTTAGGAGTTGAAGGTGGTATTTTCACTTGCATGTATTCAGTGATCATGGACAGAAATATCTAATCCTCCTTTCCTATTTAAAGAGCCATCTTCACAATGGTGACTATTCTATAAATCAGTTCTGCTTTTCTCCCCTTCCCCCAGAATTATGATTGCTCATCTGTTAATTTCATACAAGAGTTTAGTATGTCTGCACATAACTTTATGGAAACTATCTTCTATAAAGAAATTTTCACTGTTTATTAGTGAAATAAAGAAGCTATTTATAACAAAGCCTTATGTTTGTGTACATATATTGTCTTTGAAATATTTGTGATTAGATATATTGCTTGTAAAGGATAAATTACATAATTTATTTAGTATATTCTACTGTAAACTATAGTTTTATTGACAAATAAAGTATTTTGTTCTCAAAATAAATATTGCTGAAAGTATTTAAACTTAATGGATGTCTTTATTTGTATCAAATTCCATTTTTTTTAGGCTGCTATGGTACGTTAAGTGGGATGAGAGGGGAATTTACATAATCTGCTTTTTACACAGAATATGATTGCAAAGTGGGATGCTAAACCAAAATAAATATAAGGAACGGTTGCTGGAATTGAGTATGTCTAGTTTAACAAAGAGAAGGACGAGGGGGGGACATGATAGCAGTGTTCCAATATCTCAGGGGCTGCCACAAAGAAGAGGGAATCAAGCTATTTTCCAAAGCGCCTGAAGGCAGGACAAGAAGCAATGGGTGGAAACTAACCAAAAAGAGAAGCAACCTAGAACTAAGGAGAAACTTCCTGACAGTTAGAACAATTAATCAGTGGAACAGCCTGCCTCCAGAAGCAGTGAATGCGCCAACACTGGAAGTTTTTAAGAAGAAACTGGACAGCCATTTGTCCGAAATGGTATAGGGTTTCCTGCCTGAGCAGGGGGTTGGACTAGATGACCTCCAAGGTTCCTTCCAACTTTATCATTATTATTATTATTAAATAAGATTTCATGTTTTATTTGTCATGGAGAAGCCAATATGTAATTGACATTCCATTTGAGGAAATAATAGGACTTTAATTAATCTTAAATAAACCAACACAAATTTCAGATGCAGCTTAGGAATCTGGACAGTGAAATACAACATTTTTAAAAAATTTAAAAATGGCATTTAAAAATGTATGGAAACACACAGGATTGCTATGTTTGTAATGTGCATTCCAGAATTAGGCAGTTTTTATACATCATGCAAATATGGCCTAGACAAGTTTTTCTTCCTAGCTACAATACCTCAAAAACAATATTTATGGAAGACTACTGGGAAATATAAAACATGAATCAGTAGAACAGATTGTGTGTAACCTTTTCTCCATGGCACTTTGAACTCTATTATTTATGGCTTAGAAAATATTCTTTCACGGTAAGTGGAAGAATTCCTGATTTCTCTAACTGAAATCTTGTCTTGCAAGCCAGCTTTATGTTTGCTTATTTCTTCCAATATGTATTTATGCATAAATACATTATTTAAAAGCTTACATTAAGTATGTAAAGGCTCGGGTTTGCTTCCTAGTACATGGAATTTAAGCTTGTGGGAAAAGTATCAGCAAAACCATACCTGATACTGCATTATCATAAGATTATTCTGATCTAAAAATCCTAAAAATATATATAATTATGCACTAATATATCACACCTTTATTTTCTAATTCTATTTTTCTATGAGCCCTGGTGGTGCAATGGTTAGAATGCAGTATTGCTGGCTAATTCTGCTGACTGTCAGCAATTCGATTTTGACTGATTCAAGGTTGATCCAGCCTTCCTTCTCTCCGAGCTTCGTAAAATGAGGACCCAGATTGTTGGGGGCAATATCTGATTCTATAAACCACTTAGAGAGGACTGTAAAGCTTTACGAAGCAGTATATAAGTCTAAGTGCTATTTCTATTACATAAGGATTCTTGCCATGGATTGCAGAGAAAACAACACTTTTTTATTATATAACAGCTTTAGACATTAGCATTATCACAATTCCTTATTTCATCTATCCTTTTTAAACCTCCTTGGTCTGGCCGTACTGTTTGTTAGGATTTATAGAACTATATTACATCCTTCCCTTTGTTAGATAAAAACAAATTCTGGCTTTATTGAACGGTTCTCTATGGTTTCGTTTAACATGCTAGTTTCTCAATTTGTATCCTCATCTGCCTCTTCTATTATGCTGTTCCAAATGTACAGTGCATTCAGAAAGCTTCCAGACTCCCTTCACTTTTGTCAATGCTGTTATGCTGCAGCCTGATTCTACAGTTGTTGAAATTCATTTTTTTTTCTCATTAATCTACACTCAGTACCTCATAATGACAAAATGAAAACAGAATTGTAGAAACGTCCAACAACTAGAATCAGGCTGCAGCATAACATTGACAAAAGTGAAGGGGGACTGAATACTTTCTAAATGTACTGTATATAATTCAGAATGCACAGCTTCTATTATGGCATAAAAGTATATGTCTCAAGTTCTGTACAATTTGTTTAGTTTAATACACTACAATGGAAGAACAGGAATGGATTTCTCCCACAGAACAAGTACAGGAACAAATTCTTTATATGTTACAAGCGATTATCCAAACTCTTTGTATGCAAGCTCAAACTATGACTTCAACTTTCAACTAAAGAATCATCTATACAGAATTCTATAGAAAAAGGGAAACAACCAAATGCTGTGATAGAAGATTTAGATAATAAATACAAACAATGGAAAACACAAAAAGGAAACTGATAATAGAGAACAAGGAAAGGACTTTTCTTATAAACCAGAAGGAATTTGAAGATAAAAAAGAAAAACAGATGAAAGATAAGATAAATACTTTGGGACAACTGCATCGAAATGGAAAAATAAAGAGACGATCTGCTAAATCAGCTAGCCCTCTTAAGAAAACAACAATGGAACACCCTTATCAATATCAAACAATAGTCACAACAATACAAGGAGATCTTTTTGATGATTTAAAAGTGAAGATACGAAAGATGATTTGGCAGAGGAAAAAAGCTAGAATAAGACTGAAAGGGATTGGGGTTTTGATCTATACATGATATTTAAAATAGAATATATCTAAATGGATAGAATATATATTTTGAACATAAGATATTGTAATGATTTGAGATAAAAAAATTGGTTTTATAAAATCTAGAAATATAAATATCGAAATAAGAATGTTATATTGTCTTATTAGTTTGTTAAGATATATGGTAGAGCTTACATATAAGGTTTGTATTTTAAATATTAGACTATATGAGGAATGGTGATAAAGGAATTGTTCTTAATTAAAATTTGGAAAAAAAATAAATATTAAACGTTAAATTAAAATATTAAGGGAAAATTAATCGCCAGGTTATTGCTTTGCTAAAAGTTTGAATGTTTATAGATAACTAAGACTTCAATTTAAGATATTGTCATGAGTTGAGACACAGGACAAATAAAACTTAGAAGTATAAATACTAATAATTAAATTCGTATATTGGCTTGTGGTATAAATGCTGATGTTTATTTATTTATTTATTTTCTCTTTTTCTGGAAAGGAAGAAAGGAAGGAAAGAGGAAAAGAAAAAAAAAATATTAGCCCTAAATATGAGATAGGAGACTGAGAAATTGGAATCATTTAAAATCTGGAAATATAAAGATTAAACGTTAAATTTAAATATCAATGCGAAATTAAAGTTAAGAAAAACTTATTAGGTTATTGTCTAAAAGATGGAATGTCAAATTAATTAAGATAGGTATAGACTGAAGATTACTGATGAATACTAGAAAGGCATTTTTTGTTTCATTGATAGAATAAGAACTGTATTGATCTGAATATGACAGTAGAGTTTATGGGGGAAAGAGAGGGAATTTGTTGTTGTAATACTTTGAGATTTGTACTGATGATATTCAAATGTAATGGAATTACAGTGCTCAACCGCCACGCTACTTTTCAAATATGTAAATGTAATATTGGAAAATTAATTAAAAACTTGGGGGGGAAAAGAAGACTTTACTATTAGCTGGGTCTTATGCTCTATTATAAATGTATCATTGTGACATACTATAAATATAGATGAACCCAGGTGAGAACTAGACCAGGTGTTCTCTACTCATTGCTTGGGAAAAGATCCTCAGGGGAAAAGAGGTAGGAATGGCTAGGAGGATATATTAAACTCTTGGCCTGATGCATGGTTCTTTGGGAGACTCTGACAAGGTATTTAAGCCAGTCAGACTATTTACAAAAAATAATAATAAGCACTCATCATTTAAATAATTGCTTTCTCTGTACAGTAAGCATTTTATTTTTATTTTTAAAAAAAGCTGATTAAAGGAGTCAAGAATTCCACTTATCCTATTTTATTTTCAAGAACTATTTAAGTGCTGAACTGAAACCCTACCTGTCCAATCCCGCATTTTAAGCTGTGTAATTGGTTTTGGCAGCAGCCAGACAAATTTGTTTGGGTGTCAAAGCAAACCAGTTTCAGGATTGATCAGTTTGTGATTGGGAGACCACTGGGAGGTCTTAGGGCCACAGGTCTAGGCTCAATAGAAACAGAAAACTATTCTAGAAGAAGGGCAAACCACTTCTGTCCTATTAGCTGTGACTGTGTAGTTACCAGGAGTTGAGATTACACAAAGAGTCTTTAGCTTGCATTTGTATGGTTCTCAGAATTTGTTCAACTTGATTTTCCAAAGCCATAGCACATTGTTTCTTCCAAGATAATCTTTAAAGGGACACTAGATGACCCACGACCTGTTTCCTTACCTAAAAAGAGAAACAGGAATGACCACTAACTGCTAACAGCTGTGAAATGAGACAACTGCAGAGTTTTGGGTGTCTAATAAAGTGAATCACATTGTGTTTGCAGGGTGCAATGTCTCACTAAACTGCCTTGCAGAGGCCTAATTTACTTTTCCAGGCCCTATAATCTGAGAGCAAAATCAGTATGATGCAGAATGTTTTCCAATGCATATAATTATTCTAATCTAGTTACTTAGCATAAGGAAGGCAAACAACAACCAAGCACAGCACAAGAGAAAACAGCAGCAGCTATTCAAATAATTTGAATAGGATTTTAGCTCTGGTTAAGGCTGGATATTTAGCCACAGAACGTGTAATTAAAAAGGTGGTTTTCTTTTTGCATTCAATACACAGGATGACAAACAAGCCAGCCACATTTTAACCTAGCACATTGAAAGAAGACATGTTTACTGTATGGTTCAGTGTTTGGCATGAACCCAGTTAACTGGGATGGATAAACCATCCAATAACCATGGATAAACATCTCACAAACATATGTCCATACAACATAACTACATCACACTGTTGGAAGAAAGGTCTTCATCATGGTTCATCCAAGCTGGGAATAAACATGGCAACTGCTTTGGGAAGAAGGTTGTAGTTTATTGAAGAGGAGAGCCAGACAGGAAGATGGTTCTGGCAGCAAGAGAAGTGAAAAAAAGGGCTGAGCACATGTGGGAAGTGGATTTTTATACCCTCTGGAGCCTTTTGTTTGGAGTTATTTCCTGTTCCTGTTTTGAGGCTATTTCCTGTGTCATGTATTCTGACCTGTGTTTGGGTGTGCCCTTTGGCCTTTGAGAGTTAATCCTACCATGTCCTGTCTCAGGTGGGGTATGCAGATTTTAGGTCTTTGTCTTCCTAATCTCCTAACTCCAACTTTCCTGATGGTTTACATCCGCATTTGTACAGAGCTGGCTTCTGCTTGGGGGAGGGAGACCTGGCGCTATCAGGAAAAACTGGCCCTTTCTGCCTCTTTAAGATCCTCTGAGGAAATATATTTTTCTGCCCTTTTAATATTTCCTTCTCTGGGGGGCTGACTTCCCACAACACTTAAAACAATAATTCATTCTGTTTTTGTGCACAACACAAGTGTGCATTCTACACCATAGCTTATTGCTTAGCATGTTTTGTAAACCCTGTAAATTGTAGCTCATTCAAAATATATGATTAGATGGTTAGACCATTGCAACAGGTAACCTAGTCACTGAAATGGTAACTTTCTCTGTATTGTGGAAGTTTTATTTCATGTATGTTACCATGTAGTAGTAAAAGATACATAACTAATCAATGTGGCAGGAAGACCTTACAGGATGTTAAAGAAACAAAAGGTTGCAATTGTATTTTTTGTATTATATTGCACTGAAAAAGTCAAAAGTCACCACTTTTTTCTCTTCCTCTTTGCATTTTTTCTTTCTCAACTTTTTTTCTGTATTTTTATTTTATTGTAAGGTTTTCCATTTAGCCTCACAATTGTTCCAGCACCGTTCAGGAATTTAAAAGAGTAAAAAGAAACTCCTGAGCCGAGGTTTCAGCAAAGAATTACAACTTTATTTTGATCAAAACAGAGAGGGGTGGCTTCATCCCTCTTCGTGGCTGGTAGAGGAATGAAGGCAACAACCAGGTCTCTGTATCAGGAGCAAGGTAGCACAGAAAAACAATTCCAAGACGATGACTCATACACAGCAACCCAGGCTCCATCCGTAACTCCTTTTCCCCCTCCCCTTACCATGCTTTTTTCATGTAAGCAATCTCCTGGATGTTTAACATCTGTGATAAAAAAAAGCAAAAAAGCTAAAAAAAATGTATTAATTCAGAAGATTTTAAAGATTTATATACAAGTAAAGCCAGAGATGTTTCTTTTAGAACTGATTGATAAAAAGCTGAAAAAAAAAACCTTATGGAACCTTTTTAAAATAAATATGATAACAGCAGTGATACTTTTATATGTACAATGGTGGAAAAAAATGATACTATCCACAATGGCACAGGGGATAGTGAACATGATGAAACTTATTGAAATGGCAAAACTGACCATTTTGATTAAAGACATGGATTCATCTTAATGCTGACTGGAAACCCCATCTGGACTTTGTGTGTGAGACAGAAAGATTATGATGTATGATTTTAATGATTAGAAAAAATAATAGTTAATAGAAAAAAATGAAAGCAATGTTGTACACCTTAGACTATAAGGTCAATTTAAATTTATACTTATAACTGTTGTAAAAGAGCAGGTTCAGTCTAGCTGTTAAGAAAACTATAGTGAATTCTATTCCCATTTTAGTCATGAAAGCCAGGTGGATGACTTTGGGCCAGTCACGTTCTCTTAGCCCAACCCACCTCACAGGATTGTTGTTGTTGAAGGGAAAATAGGAAGAAGGTGTGTTGGACATGTTTGCTATCTTGAGTTATTTGTAAAAACAATAAAGGCAGGATACAAATAAATAAATAACATCAGAATCATTTCTTATATTTCTTTTCTTTCTTTCTGCACTTTTTCTTTGTCCTTTACTTCCTTCTATTTCTTATCTTAATTATTAGTTTCTGTTAGTTTATTGTGTTTTTAGTGTAAAAAAAAAAAATCCCAAACCGTTATCTTATTTTTTTTTTAAAATTCCCACTTGGAAAAGATCAACGCCGAAGCACCCGCGGATCCTTCTCCTGGATCCTTCTCAGGCACCGCCAGAGGGCAGCCGCGGGCCTTCACGAGTTTCCGGAGCCGCCGTTCTCTGTGGTTCGCGGAAGGGGCCGCGGCAGCCAGAAGCAGGCCTCTTCCCCCACGGTGGCCTGGCAACATGTGGAGCCGGGGGAGAGCCTGCGCCTTCTCCGCGGGACTGTTGCTCGGGGCCCGCCGTCTAAGCAACGGCGGGGGCCGGAGGAAAGAAGCCGCTGCCGCCGCTTCTTCCTTCTTTCTCAGCCAGCCGGTGAGCGTGCTTGGCTTGCGCGGCCGTCCCCAGGAGGGCGGAAGGAAGGACACCAGGACTTGCCCAGATCGTCTTTTGGGGCGGGGGGGGGCAAGGAGAGAGTAGACCTTGGCAGGGACCTTGGCGGAGGATTTGAACTTTATTTCCCGCGGTTCTAGGCGTGATAGGCGTTGCTTCTGTCGGGAAGGGATCGGCCCTGATCCTCCCAGGGCCTCTGAGAGGCAACTGCAGAGCCTGTCATCCCTTCCTTCGAGCAGCCCGGGGCATCACTTAAGAAGGAGTGTCAAACCTCGGCAGCTTTAAGACTTGTGGACTTCAACTCCCAGCATGGCTGGCTGCGGAATTATTGGAAATTGAAGTCCACAGTTCTTGAAAGTTGCCACGGTTGGATAGCCCTGACTTATATAGTTCGTTCTCCATAAATTGGTATGGTGGCCACTGACAGTCTTGAGATAAAAAGAACACAATTGTTCACCACCTTCGTCCAATGCATGGATGGGGAGGGAAGGAGGGAGGGAGAAGAAAACAAATTTCCCCACAGGGGCGTTGAAGCTCTTGGAGGCCAGATTTGATGCCTTTCTAAAGGCTGATGAATTCTCCCCTGCTGGAAAGTTGAAACAGGTAAGGGATGGTGTGGCTACCTGAGATACTAGAGGCACTGTTAAATAGATGTATCTGCTACATGCATTCTGTAGTAATATGTTGCCAATCCAGAGGGAGGTTTTGAATGATTTGTATGCAACAGAATCAACAGCCTTCAAGAAATGCTTTTGTATTCTGGGCAACCTATGCATTTTTATTGCTTGCACTTAATCATAGTTTGCCCTACGAAAAAAAAACAGCATAGTTTATTGATTCCTTTATCTTGCGCTTAAAACCCAAGCGGTATTGCATAGAATGAGAATTACTATTCTCAAAGGTGCTTTTTCACGAGACAACTGGACTTTCTTGTTTTTCTTTGAAGACGATTCACTTCTCATCTAAGAAGCTTCTTCAGGAATTTCCCACCATCCAGTCAGAACTGAAGAAGCTTCTTGGATGAGAAGGGAAACATCTTCAAAGAAAAACAAGAAAGTCCACTTGCCTCGTGAAAAAACACCTTTGGGACAACTATGGCCTGGATGACAGAATCTCCATAGAGATTTACTACTGAATACATATCCTTAGGATTAGCTTGCTTTTATATTGGCTGAGTTCCCATCAGTTTTTGTAAGCTTTCCTCCGTTGTAGGAATCGATGTAATCTTCCATTTCTGAGCGTAGAGTAATCTTGCTGCTGTCAACTTATATAACATCAAAGTTCCATATATTTTTTTCCAGGTCTTTGTCCATTTGTCCCAAGAGAAAAGTCTCTGGTTTTCTATCTATATTTAATTTAAGAATTTTCTGTATTAACATATGAATCCTGTTCCAATATTTTCTTGCTTTTGTCCACCATAAATGGTAAAATGTCTCCTCTTTCCTTTTCATTTCCAACATTCATTTGAAATATCTTTATACATTTTTGATTAACTTGTCTGATGTTAAGTACCAATGGTAGAATTCTAAAAAAATTATTCATTCATTCATTCATTTAGTTTCTATAGCTACCTAATTCAATCAAGTGATTCTGGGCAATTTACAATTCTAAAATTATAAAACAAAAACATTAAAATAGTGAAAACATCCACAAAATAATTAAGTTATAGTCCCAACCCCTCCATAGGTCACATTTAAGTTTGAAACTTTTTTTTACAGGATGTTCATCTGCACTTTTTAGACCATGTTCTGATAAACAGAGTCAAGAGTATTCAACTTATATTTGAAAGACGCACAGGAACTCTCATAGACAAAAGGTATGTTGTATATACAATTGATAATGTATTGTATTATGTTTTTTCCCCCAAGGCTAAATTAGTGAGCAAGACAAAAATTGATATCTGGCTCTTCAGAGCTGACATTAACCAAAGCCAGTGCCCATAGTGATTAAGTTTCATCAAGGAGATGTTGACTCTTAGCAACCACATAGACAAACTTTGTCAAAAATGATCTGTTGTCTATCTGATCTTTTAAGTCTGTAGTGAATTAATGACTATTGCAATTCAGTTCCACCAACTTGCTACTGATCATGCACTCTACTTTTTTTTCAGCATTATGAACTTCTCAAGGAAGTTGGATCTTTATGTAATACGTCTAAAATATGATAATTGAGCCTGGTCACATGTGCCTCAAGTGAAAACTCTGGATTGATTTGTTTTGTGGTCCAGTGTTTGTTTTTCTGACTATTCATAATATTAGCAAGAATCTTCTCCAACAGCAAAGTGTCAATATTCTATCTAATTTGCTTCTTCAAAATGCAACTTGCACATTCATAGAATGTCACAAGGAAAACTACTGTCTTCGTCATTCTAATGCTTTAAATACGGACGCATTTGGGAATCCAAATATTTTTTTCAACATCTTGTTGCTATCCTACCAAGTGATATTATGGCATCTTTGTTGACTGCTGCCTGTTCACTGTTGATGGTCAATCTAGCACTTCAGTGACTTCATTATCATTTCAAAGGCTTTTTATTGTACCAATTATCATTGGTTTGATCATCTTTATATTTCATCTTGGGTGGATTTTGCGCGCGTGATGGCGGCTACTTTGTAGCCGTCCTCCTGGGTAAGTGTAAGAACCGCTATGAACAGCAGATATCAGCTGTTCAGCGGTTCAAAATCCCCCTCCCGGGCAAAGGGGGGGGGGTAGAGAGTGTCTGAATAGTGGTAGAGCCTCTTTTGCACCCCCCAAGTTTTTTTTTTGGGGGGGTGAAAGGAGTGCTCCCACGGAGTTCAGACTTGTCTCCGCTTCCCAGCTGTTTTTGTCCTCAGGGACAAAACGAGCCGCTGCAAACACCTCCGTGCTTAAAGAGAACTGGTGAGTTTTTTTTTTTTTTTATAAACGGACAGAGCTGAGTAGAGGATTTAGTTTTTGCTTTCTTTGACTTATTTGGATTTTAAGTTTTAAGACTTGTTTCTATTTTTATTCTCTCTTTTTATTTTTCTTTCTTTGTTGAAAGGGAAAGTAAAATGGCGATCGGCAAATCCTTCGGTGTTTTTTTTTCTGGAAGTTAGAATGCTGACCGGCAGGCTTTTTGGTGTTTCTCTTTCTTTTCTTTCCCTTTCTCTTTTTATTTCCTTATGATTGGAATGGTTGTTTTTGGTATCTCTAAGTATTTTTCTTGGAACGGACTTTTTCTATTTAATTATTTTTTTTTCTTCTCCCTTTTTTTTTTTTTTTTTTTCTCTCTTTGAACTCTCTTCTTTTTATTGTAATGACCCTTTTTTGAAGGACTTTTTTCTGTTTAATTTTTGTAATTTTTAAGAAGGAGTAAAGCTTTTTTTTAATTCCTTTTCTCTTTTTTTTTTTTTTCTTCCCTTTTTTTCTTTTTATTATAACTCTTTGGAGGGAGTTATGATTTTTGAAGGAATTTTTATAATTTTTTAAGAAGGACTAAAGGTTTTTCTTTAAGATGGCTCCAAAGCGTCCAGAGATTTCTGCAGCTTCTAAATCAACAGTTTCACCCTCTTCTGGGGGTCAGCTAATAACTATGAAGGATTTGCAAGACATGATGGGAGATGTTATAATTCAAATTAGGGCAGAAATGAAAAAGATTTTAGAGGAAAACAATAAGATCTTGAGACAAGATTTTGTTTTGGTTTTAGAAGGTGTTGCTTCTGTTCTTGAAAAGGTGAACTCCCATGTGGAAGAGGTAGCTGAAAAAGTGGACATAATGGAGGGGAAAATTGAAAGTATGGAAAAAGAAATGGAAAATGAGATTCTTATGCTTCAATATGGACAAATGGAATATGCCTTAAGAATTAGAGGCCTGGGAGAGTCTTTGCAAGGAGATCTGAAGGAGATGGTTGCAAAGGACTTTGCATTGATTTTGAATAAAGAAAAAGAGGGAATACTTAGTGAAATTGAAAAATTATTTAGGGTTAACTCTGTGGTGGCAGCACAGAAGAATCTGCCAAGAGATGTGGTAATTTACTTTGGTAAAAGATCTTTACGCAATGAAATTGTGCAAGCCTATTATAAGAAGAGATTTCAAATTGCTTCACAAGATGTTATAATTTTTAAGGAGATCCCATCTAAAATTTTAAGAAGAAGAAAGGAGTTTGCTTTTCTAGCAAATGAACTTAAAAAGAGAAAAATTTTATTCAGATGGGATGTTCCGACTGGAATGGTGGTGAATTACCTGGGGACATGTTATAGACTTAATACTGTTTCTCAAGCAAAAGATTTTTATACTTCGGTCCTGGGGGTATGTGCATCGCCATCTATTAAGTTTAAAGCTTTGGAAGAAAAGAATGTAGAATCACAGTTTGAAGAGCCTATATTTATGAAAACTGGAGAATCTTTGTGTGAGAGGCCTCAACAAGTCCAGGTTGAGGAGCAGAAGACAACTTGTGCAGTATACAATTCCAAAGAAAAGCAGCAACAGAAGAAGGTTAAGGAAGTTTCATACTCAGTGGTTTCTGAATCTCTGGGAGATGTTAGACCTACAAAGTCTTTGGAGCAATCTTTAAGGGTGGAATTGCTGCCTGAAATGGAAATTGGGAAATCTCAGTTTGAGGGGCATCAACAAGAGAGGAACGGGCAGAGGATAACTTGTACAACTTACAATTGTAAAGACCAATACAAGGAGGAATTCAAGGAACCCTTATTGGCTTCGGAGTCGATGGGAGATTCAGGAATTTTGGAGCAGTCTCCTAAGGCAGAACTTGCAGCATTTCTTACGAGTTTGATACAAGAATGGAGAAGGGAAATGGAAGAATGGAAGAATGGAGAATGGAAAAAACTGGAATGTGAATAATTAATAATACTAATATAATTGAGACTGATAAGGATGCAGTTTCTTACGGATGGAATTTGTTATTGGTGAAGATTGAAATGTTTAATGTGTTTATTAATTTTGTTGTTTTAAGTTTTGAACCTTTAATGATAATATTGTTTAAATTTGTGTTTTGAAGGGATTATAATTTGCTTATTTTAGTGAGGGGATTCTAATGTTTTAAATTTTAAGTAATGTTTAAATTTGTGTTTTGAAGGGAGTATAACTTGTTCAAGTTTTAAGTATGCTTAAATTTGGTTTTTAAATATTATTAATATTTTTAAGAGAAAATAATTTGTTTAATTAAATGTTTAGATTTGTTTAGGAAAGAAAGTAATGTTTAAATTTGTGGTTTTGGAGGGAGTTTATATAGAATGATGATTGTATTTAGATTTGTTTAGGATTTAAAAGTGTTTCTAGTTTTTAAATATTATTATTAATATTTTTAAGAGAAAATAATTTGTTTAATTAAATGTGCTTAGATTTGTTTAGGACTTATAGGTTTTTTAAGTTTTTTTCTTTTTGGATAGGAGAGAAGATTATGAAGATTGAAGGAAATATGTACTTACTTTAAGTTCTTTAAGAGTATTTAGCTTTAATGGTATAACAAAGATTTGTATGTTTATTTTTTCGTTTTAGGATAAAGAAAGAGGGAGAAATTAGATTTTATACTATAGATATAGATATTCAAAGAAAGTAATGTTTAAATTTGTGTTTTTGGAGGGAGTTTATATAGAATGATGATTGTATTTAAATTTGTTTAGGTTTTAAAAGTGTTTTAAGTTTTTTTTTAATTAAGCCTGTACTCAGCTCTGGGAAGTCCAGGGGAGGGTTTGGGAGGTTGGGAAGGGGGGGGGTGAGGTAGGGGGGGGGTATGGGAAGGGGATTTGTTTTTGTAAAATGTAAAAATTTTCAATAAAAAAAAAAAATAATAATAAAATATATTTCATCTTAATTCCATTTTTCCTGCTTTCTGACTTTAATTACTACAACTTTCACATCATTTATAGCTTTCAAAGTAGAGTCATCAGTCTGTCAGAAGTTATTAATATTTTGTCCAGTTTTAAACCATGCTCATCTTCTACGAATACAGCATCCCTCAAATATTTTCAACATATAAATTGAATAAATAAGGAGAGTATACAGTACAGCCTTATCTCACTCCTTTGTCCACTTAGAACCAGCCTGTTGTTGTGTTGCTCAGAATTGGCTTTCTGTCATGCATATAGGTTTTGCATGTGAGAGATTCTGAGACTCCCATTTTCCTTTGGACATTCGCTGGTTGACATGAGTAGTATAATTTAGGGCCTTTCTATATCCAATAAAACATACATTCGTCTTTTTTTTTTTTTGCATTCTTTGACTTTTTCAATTCTCCATCATACCCAAGCAATAATGTCCTTTATTCCTTGGTTTTTTCTAAAACCAGTTTGAACTCATGGTATTTCCCCTTTGTGCCTAAGACTCTAATCTGTTTTGGATGACCCTAAGCATTATTTTACTAGAATGTGAAATTAAAGATGTGGTGTAATAGTTTGCACAATCTGTTAAATCTCTATTCTTTGATATTGATAAGTAGATTCAACTCTTTTAGACTATTGACAACTATTATTCTCCCCATTGGCTTGCAAAATTTGGTTAGAACCTCTCTTGATTCTTTTGTTGTTCCCATAGCATTCTATCCTCGTAATGACTGGAGTGCTGATTTAACTTCCAGCACTAGAAGTTCTTACAAACATGAATATATATGTATCTTCTAAGTATCTTGGATATTGATATATTTACTGTGCAATATTTCAGTATACTTCACATTTGTTTGATCTGGTTTGAATAAGTTATTGTTTACTGACATCCTTTAGCATACTAGGCTTGAGGTTGGAATATCCTTCTGAGTTTGGAGATCTTTTGGAAAATGTTGTTTTTCTGTGGCTGTTTCCATTTTAGTGTCTTTACCGTGGTAATGCTGTGGTAATGCTTCTTGTTTCTTCTAAGAGTTTTCTGAAATTCTTTGCTCAGTTCCTGTACCTTTCTTAGCTTTGGCTTATCTTGTAGGCAATTTGTATCAACTCTTTTCTCATCCAGTTGGTTTCTTCTGTTTCTTGGTCTTTGGAAATATATTTTAAATTCATCCTAAACAGTTTCTTTGATTTAATTCCACAGTTCCTATGGCTCCCTGTAAATGAGGCTCAGGATTTCATAGTTTACCTTTGAGTGGTAAGTATATTGTCAAGATTATATAGTGGAAAGTGGTTTTGTTTTTCCACTTTAACCTGACTTGGAGGTTGAACACTAGCAGTTTGTGATCTGTTCCACAATCAGCCCCTCATCATATCTTGGTTGTTTTAAGGGAGCTCTTCCATTTCCTTACATCAATAATACAGTCAATTTGGTTTCTCTGTTGTTCCACCTGATGATAATGATTGTATTTGCAATGAAGAAATTGGATTGGCAGAAACTGACCATTCATTCTCCTGTTTCATTTCTTTTTCCTACATGTATAGTGCAATTACGTTTTCCTCCTTAATATTTGTAACATTGTCTTTCCAGTTCCCAGTCACAAACAGTGCATCTTGCTTGCATGTTCTATCGATTTCTGATTGAACTTGACCATAACATTCATTCGTCTTCTTCCTCTACACCAGGATCACAGATCTGGATAACTATTCACAGATCATTAAAGGGTTGTCTACAAAAATATAATTGATATTATTTGTTCATGAGCTGCATTGTACCAAAATACCGTCTTTGCTATTACCTTCCTGACTATGAAAACAACAGGGTTCTTTTGACTGTTTACGTTCTGAGAAGTAAACAGTATGATCTTCTGATTGAAAGTAACCAATTTCATTCTGTTTCAATTCACCGATGCCCAAGGAATGTGTAGTGAGTTTATTTCATTTTTTCATTGGGTTGAGCTTTTCCATGATTGGGCTTCTTACGCTTTGCATTCTACTGCATTTCTGTTTTTATAGTTTGGGATTTTCTTTTCTCTGCATGAAAACATCAGTAGACATCCCATAGGATTTGATCAGCCTATGTCATAAAATACTTTGTCTACTCTGGAGGATCCATAGCATGTTGACTGCCATTCAACCTGATGGGCCTATCATCCAGCATTCACTTCATCTTCTCTGTAAGATAAAATATTGATGATGTTACCTTGTTTGGGTAAGGAAACCTATGCAAGGAAATAACCAAGCTAGGAGAGTACCAAGGACCCCTCATATCTTCTCTGTCCTTCTGGTTTACTTGATAAAGTATAGGAGTGCTTTGCTATTTGCCTTCTCCTATGCAGTTTGAAATGATGTCTTTATTGTCACTACAGTGATCATCCACCTCTGACACCTTCCTCTGTTGCTGCTGCTGATACTGGTGCTTGCTTATCTGGGCAGTTACGATGACCTTCACATCTTGGGTGACCCTTTTGGAAGAATACACTGTTTGTGTAACTGCCTCACTCATCTGTCCCCAAAATACCCTCTGCCATATTGAGGCAGCACAAGCTGGGGAATGTTGGAGTTAAGGAATCCTTAACTGAAAGCACATGTCCTCACTAATTTAGTGTAGTAAACCACAGATTCTCATCTTGTAGCATTAATACTCTTAGCTCAACTGCTTCTCTTTCCTGACAGGCAGGACCAAATAACTTTTTTGTAACCTCTAGATGGCAGAAGAGAGCATCTTCCTAGTTTTTTAAATCCTGTACTCTGGTCTATAGGAGTTCTTTGCTAAATGTTACCCTTTTTTTTCTCTGTTCTGCTTCAGAGTAAGTCTGTTACTCTGTTTTCCTACTGGTGCTGGAGGTATCCTTAACTGTTGCCGTAATTGTTGTATATATATTGTTGCACAGAAACATTAGGATTATTGCTAATTTAGCAGCATCCTCCATTACTGATCTACTGAGCCAGTTAGGTCTAGTGATTAAGGCACCAGGCTCCCAAGCCAGGAGTTCTAGTCCTACCTTAGGACATGAAAGCCGATTGTGTCACTTTGGGCCAATCACTCTATCAGCCCAATCCACCTCACAGGGTTGTTGCTGTGGGGAAAATAAGAGCAGGATGTATGTGTTTTTCTGCCTTGAGTTATTTGTAAAAAAATAATAAAGGCAGGATACAAATAAATAAATAAATATTAAGCAACTTGTGGTCCTTATTTTATTCTTATAAGAGATGATGCAGGGTTAATTTACAAGTCACAACCAGAACAGTTTTTGGCAGTTGAGTCCTTAAAATTGGTGATGCTGTTTCAGTGGTACTGAATATAATCTCTTAACTAGCTAGGAGACCGCTCTTTATTGAAATTCCTTCCTTCCTTATGAGCTAGAAAAGGAAATTAGGTTGTTCCTCCTGCAAAGATAGTGAAAGAACAACCAAGCTAAGGATACTTTCCATTCCTGAAAGAAAAGGAATTTGGTAATTCATCCAAAGTTCCATTTGTTGTTTCTAGAAGTTCTGAAATGTACTCTGTGGTTTGTCTCATAGAGAGCTAATTGCTACTATCTAATACAGTGTTTCCCAAACTTGACAATTTTAAGGCATGTGGACTTCAACTCCCAGAATTCCACAGCCAGCAACGCTGGCTGTGGAATTCTGGGAGTTGAAGTCCTCATGCCTTAAAATTGTCAAGTTTGGGAAACACTGATCTAATATAACCAATTTGTTTTAGAAATCCTCAAGTAATAAGCTCAGAATTCTTATATCAGATGGTTGCTTGAATTAAATGAATAGAAATGACTTAATGGCCTGACTAAAATTAAATCTCAGCTGATTTCTCTCCCTGTGGTCTGTAATAAACTCTTCTCCATTTTTTATTAATAAAATCTATGAAATGTTTCCAGCGCTAGCTAGTAACAAATGTCTTCAAGTAGTCTGCATTTTTTTCCCTCTGAATGTTTATATTGTCTCCCTCTTGTTTTCAGCAAGTAAATTTGAGCGAATCTTTGTTCACATGACTTTTACAGCTCATTAGATGAAACCAAGTATGAAAAACTTGCGGAAGAAACACTGGAATCGTTAACAGATTTCTTTGAGGAGTTAGCAGACAAGCCATTTACTTCTAAAGATTACGATGTCTCCTTTGGGGTACAAAATGTTATCATTGCATTTTTTCCGGCATTTCTTTGTAAATTCTAACCTGTTGTTTGTAGATAGAGCATTTTAAAACTCTTGATGTGTTATTAATTATGGCTGTAAATATTGAAGATTCTACTACAGTTCCAGAGTTCTACAGTTATTACAGATGATTCTTGACTTACAAGAGTTCATTTAGTGACCTTTCAGAGTTACAATAGCATGAAAAGAGTGACTTTTGACCATTTTTCACACTTATACTGTTGCAGCATCCCCTTGGTCTTTGTTCAAAATTCAGATGCAGGGCAGTTGGTTCATATTTATGACCATTGCAGTGTCCAGAGGTCATGTGATCAGCTTTTGGGTCCTTCTGACAAGCAAAGTCAATGTGGAAGCCAGATCCACTTAACAACAATGATTCACTTAACAACTGCTGCAAGAAAAGTTGTAAAATGGGACAAAACTAACTTAAGAAATGTCTCACTTAGCAACATAAATTTGGGGCTCAATTATGGTCGTAAGTCGAGGACTACCTGTATCGGAGGCAGTGTTCCTCAAAGGCCGTAAAATCACTGTTTAGCTCTTTTCATGGGGCCCTGCAGGTATATCACAGACCAGCCTATCTCTGAAAGCCAAGCTTACGTGGAATCAAGCAAGTTGAGCCCCAACGCATGAGTTGAGTTGAGAAGGGCTGTATAAGTGGACAAATGTACATCCTTCAAATTTGCTGCATCTTTTGGAAGCCTTATGCACAATACTATATAGGCCAACCCTGTCATTCCTTAATGTTGTTTTGTTAAGACCACTCAGGCCTTAGCATTAAACTTGAATTCAAACCATTGCTTCATTTAGTTCCTCTTACATGATCTTTGTGATTCTGTATATCAAAGAATTTTCCTGTGGAAACATTTGCTCTTGTCACAGTTCAGAATCTGCATTTTTTTCCATTTCAGCTTTTCAGTTATTGTTCTGAATTAAAGATTTTGGGAAAGTGTGACCAATAAGAGATACAATACTAGTGTGTGTACATAGATGTGTGCACATTTCTTCTCTCTTTCCTTGTTGTATTGACTAGGTACTTCCAGATTAAAGTCTCAAATACATTATTGGGGGGAAGGGAGAGCTCCAGACAATATTATTTTCCTTCTGCAACAATTGCATATTCCGCGCCCCCCCCCCAATATTTTTTTTCTAATTACAGAGAACCTGTTAAGCAGCGAAAGGAAAAAACAATAGGCTGTCATCTGGAAGCACTTACTTTTCTCTTATAGTCTGATAATTATTTTTACTGAATACACTCTTTGTGTTGTGAGACCAGAAGATGGCATACTTGGGAAAAAAATGTAACAAGTGAGATACCATTTTATGTTTTACAATTGGGCAGATATAACTGCATTTATAGTATCTGTGGCTTAGAACCAGAGTGTATATTTTGCTAAAATTCTTGGAAGCTAATTGATATAGAAAAGGGTGACAAAAGCAAAGAGGGAATTAAATGAAGCAAATAATTTGATTCAAATGTACTCATTTAACAATGATATGAGTGATTCTTCTAATTGAAGTAGCCTCTACTTAATATTTGAAAAACCTCTTTCACAATTCAAAGGTTTTTGTTTACCTTTTTATTTTGTAGAATGGAGTACTAACAGTGAAACTGAGTGGAAACATGGGAACTTATGTAATCAATAAACAGACACCAAATAAACAGATATGGCTCTCTTCTCCAATCAGGTGAGTTTAGTTTATAGGTTAAAATGATTTGAAAATTTGTAAAATAAAATTCATTTATTAGACGTAATTCTGAAATTTCTAAATCAATACTATGGCATTTCCAGATTGTTCAGATTCTAAACTTTGATGTCATAACAAAAATTTCCTGCTTAGCACATTACCCAGAATTTTCTGGCTGTCAATCATCTATAAACCAACTTGAGATTGCTTAACTTCCAAGCCCAGGTGAAGTCAGCTGAATGCTACTATCTGCTAATGCTTTTGTCTTAGTTGAAAGACTATTGATTACATGTGGTTTTGTGGAAGAAATACATAAACCATCCTTTGATTCTGTAAAATCTACCAGTAAATAAAATACTGAAGGTAGCTGAATGTGTTTGTTTTGTAAGCACACAACATCCAAATAATAAGAGAGTGTCAGAAACTGTCAATTTCTGTTCTCTAGAACAGGGGTCCCCAACCCCAGTCTGTGAACTGGGACCGAGACTGGGCTGTGGCATGCCAGAAACTAGGTTGCACAAACAAGCAAAGCCCCACCCATGGGATACAGGCAGCACGCGAAACCACACACCCTTCCAGTCTGCAGAAAATCCTCTCTCCAGGGAACCAGTCCCTGGTGCCCAAAAATTGGGGACCGCTGCTCTAGAAGAATGCCTTAGTTACAGGCTTTTTCATAAGGATGTACTACTGGAATTAATAGTGTATATTTATGCACCAATTGTTGTGCATAAAATAAAGCATTTGTATGCTTTTGTAGCTGACAAATATTTTTACAAGATAGTTGCCAGTTAAGTACATGTAAAATAATCCAGCAAGCAGATTCAAATCAGCTGTACAATTAGATTACATACTAAATTTTGATACAAGATGACTAAAAGAAATCTATTCTATAGCTTTAAAAACATTAAGCACCTTAGAAAAATTGGGGAGGGGTAACCACAAGTGTTTGCCTAACTTTTAAAGTTATTACAAAATGAGTGAAAAAATTAAAATTTCACAGGAATATTTTTTCTAAAAAAACTGAAGGCTTGTTAACCAGATATGCAGACTTAAAGCATTGCTGCAGGTCTTATTCAAACTGTAGATTGCCAGTTTGGACAAAATAGTACATTTAATTTGATTATGCTAGAGAGATATACACCAGTTGTAAAGCAAGGAATGAAGAGATGTGTGCCATGAGTATAATAAATGGCGAAATTCCAGCATTTCCAAAGGAATATGATGAATTTGAACTGTATAATTAACCATTTGTCAGGTTTTCTTTTACTTTCTCCTATACTACAGAATATAGAATACTCTTCTCACATTTTAAGCAGGGTTAATGTACAGGTTCTCTGAGTTACTGTGAACCTGTGCTTTTACTTTATGCACTCTCTTTCATATTTTATAAACATTTAAATTTGAGCTCTCTTAATGTGTTAATTTTTCAGTGGCCCAAAACGATATGACTGGACTGGAAAAAAATGGATTTATTCTCATGATGGTATTTCTCTTCATGATCTATTGTCCAAGGAACTTTCACTTGCATTAGCAACTGAACTGGATTTATCAACTTTAACACATGCTGGTGGAGAGCCTAATTCTTGATATCTATAAAAATCCAAAGACTTATATCTATAAAATTTATATCTATATTTATATCTATAAAAATCCAAATGGGACTTAGACCCATTTCTTTCCTCCTCACGATACTCTAGTTTTAATATGTTTGTCCAAATTTAAATTCTCAAAACATTTGTTATTCAAATCTATTTTATTAAGCACTAATGGAGAAAAATTATATATATATTGGCTTTACGTGTTTTTGTTCTTTTTCTTGTGTTGCAAGGACAACAGTGATGAAATATTTCTGCAAGATGGTATCCAGTTGTAGAAGTGTGATATTTGCATGAGGGTTGCCAGCCAAACAGGATGCTTTTGCTATATGTGTACTCCACTATCAATAACTTTTATAATGCAATGTTCAATGGACCTACCATAATCAAGTGTTGTGTCCAATATATCATGATATGTCCCACCATAGAATGCCACTATATACAATAATTTCTAGGTAGCCTTTGCGTGAAGCCCTTCGATAATTCTTACAGAAATGAATCTTATTAATGGGATATTTATTTTTTAAATAAGAAACAGACTAACTGAAATATGCCTACCTATTTCATGTATATAATTAAAAAAACCCGAATTTATGTTTAACTTTGAAATAAGGAGTGGAAATTATTAAATAATAATGAACTGCATAGAAAAACTTGGATTAAGGGCAACATCCTCCTTAATTAAATGCAACATTAGATTTTAAAATGATTGAAGAAACTAGGACTATGCAAAGCAGTTGAAAAATTGTTTTCGAAGCATATTTTGGAAGATGTCATGGCTACTTCAAAAGATATTCTCAATCCGTTGTCCTAAGTTACAAATTTAGAAAATGCCTATATAAAGTCTTATTCTCTAGTTCAGATATAGGGAACTTCAGTCCCAACTTTGGATTGACCTCCAATAATTTTTTGAGGACCAAATAACACAGACATGTCAAACACAAGGCCTGGGGGCCAGATGCGGCCCACGAAGTGGTTTCATGTGGCCCATGAAGCCATCCTGAAAACAGTGAGGGAACGGCTCCCGCTGCCCTGGCCCTGGCCCAGGCCAGCCGAGAGCCAATGTGCAATTTTGTGGTGGCCATCTGTGCTAAAACGCATTCAGTCCTAGCTCCACAAGGCTGTCTGGAAACAGCTAGGAACCAGCCCCTGCCGTGTGGGCCCCGCCCTTTGGGTGCATGCTGAGCTGCGTTTCTTGCCTATTTTTCTCCTTCCCTCATCTCAAATATTTTCCCACCACTCTGTACTTAGGAAGGAAAGAAGGAGAGGGAGGGTCTGAGGGAAGTTCTGTCTTAGTCCTGCCCTGCTGCCCTTTTCACCATCCCCTTGCCCCCTCCTCCTGGCCTATTCTGGGGTCTCCCTTCCTATTGCTAAGGAAGCTTTGGATACAAAGCCGGGTCTCCTCCCATGGAGAGGGAATGGGCCTCCCTCTGACTTTGCCCTTGTACCCATCATGAGCAACCTGGCTAAGGAGAGCAAGCACAGCAGCAGCAGCCTTGAGGAGGAGGTAAGTGCAGCTGGGCACCCCCTTGCGGAAGTGGGGCTAGGCATGGTGCCGCAGGTGCTCGAGGGCCAGGCTGGGCATTTGACCTCTGCTGCCCAGGGCAGCCCGCGCCACCATCCAGCCTCCCCCTGCATGGCCTGAGAGAAACAGTGAGGTTCCTCCAATGGACCATGCCTTGGCACTTGCCCTGCTCCCACCCCTTTCTGTCATCCCCAGATCTGTCCCATTCCTGCCCAGGCCCCCACAGGCACCCTTGACGCGAACAATGTAGAGCTGGCCATGCCCACCCAGTAGGCCACACTCACTCTCCACACCCACCCTGGCCACATCCACACGGCCCCCCGAGGGCAATGGCAATGCTGATGCGACCCTCAATGAAATTAAGTTTGACACCCTTGAAATAACACCAAAAAGTAGGGACCAGGCTTCCTGAGACCTTGTTTGTATATGCCTCTCACAAAGACACATTGTTAACACTTAGTCTTTCCTGCTGGGGTAAACAGAGGAAGACCAAAGTGTTCTTGGTTTGAGAAGCCTCCACTTAGTGTGGGAAGCATACAGATAGTCCTCGATTTACGTCCATAATTGAGCCCAAAATTTATGTTGCTAAGTGAGATATTTGTTAAATGAGTTTTGCCTCATTTTACAACTTTTCTTCCCATAGTTAAGTGAATCATTGCAGCTGTTGAGTTAATAACCCAGTTGTTAAGTGAATCTGCCTTCCCCATTGCAAAAAGTGTTTACATAATCCAAGGACGCTACAACCATCAAAAATATGAACCAGTTGCCAACCATCCTAATCTTGGTCACGTGACCATGAGGATGCTGCAGTGGTCATGAGTGTGAAAAATGGTCATAGGTCACTTTTTTTCAGTGACATTGTAACTTTGAACGGTCACTAAATGACCTGTTGTAAGTCAAGGACCACTATACACAGATCTTGGAGAAAGAGCAAAGCTTTTGGGGACCTTCTGTGACCAAGGGAAGCTTGCAACCCAAATTCTGTTCACAGACTGGAAGCTGCTGTAGTTACATACAACCCAAGAACGAATGCAAATTTGAAACCAAACTCAGACAAAACTGAAATGATGAGGATTAGCTCTTGACACTTATATGGGGGCTGGCTGACTGAATTTTACAACATCTGGATGTAGCAAAGAAGATTCATGTATTGTGGTCTTTTTCTCTGGGACCTCATTTTTGTAGTTTCACTGCCCTTTAATTATAATGTCCTCTTACAATGAGCTAGGGTGGTACCGTAGTAAACTATAAAAAGTCATTTTGCCATTAGTAACAGCATTAAAATGGCTTTCCATGTTAATACAGATTTTATGCTGTAGAGAAAAGAAAAGCCCCTAAGAATTTAATAATTCTAATAAAAGTAAATACTTCCAATACCATCTCAACAAGATGCATTATTTTAACCATTGTTGTAACCCCTGAATTTAGTTCTCCAACAAATTTCTTCTTAAATTATTTCCTTAGATTTGAATCATGTTTGTGCTTGCCTTATATTTACAGTACTCTGAAAAGGCAGAGTTTAATGGTGAAAGGTAAGTTCCTCCCCCAGCCAGCTTTCGATGTAAAGAGCACATTGTACTCATTGAACAATGAGATAGGATCTCTTATTTGCTGGTTACAAACGTGCTACAACACATCTAATTTCTGGAGTTCTGCATTCTTTCAAATGTTAGAAAGGTTAAATATTTCTTCTGACATTGAGCACTTTGGGATTTTTATTAATATTGTCAAATCTGAACATGAGTAACAGGGAAGCTTTTGGGAATTGAAAGGAGCCTCAAGATTTTCAGGAAAAAAAATGTGGGTGGAGAAAAACCCTCAAAAACCCCATTTAGAGTGTCATCATTCTCAAGGGCAATGAACTCTGGCAAACTGTTTAAAAAATCTATAGTTCTGTAATTCAGATTGGGAATGAATGTTTGTGTCTGTAATGTTCTATCTTCTTGACAACATTGACAACATAAGTGAGATCTTCATGATTTTTCTTGATTCCTGGTAACAAAAAATCCTCACTTTTTGTCTCACAAATGTGTCATTCAAATAAAAATGAAATTGCTACTAAAAAGAATATAAGTGGATTTGGATCATCTGTATTTGACATCAATAATCTTCAGATAACCCTCAGATCAAATAACTTTCTAGTAGTGATGGTAGATTGTAGATACCCCTAGTACCGTTTCTAGTATCAAAATGGGAGCATTGAACTAGCATAAAGACAGGAAGTCTCTGCCAAGGAAACTAACTTAAAATGAAGGAAGAAGGAAACTAAATCTTAAGGCACCATATTAATTGATATGACTGATATGATAGAATATATCTCTAATAGTATTAGTGTTCTTTTGTTCTCCAATCCATCCAGACTATTCTAGGTGAGCCCATGGAGAGAAAGCTTGCATAAAACCCATTAAGAAACACAAACACATAAAAGGTTTCTATTTGTGACCTTTGTGGACCTGAGACATTTAGGATCTCTCACGTGCAGGATCACTCACAATATTAATGGAACTGGGGGACATGCAGAAATGAGGGATGGAGGTCTGAACATTATTATAGATCTACAAAGCAATTAGAAATCCTCACTAAACAGGTAGAATCCTAAGAAATATAGGCGATTCCAACATGGCGCAACTGTATGATTGTTTAGGCAAGTCCACTATTATTAGTTGCTTGCTTTTTGACAGATTTAAGAAGAGATGGAAGCTGGAGGGAATACTACTGTATCTAGGTGTGTCACCTAAACATGTCAAATGCAGACTCCATCAGGGATCATACCTGAATCTTCCGGATTGTGATTGCATCAAGTAGATCAAAGTTAAATGACATGGAATGGATTGAACCATTCCTTGCTCTCAAACATTTGCCTTGCTGATAAGTCTGTGAGGAATAACTTGGGACTAATAAAAATATTATCATCATTGGAAGATTTGGATGTGATAAGATATATCAAAGATACACAATGAAGGATATTCATACCATGTACTTACACTGGACACTTGCCATAGTACATTATGTAAACTCAATCATTTAAATGTATATGTAGTCCACAATTGGAACTGGATATGGTTGTGAGCCACTGCAGTCTTAAGTTGAGGCACCCACATGATCGGACCCACTTTTTTAAATATTTTTTGTGGCAGTCATTAAGCAAATCACAAGGTTCATAAGCAAATAATGCAAGTGAACCCATTCTTCTGAATGAATGCGGTCTGCTGGTAACCAGCAAAAAAGTCGCAAAGCATAGCCATGTGACTGGCATGTTGTAACCAATCATAAACGTTGCAAAGAATCTTTCTGAGAGAAATGGGTGTTTTTTACATTTGATAAATAAAAAATAAGAGCAGCCACATGACCATGCAGTGTGTGTGTGTGTGTGTATGTGTGTGTGTGTGTGTGTGTGTGTGTGTGACATTTTACAAGGGCCAGAAGTGCTTTACAGAGTGTAAATACCCATTCTGAGACCATTGTAACTCCAAATGGTTGTAAAATAGAAACAGACCACTATCGCTCAGACTATTCAAACACACTAACTCAAAATATAATTTGTTTGTATCTGGTGTATCATAGCAGAATCTTTTGCTCAGAAGGTTATGGAAATAGGATGTGAGATGATCCCAGATCTTCAATCATGTTAGTTGTCTCCAGAGCTACACTATTATAAATCAAAGTCAGGAAGTATGTGCACTGAGCTCTGAAATATACATCTTGGAGATCCAAAACTCAGGCTCATTCAACAACTTTGTATTTTATTCAGCTTGTTCTACCTGCACAGCCAACTTATCACAAAAGTAATGGGTAACAAACTATTATTTGTTTCCTAGATGAGATTACAGCGGCAGACACTCAATGCCAGCCAAGAGTTACACTTTTCTTTACCCCTGCTTAGCTGCTATCCAGTGATCACGTGGATCCTTGCCATTCAAACTTGATCGCCCTAAGATAGCCATTGACAGGCTGAACCCGTCTTGGAAGTGAATATCCAGCCTTGGAAGTCCCTCTCAAACTTGCTCATTCCCTTCACAAGAGTTTCAGCTGGGATCTGGGCTAAAGCCAAACGAAAGCCGCACAATGACGAATGCCCCAGTGTCACCACTGACTCGACTTCCTTGCGTTTATTAGAGTTTTGCTTTGAACCGGTATTTCCTGTTCCAGAGTCAGGACGGTGGAATGGAAGACCACGGAGGGGAACTGAGCTTACTTGCTGGCCAGTGCGAAATGGTGAATGCCCTTTGGTTACATTTTTCCCGGAACGGTTCAGCGGCTGTCCCAAGCGCTAGTGCAACTAGTGGCACACATGCTGGGACACGCGTGTCTGCACTTCTGCGGGCCGTAATCCAGAAAACTCGACTCAGAAGAATAGGGCTGAAAGCCTCCGGGGTGCAAACAAAGCCAAGGGCTCAAATAGGAGTCAGGTGCTTTGTGGTTCAGATGCACTGCAGGGACCTAACCCGGGCATGGATCAAAAGGCGACCAAGCACACTTGGTGTAGTTGGGGTAACCTCAGCCTCTGGACTTTGTAGTCCCATTTCGACACCTTCCCTTCGGAATACCAAACCCTCTGAGGGCGCCAATTGTGCCGCCCCGAACCCTCAACTTCTCTGGAGTCCTGCTCGAAGAGCGCCGCCTCGCATCTAATCAGATTCTCGGGTCCGGCTAGTCCCTCCTCCCCTCTCTCTCCCTCCTTCTCTCGCCTGTTATTGTTTGGCTCGCCGTGGTGTCCTCTGGCGGAACGGTGGTGGCAATTGTGGCTGGGTGGCGGAGTGAATCTACGCCAAGAGACAGCGGCGCTTCTTTCGCCGGGCAGGTGCCTCCCAAACTCTTCCAGCCGTGCCTCGTCCTTCCCATTCGGGAGGGAGGCGAGCGGCGTGAGCGTGCTTACCTGTTTGCGGCGACCGAGCGGCCGCGCCCAGGTTGGTTTTCCTGCCTCCTTCTCGAAACAGGAAATGGGTTGAGTCAGGAAAGCCTCCAGAACAGAGACTGCCCTCCCTTCTCCCGGGCAGCTTCCGCCTCCGATGGGCATTGAGAGGCGCGGTTTCTGCTTGGATCGCGGTCGTATCTCCAGGGGCCGTTCCACATTCCAGCGACGTCTTCCAAGGACCGGGTGGTTTCCCAAACGAATTATTTTCTACTCCAGGTAATTGTTGTTTTTTTCGTTCTCTTTACCTGTTGGGAGTGAGGGCATGTGCTCCTTTTTTTTTTTTTTTAAGTTTCCCTTTTAATCGCCGCCGACTTCTCTTAACTGAAGGTTTAGCCGAGGGAAACGGTGAGTTGGGTGTGTACGGGCGCGCGCGGTGGGGAAAATTCCAGACTCGCATTTTAAACACTTTCCGACGTGGAGGCGAGCGCGCGGGGTTCGAACTGCAGCGCCCTTACATAATTTGGGAGCCTGGATGGGAAGCCCTCGAAGCGCCCCTTTTCCCGATGTACTTACCCTCCCACCTACATCCAGAGGTGGCAAGCCACCATACTCGGGGTGGAGGCGAGTATGACTCGCTCTTGTCCGCGAGGTCACTACTCGCAACTCTCAAGTGTGAAGGCGCATAAAAAGTGAATCCGGTTGCCTTGGTCGTACTTTTTTTTTTGAGATGACCTTTCCGGGGTTGTCTGCCATGAAATGTTTTGTCTGTTGGCCCCCGGAATTCAACCTCGAGGGGGACGAATCGAGGAGAGAGAACTGGGTGAATTCCCCCTCCCCCTGGCTTGGAATCGTCTGAATAACACTGTTCTGACTATGATGAATCCCAGGAAAGAGTTAAATAGGAATCCGACTGGGCTGCGCCGGAGTTTATACCTTCAAGGATCGCTCGTCGCCTTTCCGCTCCTTTCCCTCTTGTTGTGGGTGGTGTTTTGCCTCTGGTTATTATGCTTCAGAGTGGACTGATGGCGGGAAGGGGCGCTGTTTTCCTCAGTTCACTACTGGGTTTTACCCAGTTAGAGGAGAGAAAAGTTCGGTTTGCAGGATCAGAGTTTCTTTTACAGGATTATGGGCCTCTATGTTTCTGTTTCCAGTTCAAGTGCTTTCAGGCAGGCAGGAAGGTGATGGCTGGTAAGCGCTTGAGTTGGGCCTGTGGTGAATCACCGTTTGTTTGGAGAAGAATTAAGTTGAATAGAGTCAGGGGAACTTTTCTTATCCTAAGGAAATTGTACTCAGGGGAAAAAAAAATATCTCTGCATACCAGCCATGCTTGAAATGGCACATCAGTACCACAGTTAGTACTTCGAAATTCCTGGGTTTGAGAGAGCTCATTTCCTGTATTTCTTAAAGGCTGGCAGAGTATAGCTCCAATATGTTTCACAAAGCAAATAAAACAACACCCGACTTGGTTACAGGTTGGTGTACAGTATTCCCACTGTTCTTTTCTGAAACATACTAGTTTTTCCCTTTTTAAAAGCAATTTTGGGCTGCGCAAAGGGTAAGGCAGATCCTTTTCGGTTCATTAATAGAATTGGTAGTTTTAAAAGAATGCTCCGTTTGATCCCTTGCTCTTCAAAAACTTTCTACAGAACCATATGTAATATAGCAGTTGCTGTGATGACAGTGCTTGTCATCCAAAGAGTTCCAACATAAGGAACATGTAAGCCCTTAATAACATGACGTATCAAAACACAAACAATACTATATTAGAATACTGTATTGTAATTATTGCAATAAATTGCTTCTAGAATGTATAAATAGCATTCAGACCAAATTGGTCATGAGTCATTATGTTTAACTTGTCTCCATTCATTTGAACAGATTTTATGAGTAAACATATTGATTAGTATTTCTCTTGAGAAACTTCATTGGAGTACAGTACACATAAAAATAATGTTTAACTTCAGAATTGGAATAAAAATGACATTGCAAACAGTTTAAACAATGGCAGAGTCATGAGTTGTGATTGATCAAACAAAACGCAGCACACAAGAACTGCCTTGTGCACTAGGTCAATTTTTTTTTCTTTATTGGTAGTGTACAAAAGCATTAGTTTCTCTGTAAGATTGACTATTCGATAATTCTGTAAAGAGCATTCAACTAAGGCATACAAACAGCTTCAACTTCTCTCTCTCCCTTCAGTAATGAATTGCTATAGGAAATCTCAGAACGCTAGAAGAATTTTCTGTCTACAATAGTATTGCTGGTGCTGGTGTGTACTTATTCTAAGTTGTCGCTAGGAATGTTGCTTCTGTATTACAGTACAAAGTTCCCAACCAATTAATGATGGACTTCAGTTAAAACTGGCAAAAAATATTCTAATAGAAGCCTTAAAGGGGGCTGTGAGTTCAAAGCTCAAAGCTGCCCTGTTACAGAACAAAATTATAAAATATATTGCAAGGCAGCATTTTATTTTGTTTGATTTCAGGCATGTATCTTGTTTGGCTAGCTAATATGCAGCTACATTTCTAATTTATTTTGAAGAATCTCATTTTGTAGTATATTATTATAATTTATAATCCTGTTCTAACATCTTAACTGGATTAGGGATAAACTATACCTACTGTAATTAGAAATGAATTTCTTTCTAACTTCCAACTTCCTCCTTACAATAGTAAAATAAAATGTTAAGGAAAATACATTAATATTGTGCCTCTAAGGCTCAGGTTTTATATTACATGTAGAGATAGATTCAAATGACAAGATTGGATTACCCGGATAAGCTTGACAATCTTGGCTTGGACTCTTGACTTAATACTGTATAAGGTGACCTACTGTAACTGTGGAAACAGAGGTAAAATAAAGTATAAATTACATTGCTTCTGACACTTCCATGTTACTTCCTACTAACCATGATATATGATTGTATATTTTCCCTCTAAAACTAGTCAGTGCAATCTCTTATTGTGCAAAATTAGAGTTTGCAATAAGCACAAGATGGATCAAAGAACACTAATGCTAAAAGTGGCTTCAGGATAAGGAGTAACTTTAATAAGATTAATGAGATTATAGACTTCTACATGGTATTATATTTAAGTAATCCATAATTCTTCAAAAGTAGAACTGCATAGATTGTTTCACACAAAGAATATTATGATAAAATTAAAATAATATTTTTCTTCCTCCTCCTCCTGGACTTTTTTTCAGACCTTCTTTGGCGGTCTTCAAACAGAGTCTATATGGTCATCCATCAGAGATGCTCTAGCACAGGGTTTCTCAACTGCACAGATTTGCAAGAGGTTTATGGGGTTCCACAAGAGACTAAAGGGGAAATAAGAAAATTCACTCAGCCAGTAACTAATTTTCTATCACCAAACCTTTGTCTTTTGATGAAGAGTTTTGGGATTTATTTTAACTAATAGAGTCTGCTGCCTGAAAAAGTTTGAAAACCCTTGCTCTACATATCCTGCACTGATCAAAGGGTGGAACTATACAGTAGTGACCAAAATTGTGGAAACCTTTTAGGAAAAGTGTACAGTAGAAATGCCACCTTTGGTTAAGTTTCCACCATTTTTTCTTCCAATTTCTTTATAACTGTAGACTTGTTCACTTAATAATACTATTTTACATCGCTTTCTAGGTAACCAGTCAACTCTTTGCACCATTAGTTTAATTTTATTACGTTTTACAAGCTCACTAAATAAAAGAACACAAAAAACCCCAAGTAACTTGATAGCAATCACATAACACACTGACAAATGTCCTCCTCTCAGCTTCAGTACATGACATCAATAACTGAATCCTACTGTGATCTGATTGGTTCATTACCAAAACAAGATGACTCCTGAATGGCTCTCTAAACACTCATGCTCACTGGCTACAATCAGATGAAGGAAAGCTACCTGATAGTTGTGCTTCCTTTTTCTGGTTATTTGGCTATAACTTTGGCTTCCTTTATCTGGTTATTTGGCTATAACTTTTCATAGGATACAGTACAGATAATTGAACAAACTTTGTTGCATTACATTCTTAACTAAATTATCTTTCCACTGATATATAATTTTATGGTACTACTCCCCCAAAAGTGGTGTTATTAGCCATCAAACCTCAAAAGTACACTTTTCTCAAAAAGTTTCCATAATTTTGGCCACTACTAACCTCTAAGATTCTTTCCAGTTCTATCAATCTTCATCCATATCAAACTAGGTGGAATAGTGTGTGAAGGCAAATATTCTCTTCAAGCCAAAACAGCAGTTCAGATTCTTCTAAAATAATGATTTATTTGATCAATGATAGGCGAACCTATGCACCCATATCAAAGGTGACATATCATGATGTTTTGCAACCAACACTCACCAATATCTGGCAATTATCCTCAAAAGCACATCTTGTGCAATTTTTGGAAATTGCGTATGCTGTGCAAGAATAGGATATGCGCTCCTGCAGTTTCCAGAAGTTCTGTTAGAGGACAGCACCTGCACAGCTTCCATGGCCTCCAAACATTGTGTGAAAACAGGATGTGCTTTTGTGCGGTTTTTGGAACAGCATGAGACAGTCATGGTGCTAGGGCTGGAACTGAGGGCCCGGCTTCTATTTAGGTCACTGAATGGGGGGGGGGGAGATAGAGAACTGTTTCTCTTTTATTCAGGTGCATGATATGACACAGCAGTAGAGTTACAAGATAGGCATTTTCCGAATCTAAAGTCTAAAATCTAAATCTCTGAAGTCAACTTCAGAGTGATGAGTCTTTTCCCAAAACAGAATTCATAATCTGAAGAGCAGAATACGTACAAAATACTTGCCATGAAAGAATGCACACAGTTGGGACTTACTCATGAGAGAATGAATGCAAGAACTCAATTTACATCAAGATTCCCATTACTCATATTGTTGCATCAGGTCTGTATTCAAATCGATATCCTGTAAAAACGGGCTTTTTTGTTGCAATGTAATCATTGGATCTATGTATGAACCCCATTAAAGTCCCCAGAATTTGGATGGCACAATACCAATTTTGAAATAATCATTCCTGATGGATAACAATGAAGATTATTGAGATTACTGAGAGATTAATCAATGATTTGTTTGGTAAAATAAAGTTGTGAATGCCTTTTCTGTTCAGAAAATATGAATGGGATTTCCTGAAGTTGGGTGAACTCTGATCAGATGAACTATTTATCACCTGTCTGACCAACAACTCCTTTTATTAGAAGCTGTAAATTTCCTGCGTGTTTGGGACCAGACTCTTGTCCTAAATCTGGGACTGCTCTTTTTTTTTTTTAGATTTGTTTTATCCCACCTTTATATTATTTTAATGATTCAAAGCAGCAAGCCTCTCTACTGCCTCCTCCTATTTTCCCTACAACAACAATCATGTGAGGTGGATTGGGCTGAGAGAGAGTGACTGGCCCCAAAACACCCATCCGGCTTTCATGTCTAAGTCAGGACTAGAACACATAATCTCCTAGAGCAGGGGTAGGCAACCTTGGCTCTTTTATGACTTGTAGACTTCAACTCCCAGAATTCCTGAGCCAGCTCTACCCCTGTTCTAGAGTCTAGCTTGGTTCCTCAACTAACAAAGCCTTTGATTTGATATTAGGTGAGTGGTCGTTAAATGGACTGAAAAATGGGGAAAGAGACACACTGAGTGACAGAGTACTGTAATGACTAGGGCAGAGGTGTCCTTCAAATATTCTTGACTGCAGTCTTTGGCTATTAATGCTGGCTAGATTTGATGGAAATTGAAATCTGAAACATCTGAAGACAATGAATTTGCCTTTCTTTGACTAAAATAGTATTGATAAAACCTGATTGAGGTTCCTCACAGATCTGAAATTCCTACGCCTCACGTGGTCTCTGTATCCCCATTCTATTTCTCTGAAATCTTCTGATAGTTAAAAGTTATGAAGAGAATTGATTTGGCCTGTAAAAGAATATTGAAAAAACAGCTTGTTTCTTGGAACAAAAACATGTTCACAAATATCTTTATTGTGTTACCTATTTTTTGTTGGTGATTTGTTAAACTATTTTGCACAGGTGTTTGGAAGTTAGTTTGTGAATTTAAGTGGTGCTTTCAGTATTTCAGAACTACTCTTTCCTTTCACTGTGAATCCTGTTTGTCCTGATATAAACACAGTGGTATAAATTCAGAGTTCAGAGAACTTCTACTTCATTGTAATGGCCTCTCCTTGAAGCTTTTGGATTTTGTAATGTATCTCCCACACTCACACACACTTTCTCTCTCATGCAGACACACATGCACCCTCCTGAATCCCCCACTCCTCAGTTGCACTCATGAAAAGACAGGTATCAATGGCTCCTGGTGTATAATCATTCCTCTGGTGCATGCTAACTCTTTCATTTCTTGTGGTACTGTGAACAATGTATTACAAAAATTACTCTGTGCTCTAAGCCCTTCAGAATTAGAAGAGATGTCTACTGTGGATTTTAAACCGAATATGGAAGGTTGCTTCAAAATGGTCTGACTTTTGTTCATTCTTTAAGCTTCTGGCTGAGTGAATATAAGACTAACTATGATTCTACATCTAGCATAAATAACTTCATCAATAAAATACATGGTGAATACACATCTTGTCACATCTGGATTACTTAGACTGATCCTTCTGTTACACTGCTAAAGATTTCTGGGGTCTATACTGGTTATTTCTATCTATCCTGGCTTAAAACCAGAAGTCAGTGGATGGAAAGTGAGGCTAGGCATGTGCCAGATGTTGTCCTTGATTTATAAACATTTTCTTGCCAAACACACAATAGGCAATTTATTGCTATAAAAGAGCATTTGTCGACTAGCGAGATATGTTAGCATCCTTAGTTCTGAGCACATCTCTTAAGCATCTCTTATTATAAATGTATATTTAATTCCTTCCTCATAGCTTGGCTCATAAAATATGAGATGTCATAGAAAGTATAATGAATGAATCTTCAGAGGCTCTTAACATCATTTGAAAGATGAAATTACCTGCTTCTCCTTTAGCGCTTGGAATATTACAAGCCTTGAAGGTTTAACTGAGGATTAGTAAATTGGAGAGTGTCCATTATCAGACCAGGCTTATGGTCTGATAATGTCTCTTGCTTCATTTCCCTTAGTGCTTTATTCACAGATCCCTGAAATTACATAACAAGTGACGTTTTCAGAGAAGCTGTCAGGAACGTTTTTACTCTTTTTCCAAATGTTGCTATTTCTCCAGCTTGCAACGTGTCTAATCCATTTTGAAAAAGTTTGCTGCAGTTTAGTCAGCTTGCATAGACAAGTTTGTAGCTTAATTCAACACTGCATTAAAAGACCCAGGATGAAATGTAAGAAGTACGTAGCTATTCTTGAAGCTGCAGTTGGAATCACTCCTCTTAATAAGAGAGAACTGCTCCCAGTGGTTCGACATGTAAATCTCTGGCAGCAACCCGGGTGAGTCCTAGGTTGGGTGAATGAATCATTGCAAAGATAAATATTTACTCTGAATATTGTCTGCAGATTTGCAGCATGCATTATGCGTAGCTTGGCTGTGAAAGTTGGACCATAAGAAAAGCTGAGCGCCAAAGAATTGAGGCCTTTGAACTATGGTGCTGGAGAAGACTCCTGCGAGTCCCTTGGACTGCAAGGCGTTCAAACCAGTCAGTCCTAGAAGAGATCAACCCCGACTGCTCTTTAGAAGGCCAGATCCTGAAGTTGAAACTCAAATACTTTGGCCACCTAATGAGAAGGAAGGACTCACTGGAGAAGGGCCTAATGCTGGGAAAGATTGAGGGCAATAGAAGAAGGGGACGACAGAGAATGAGATGGCTGGATGGAGTCACTGAAGCAGTAGGTGTGAACTTAAATGGACTCCAGAAGATGGTAGAGGACAGGAAAACCTGGAGGAACGTTGTCCATGGGGTCGTGATGGGTCGGACACGACTTCGCAATTAACAACAACAACAAATTATGCGTAGCTAGTTATATTTCCTCAATGGCAAAAATGTAATGCTCTTTTCGAGTGTATATTTGGCTGAGATCAGTCAAGGCATGGTGGGTTACAGCATTTAAACCTCTTGGGTAAGCATTTGGGATGAAAACGATATAGTGAAGCCAGGGCAGATTCAATGCAGCAGCAAATCTAAATGGGGATATAATGGCATTTCTACTCTTGTACTTTCAGGGACAATCTGCACCCAGGCAAAACAGATATACCAAATTCCTTTAGGAAAATGTTCTTATTGAAAAAGTGAATTTTGTATCCCTTATTTAAAATAAATCTCTATGGGATATCTTCTAAATCTGTTCTATTTTCCTAATTTAACTCTGTTCTAGTCTCTGTTGCTATTCTTCCACTTGATGTTAATGTTTATTGTCCTATAGCTTTTTCTATTCTACCTTTTGTTATTACACACTTTTTGCTTTAGGTTTCTAATATTCCTCCCCCCTTAGATGTGACTTTCTTTCAGTTATGTTTTCTATATCTGTTCCAGGATCTCAGCATTATTAATACTGATCCAGGTCCACAGCATCACCAACCACCTCTCCCTTGGTTAACTTCTGTTGAAGTTGGTCTCTGTTATCGCTAGATCTGGACTATTTCTGGTGGGACTGTTTCAGACGTTGTATCGTCTAGAGCTTTTCCATTTCAGTTTATTTAGATGACTCATTGCTACTGCTAGGGTTCAATGGCCGACTGCCCAGGCTACCTTTACTGGCTTCTGTACCTCCTATCTGGGCTCTTCTAAGGCTTTAGACAATCAGGAGCCCTTTCCTGTTGAGTTGTCTTTCGGTTGTGTTCACTTGCTCTGCGTTCCACCCATGCGGGTGCTTTGGGCTCTGTTGTTATAAGCCATGCCATAGACTCAAGCTATTCCTGGTTCTCCTGCCAATTCTTTCTTATGGCCTGGTTGCTTATTTCACTTGCCAGCCCTGGACTGCTATACTACTTTAGGTGTTGATGCTTTTTGATGCTTTCCTCCTTCAAGAGCCATATTTACTTTCCAATGTGTCCTGAGCCTACTTTCCACCAGTTTAGCTGATGTTCCATTGACACCTTCCAGCTTTGTGTCACCACCCCAGGCTCTTCACCTGTCACCACTGCTACCATAATCTTTGCCTTTACTGAAACCACTGTAACTCTATGGATTCTCTCCTGTGCTATTACCACCATGTCACCTTGGTTGTTGTCTTGGAGCACCCAGAGAATGTATCTAGGTGTCCTCTTACTTGTTTCCTTTTTTTCTAATTGTTTTTGAGTTCCTTAGCTATCCTTTTTCTTCCTAAAATTTTTGGGACACAAGTTTCTCAAGCCACTTTTATCCCACCGAGGTTTTCTTTAAAGGGCTTAATTTTTTTATCTGGTGAAACTTTTAACTTGTTTCTTGGGAGAAGAAAGGTGCAGTCCCTTGTATTTACCCGATTCGGTCCACTCGTATTTGTATCACACATATCAAAGGATCCATCTAGAGTTTATGTGCAATTGGCGACCTACACATTTGATTGATTAATTGATTAATTGATAGATAGATAGATAGACAGACAGACAGACAGACAAGCAAGCAATCAAGCTTTCAGTTTCTAAATTTTAAACAGATTTTCTTATCCTTATGAAAAATCTTTCATCTTTTTAAGATTGCATATATTTTCTCTGAGAAGAACCTTAGAATAAAATGCTTAGATCAGTGTTTCTCAACCTTGGCAACTTTACGATGTGTGGACTTCAACTCCCAAAATTCTCCAGCTAGCAATTCTAGCTGGAGAATTCTGGGAGTTGAAGTCCACACATCGTAAAGTTGCCAAGGTTGAGAAATACTGGCTTAGATGCTGTGGAATTATATCCAAATGAGCATCCATGTGCATCAGACATTATGTATAGATTTACATCTCACATTCCCTCCCTCAGGGTAGACTCCATAATGCTTCCTCCTCCAGTTTTATTTCCATAGAGAATGGGGTAGGTTGAGGTAAGGATCAAGGGATAACCAAATGTGGCTTCGTAGCCACATGGGAAGCAAATGGTGTCCCTTGCTGCATTAGTAGATGCTGTCACCGGGGCGTTCGATTGTGCTCGTTCTCAACTGCCTGCTGCCCCAAATGTAAGGTTTTGTGCAAACAAACAAAATATGTTATTGATTGATATCATTAGGTAATGCTCACAGTGACTGGTCCAGAGTCATCCAATGAGTTTGCCCTTGAATCTGGACTTCTGGTCTTAATCTGATGCTCTTAAATTGCAAGGTACAGGGGCTTATGCATGTTTGCACTTCTTTGTCTATAATGCAAGCAAAGAAAGCCCCATTGTTTCCCAGTCTAAAATTGTTGCATGCAGTATAAAAGAGTCTCATACTGGAGACAAAACAAATGCACATGTTCTCTCTCTGGCTGTTAAGGAGTCACGAGGCTGGTAATGGATTGATGATATGCTTCAGGCAATTGAGGAGAATACATATGTAATCCACCATAAATAAGGATCTTATAGCTTAAAGATGAGGTTCATCTTTTTAAAAATCCAATACATTAATCATTATCATGATCTGACAATCAGGCTGGTTAAGCTAATATTGACCATACTATTGATTGCCAACAGAACATGAAAATAGATGCCTTGTGCCTCCTTACATTGTAACTTTAATCAAATGTACAGTATCTGGTTCATTTATAAAACCCTTCAGAGGACTGATGTATCATGGAGTGAAATTCATAAACTACTTCTGGCAAACTAAAAAACATCATTGAAATGCAAAAATAGAGTCTGTTGATTCCACTCACGTATGTACAGAATGCAAACAGGTCATTTCAGCTTCGATGTATATGGATGCATCTCAGTTATGTTCCTTTAGGTAGCAGCCTTCCCTTATGATGTAATTGGGATTCCTTGCTTAGGTGGAAAAACTTTGATTTGGGGTTTTACTGATTACCGTAGATAGATCTGTTGTTATGGAAATGGCTGGTTTATTCTGTTATGTAAAAGTAAAAAGTTGATGTTACTATCTTATTCTACTGCACCAAAGGGAGTCAGAAGTCAATGGCTTTTCTTTCTTTTCCCCTTCTTTTCAACACTTTTCCCTTTTCCCTCCCGTTTTCCCTGCTATTTGCTTTTGTATTTTTGTATTTTATATTATACAGATATATTTCTAAGAGAAAATCTGTCCTAATTTGGTCCTTCAGGTCTTCCAATATTGTCACTCTAGCTGAGTCTATCCATTTTTCTGCTGGTTGGAATTAGGACAGTGCTGAAAAAAAATGGACTTGTGACTGGTCCCCAAAATTATGGCCATTGCAGTGCCCGTCCCCAGCAGTCACGTAGTCAAAATTCCATACTAAAGCCTGCCTGCTGGACCATGCAGGGACATTTCAACTCCCCCATCTGCCTATCTTCCCCCATCTCTGCCCTTTGGGATGCCCGGCATTCCACCACATACTTCTGCCCCCGTCACTATTGCCCCCTGTTCCCTACACATGATCATCATCATCTTCCTCCTGTTGATGGACCAGGATCCAGTTACTGAGTGAGACTGTGGCCCTGGAATGCATGCACTAGGGGTGATAGGGTGCCAGAGCCTTGTCTGCTGAAGAGGGCTTGCCAGGCACAGCTGGAAGGAGGCAGAAGGATAGAGAGACGTGGCACTCTCTGTCACCAGGTCAAGCATAACCCTAACCTAGTGGTTTTCAACCCGTGGTACGCGTATCACTGGCACCTGGCAGATGGTACTCATACGGTGGGTTGAAAAGCGCGGTTTAAAAAAAAAGTATTAAAAAAAGTCTAAAAGTGTAGTGGGGGATGAACTGAAGCGGTGGCAATGCCACACAGGCCTGTGGGGAGAGTCAGCTGGAGCTGCGGTGTTGCCAGGGCTCTGCTGAGCGCCCACGATTTGCGCAGGGCTCCAGCTGATTGGTGCTTCCAGAACTAGGCAGCCTGGGGGAAAGGAGCCAGCTGCAGCTACACTGAAGAGAAAAGGAGGATGAGGGAGAGAGAGGAGAGGATATAAAAGGAGGAGGTTTTAGCGGGAAAGGGAGAGAAAAAATATGACAGGGAAAGAGAAGGGGACAGAGTAAGAGAGACAGAGAAGAAGAGAGGCTTCTTTGAGTCAACCAAAAGAGAGAAGGGGATAGAACAGTGCAGAGATTAATGTCAGAGATAACAGGAACAAGTTTCCCATTAAAAGTGTGGTAACTGGGTGTACAGATAGTCCTCAACGTACAACCACAATTGAGCCCAAAATTTACGTTGCTAAGTGAGAAATTTATTAAATGAGTTTTGTCCCATTTTATGCTCCTTGCCACATTTGTTAAGTGAATCACTACAGTTGTTAAATTAGTAACACAGTTCTTAAGTTAATCGGGTTTCCCCATTGAAATTTGCTTGTCAGAAAGTCACAAAAGGGGATCACATGACCCTGGGACACTGTGACCATCATAAGTATGAATCAGTTGCCAAGTACCCGAATGTAAATCACAAGACCCTGGGGATGCTGCAGTGGTCATAAGTGTGAAAAATAGGCTTGCCATCTTTGTAGAACAGCTTCAACTTAAAGGATGGGCATCCTTACCTTTATGTTCTTCTACATCATTTCTACAGAATTAAGGCCAGGACATTATCTTGGCCATGCTAACTCATCAATTTTCTTGGTCTTTAACCATTCTTTGGTCTCATGACTTATGTCTTTTGGGTTGTTGTCTAGCTGCATGACCCACTTACTCCTGAGCTTCAGGTCATAGATAGATACTATGACACTTTCCTATGGAATTTGCTGATAGATTTTGGGATTCATAGTTTCATCAACGATGGCAAGATGTCCTGATCCAGAGGCAGCAAAGCAGATTCAAATCATAAGAGCCAGTTTGGTGTAGCGGTTAAGATGCTGGCTTAGAAACCAGGAGAGTGCCAGTTCTAAACATCTTTCATCATAAAAGCTGGCTGGGTGACTTTGGCCCATCATTCTTTCTCAGCCCAACTCACCTCACAGGATAGTTGCTGGAGGGAAATAGGAGTATTGGGTATGTTAAAAAGATGGGATAAAAATATAACGACAACAATTACACTGTCACCACAATAGATGGGATAAAGTTCTAAGGCTGGAAGGCGGTGTTTGCTTTTTGCCAAACATAATACTTTACATTTAAGCCAAAAAGTTTGATTTTAGTCTCATCCATACATACCACATCCTTTCAATAGCCTTCTTGGCTGTCCACATGAACTTTTGCAAACTGTAGATGGGCAGCAAAGGTTTTTTTTTTTTTGGACTCTTCTTGGAACCTTGCCATTCACACCATTGTTCTTCAGTGTTCTCCTAATGTTTTTGACACATTTGTTTTTAATTTGTTTAGGTTTTGGACCTGCGTGGAAAACAAACAATATTTTAGATAACGTTTATGCTGAAATATTAAAAATGTAAAAGGGTTCACAAACTTTTAAACACCACCGTACGTTATCAAAGTTTGGTCTAATGCAGCGGCCCCCAACTTTTTGGGGGCTCCAGGGATCAGTTCCAAGGAGAAAGGTTTTTCTGCAGACTGGAGGGGGCATGGTTTTGCATGCTGCCTGCATATCATGGATCGGGCTTTGCTTGTTTGGGCATCCCAGTTGCTGGTGCCTGTCCATGGACCGGGGATTGGGGACCTCTGGTCTAGTGGAAACCAGGAGACTCCTGTTTTAACCATGAAAGCCGGCTAGGTGATCTTGGGCCAGTCTCTCTCGGCTCATCTCCCAGTGTTGCTGTTGTGGGGAAAATAGGAGAAGGAAGTTGCATTGGATATGTTCTCCGCCTTGACTTATTTGTAAAAATAATAAAGGCAGGATATATACACACAAACAAATCAATGAATAAAAAGTCAACGTTTGATATGTTTCACAGAGGTTTTCTAATAGGTTTGATATGTTTTGATATGTTTTGATATGTTTCACAGAGGTTTTCTAATAGGTTTTCTCCAAGTATTTTAGGCATAATGTAATTTTTCATAGTAGCATCAATTTCTTAATTTTAAAAGTTATAAATTTAACTCAAAACAATAGAATTACTTTAGACTGGAACAACTTCATTTGATTCCTCTCTTGTCTTTGAGACATTGGAATAATAATTTCAGAGTAGCTAAATGTTTACCATAAGAATTATTGGCTTGTTCAAAGACTTCAAATGCATACGCCCATTTTGTGTATATGTTTCAACAGCACACCCAGGATTTAAACATACCACATGAAAAATAGTGCAGGAGTAATTAAACATGATTATTCTACCACCAACTGGGAGGAGATATGAATTATAAAGACTGTTATTGAAACTTTGCTGCATTTTTAAAACTTCTACAACAGTATTCAGTGTACAGGTTTCTTTGCAGGTTATTCTTGTTTACATAAAACTGGCCCCAAGGGAGATGCGAAGCTATATTATATGCTAAATGAGAATTAAAATTCTGTGTCCAAGCATCTTAGTTCCAATTAAAAATCTGCATTTGGAGATCTGTATCACAAGCTGAAGTAATTGTATACATTGATAAAGCTTTAGGAAAATATAACAGTTAAAGATATAAACATGATGTTGGATTATATTCCTTAATTGTGGAATTAAATATTAAAACTGGGATTTGCCAAAGGGAATTTTTTTACATAGAGCAGCGGTTCTCAACCTGTGGGTCGAATGACCATTTCACGGGGGTCGCCAAACAATGCAGTCCACCATTTTTTCCCCTTTTCCTTAGCTGTGCTATTCCCTTTTATTCTATTGGCCTTTGAAAGCCAATAGAATAGACTCTCTTGAATAGAGTCTAATTCTATTGGCTTTCAAAAGCCAATAGGAATTGTCCAGGCTGTCTCTGCCCTGCTGAGCCCACCAAAAGTCCCATTCTGCAAACGGTGCTGCAAGTTGTCTGCAGTGAAGGCGAGCTGTCTGGAAGTTTCCACCCCTCCCTGCTGAGCAACTACTAAAAATGTAAGTAAAAGAGGGCCATGGGTGGGAGGTGGGAGGCCGGCGGGCGCAGGAAGGGTTGCTGGCATGCGTGGGGCTCGGCAGATGCCTTACCTCCCTTGGGCTGGGCCAGTGGTGGCCCAGCCAGTGGTCGGTCTGCGCCATCTCTGCCACTTGCCAGCTACGCCTCGGCCGGCGCAGGGGGCGGCACCATGCATGCGTGGTGCTCCCGGGCAGAGAAAGTCCTCCACTTACGACGGTTGGGTAGTCATCGACGTACGACCGGTTGGGGGTCGCGGCATTAAAAAGGTTGAGAACCACTGACATAGAGGGAAACAAATTTCATATTAAAAGGAGTGTTCTTTACTGACATTTAAATGTCTTCATAGATACAGGATTTTATTTGCAATTATGAATACTAGAAACTTTTTTAAAGATGCACAAACCTGTTTCAGTACTCTACTTTAGCATGGATTTCTATTATGGTTGTTGTTGTTTTCAGTTTCAGCCAGGAACTTTATGAAGACGCTTTATTTTAATTACATTTCATTTTGTTCTTCCAAATTGCTAAAAGGGTGGGTATGGTTCTCACCCATCACCTTTCCCAGGGAGATAGATTAGGATTAGATGGGTTCCATGGCTGAATGTAACTTGGTTTCTCCAGAACCGCAACAACTATATTACTTCTCTTGCTCATTTACTCCCAGGATAATTATTATAAGCGCTAAAGTGAACAATGCAATTCTAAGCATGTTCGTTCAGTTTCTTATTCTACATTCTGGGTTAGAAATAAGCCATCAACACTGGGAAAGTCATGGTCTTTTTGTAATTTGTTTTTATCCCCTCTGTTATTAACTGTCTGTCATTGAAAAGTTGGCTGCTGTTGTATGCTAGTAGAAATAAGACAACATCTCCTGTCATAAATATCTTGATGTATAAAGTATAAATCCTATTGATATATAAAATATGTGTCTATAATAAACTAAACTTAAAAGTTTAAAGCTGCAGCAGAGCTCTAGGGCTTGAAGAAAAGTTGTTGCACAGGAAATAAATATTTGGGATAATCAGAATGAAATCCTGTTGAGTTCAGCCGTGCTTATTCTTAAGTAGGGTGGCACAGCAGCTGCGCCCACCAACACACCCTTTACATGTATTAGACCAAAACTTACCCAAATGTAGGCTTTCAATTATGCTGGATGAGAGTTATGGAAATTGTGAAAAAAAAAATCTCTGAAGGGCATCGTGTCGGGAATACAATTACATTCTAAGTGTCTGGGATCGTGAGTCTACTCATGTAGGAATACATCCCACTTAATTTGACTGTTTTACTATCAAGCAGACTTATTAAGAATAGTATTGTGAATGAATGTTAATTTTAATTCAGGGTCAGCATTATCTTGGATCCATTAGCTGCAAGGATACAACTCAAATGCAATTTGCCTTCATTCAGGAATCAGAAAAAGTAGCTTTGGAAGACACAAATAGGCTAGAACAGGGGTCCTCAACCTTGGCAACAAAGCTGGCTGAGAAATTCTGGGAGTTGAAGTCCAGAAGTCTTCAAGTTGCCAAGGTTGAGGACCCCTGGGCTAGAACCTAAAATAAATGGAAAAAAAATATGGTGATGAATTACAGGTAATCCTTGCTTACAGATTGCCTTATTTAGTGATTATTCAAAGTTACACTGTAAAAAAACCCAGTCCTTACATTTATGACCATTGCAGCTGTGATCACATGGTCGCCATTCTTGTGCTTTACAACCAGCTTCCAATAAACAGAATTAATGAAGAATATGGAAGCAAAATCGCAAGTTGTTGTTATGTGATGATTCACTTATTGACTGAATGGGAAGTGACATTGTGAATCCATCGCAGTCATATGATTTTCCACTTGACAACCATGGAGTTGCTGGTCACAATGATCACTAAGCATGGTCTAGTACACTGTGTTATTTACATCTCAAAATGATTTGTTAGTTATGCTTTTTTCTTTGAAATGAGGTCATCTGTGCTTTGAGGGTGGTTATAGCATGTTAAGGTCAGACTTTTGCACACCCAACAATTTGCTTCGGGGTACAATTCTGTGTATCTATTCTAAAATAGAGTAAATAGATAAATCAGCGTCAAATGCAATGTAATTTTCTTGTTGACCAATTGTTATGTACAGGCAGGATCTCCACCCTGTACAATAAAATGTATACTCATAAAGCCGTACAAAATTTTAGAACAAAATGGAAGTCCTTTTTCTTTCAAAATATCCCTGTCTGATTAAATATTTCCTTAAAATGAAAGGTCCTTGGATTGGGAAGGGCAACAGATTGGAAAAATATTGTCTACCCAGAAACGGTTGTAATTTAGCAACTTCAGTAAGATTTTTGTTGAAGATAAAGAAAAGCTGAATATTTTTGACTTCAGCTGTTCTCATATATAGGTTTGGAGTTGTTTTGGCTTGCTTACCTGACTTCATTTAAAACATACTTTGCGGTCTGTGTTCTGCAAACTGTTTTTAAAGTGTGCCTATAATACCTTCATATGGTTTTGAGAAATAGAGTGTGGAAAATTTCTGTGGCCTGTTTCTCTTTGATATATACTTATATCCCTCCCTTTTCCCATCCTGGAGCTCGGAGCAGCCTACTGGTCCCATAGAACAGTTTTCTTGTCCGTTCTTCACTGCCTTTAGTTCAGAGGTATCCAAGCTTGGCAACTTTAAGACATGTGGACTTCAACTCCCAGAGTTCCCCAGCCAGCATGGTCTAGCAAAGGTTGGACACCCTTGTTTTAATTGATATATGGCAAATTATTGGGACTTAATCAGAAATTCAGTAGGTTCTCTTTCCCCATTTTGAGATTCAGGTTATCCCTATTCAGGAAATCCCTATTCCTTAGCTGCAGTGTTTCTTCCCAAACTATTCTTAAAATAGGGATTTCAGAAAAAAGTACACAAGCAGGATAAGAAATTTAAAGCTTCAATACCCAATGGGTAAACTTGCAGATGAATTGATAGTCCTTCTGAAAGATGTTGAACTGGCTTAGATATGAGGTAGGCCATAACTGTATTTTATTTCTTAATATTTAATTAACCTTGGAACAGCACATAGGTGGTGTGATCGGAACAGCACAAATATCTTTGTAGAAAATATGTTGCCAATTTTAATCTCTTTTTAGTATCTGGGGGGGACGGTTGAAAATTAATAAGAGGGTAAGTTCGTTAAGCCAAGCTGAACTTATTTGTGGTCTTGATTTGTTCAAAGAAAGGAAAGCCAAAAATTGCACTTCTTGAAATCAGGTTCATGGGCATTGAGAGATTGCAGACTTGGAGTGTCTGGTGTATGAATGTATAAAAGGTGTGTAGGCTGTATTCTCCAGCATGATGATGTAGCATCCACTGATAGGGTAATCAAAGCCTTCCTGCTCAGATTTAGACTAAGACCAAACTTGAGCCACGCCTCCTTTGGGCATTCCTTCCCCAGTTTTGTCTTAGTCCTTGCTCAGATAGGACACAACTTTACTAGCTCCTCAGTAGTTTTGGTTAATACAGTTAGAATTAGGTTAGAAAGTTAGCAATTTAATTTAGTTTTAGTGTTTAACAACTTTCAGATAGTAATTTTGTAAGAGTCACAGCTTTTAGGACGAATTTGGGAGCGTTCGGCTCCAAAGGGCCCAGCGGGCCTCATGGATCGTCGGAGCTCTGCCGCTTCGGCAGCGTTAGCTCAGATCAGCTGTTGAGCGCAGCTAGGGAGGCTTCCCTTGCGCCTGAGAGCGGATTTCTTCCAGCGCTCAGGGAAATTCAGCCGAACACTAGATTGCCTCTCTCGCCTCGTAACCATGAGGCTTCCATTGAGGACAACTCAGAGTCTCCCCTACGCTACAGAATCGCAAGTTTAGTGGTGCCTTGTTAATGCAGGAGGGTGCAAGTGGTGTAATTTCCCTCTCTTGGTCTCCCTGAACGGGGAATTCAAGCAAAGGAGCTCAGAGAGCTTCCTGTGAGCTCAGCTAAGGGGAGAAGCCGTCTTTAGGTGCCAACGAGACTCGCCATTTTGAATTCTGTGCTGGGTGTGGTCGCCATTTGAAGATCATCTTTGTGACTCTGAAACAGGCCTATTACCAGTAACCCACTGTGTTGGGTTCTTGTGAGGGTTTATCAGTTGGCCTTTTCTCCAGCTTCTTCATAGAGCCTCCTTACTAGGGGGTGTAATTCGTCGTGGACACTTGTAGTCTTAATTCTGGGGTAATTTCTGACCTGTTCTCCTTAGAGCCCGGCGCTATGTCGGAAGGGCCCAAACAGACAGTTTTAGATAGCTGTTCTGGCTGTTTGCCATTGTGGTTGCCTTAGGGCATGGGAAGCTGCCCTCCCGGACAATTTGATCTGCGTGTTTACCCCCACCCCAGGGCTTCTCCTATCTGGAAGGTCCAGGGCACAATGGCAGATGGTCAGACTCCTCAGACATTGCAGGGTTCTGATGTTCCCTCCCCCCCCCCTCAATCTAAACACAGATCTTCTGAAGTGAACACCGGGGGAAAGAAAAAAGCTAAAACCAAGCATTTAACAACCAAAGAACCCTCCAAATCTGCTGAGCGAGAGGCCTCAAAGAGACATCAGGCACTGGAGAAAGAATTCTCCAAAGCACAGAGGCTCAGGTCCAGCGAAGCTGCAGTGGTTCCCCTGTTCTCTGGGCAGTTCACCTTATGAGCCCCTGCTGGTGCCTTCTTATCAACCCCCCAGGGCTTAGTCTCCTCAAGGGGGAACTGAACAGGTCGGTCTACCTGCCCCTATCCAGCTTATTCCTTCATCTCCTATCCTGGGCCCTTCCATTTCACCTGCTACCATCACTACGCAGGCTCCTGAAGCCACTGCTGCTGGCGTGACCTCAGCTGAGCAAACCTTATGGGCTCAGCAGTTCCAAAGTTTATGCATCAGGCCTTTGATCAATTTATGTCTTCTTCCTTGGCTAGGAGTCCCTCGCAGTTACCACCTTTTCCACCCATGTCCGCAGACCGCACTGGACATCTCCAGTCAGCAGGTTCAGGTATTTCTGAGACTTCATCTCAGATTGGGGAGGCTGAGTCTGTGGACCTGGAGACAACTGATGTTTCCATGTCTGAGGATGAGAGGTATCTCCGGATCCGACCCCAACATCGGGTCTTTTTGATCCAAACCTATTCAAATCTCTATTGCTAAAAGCCTGCACCACGGCCAACTTGGTCTCAGAGCAGGAACCCAAGCCATCTACTTCTACTGCACACAGGATTCAAATCCTTTGTTTGCTATAAAGGTTGTGGAGGAAAAACAGGTTCCTTGCTCAGCTGTTTTCCGCAAGAGGGTGGAGAAACAGTGGACTTCATTGGCCACCCTACCTCCTCCTAGCAGCACGGAAAAGAGATTGTATAATGTATCTTCTGCATTCTCTTCCCTTCTAGAGGTACCTACAGTGGACTCCCCCTTAACATCTTTGTTCTCCACATCCACTGTTCCTGGAGATATGGCTGAGCATCTCAAAGCAGAGGATAAAAGGTTGGAGTTTTCTCTCTGCAGAGCTCACCAGGCCTCTGCCTGGGCTATCGGCGGCTTCGTCCTCGTCTTTTTTCGTGAGAACTTCTATAATGTGGCTCCGCGAACTACAGGCATTAATTCCTCTGGACCAAGTACGTGCGCAACAGACTCTAGGTAAGCTAGTAGCGACGGAGGAATACATGTCAGATGCCTCCCTCCATTCAACCAAATTTTCCGTCAGATCTATTGCAGCCACAGTAGCTTCTCGCAGATTCTTGTGGCTCAAACAGTGGAGGGCTGACCTAAAGTCAAGGTGGCGTCTAGCTACAGACACCTACAGTGGCAAGAATTTATTTGGCCAAATCCTAGAGTTGTACGTAGTTGAAGGGAAGGATAAGAGAAAGACCTTAGCTCATCCATCCAAGAAGACGGATAAGAGGTCCCAACAAGAATTTCGCAGGCAGCCCTTTCGTGCCGGAAGTTCTTGGGAATGGAGGCAGTCCTTTCGATCAGGGCAGTCCTGGGATTGGCCCAGAGTTTCCCGATCCTTCTCCCCCAGACAGGATCGCCAATAGGACCGCCAGAATTTAGGAGCCAGGGGTCAATTCCAGACAAAGCGCCCCTTCAGGGGGGTGGGAGGCCATCCATATAGAAAGTCTAAGTGGAAATGCCAAAATGGATCCTCCCATAGGCGGATGCTTAGCTTTGTTCAGCGACACCTGGGAGGTCACCACAAACGATGCATGGATCAGAGAGACCATAGGATTCGGTCTAGCCCTAGAACTAAAGTCCATCCCACCCGACCGCTTTCTTCAGTGTCCTGCCTCAAGACACGCACTCAGGGCCGAGTTGGTAGCCACAGCAATAGCACACTTATTAGACATAAAGGCCATAGAGCCAGTTCCTCTGGACCAAAGAGGAAAAGGGTTCTACTCAAGGCTCTTTGTGGTCCCCAAGGCCTCGGGGGGGGGGTGTTGGAGAGCGATATTGGATCTGAAGGGACTAAACCGCTTCCTTATCTACAGGAAGTTCAAGATGCAGTCCCTCAAGTCCATTCTGGCCAGCGTCAGGAAGGGAGATTATCTTTCCTCCATAGACCTGACAGAGGCCTACCTTCATGTTCCTATCAGACCACATCACTGCAGATTCCTCTGTTTTTGTCATGCACACAAACATTATCAGTACAGGGCCCTTCTCTTCGGTCTATCCTCAGCACCTCAGGTTTTCACAAAGATACTGGCAGTATTAGCGGCCCATCTCAGGCTGATACCGATAAGAGTGCAGTGCTACCTGGACAATATAATTATCCAGTCCAGTTCATTCCGCACTGCTCAGATAGATCTACAGACTACAATAGAGACATTTCAGAGGCACGGCTTTTCCGTGAATTTCAAAAAGAGCCACACCACACCTATCACTCGGATTCTACATCTTGGCACGGTGATAGATTCAGACATTTGCAAGGTTTATCTCTCACAGTAACGCAAGGACAGCATCAGCTCCCTGGTTCACAGGATCCACAGAGAGAAGATTGTCCTTCTTGTCCAGCTATCACAGCTGTTGGGGAAAATGATTTCTTGCCTAGGCATAGTGCCGGGGGCCAGACTTCATTCCAGACATTTACAATGGTTCCTACTCCCTTTTCAGCAGCGGAACATGAGTGCTTCCACACGGAAGGTGAGAGTTCCACATCACACTTTACAGTCACTCAAATGGTGGGGGTCGCTAGCCATACACAAGGGGACCCTCTTCAAGGAACCTCACAGACTTATCCTGACCACAGACGCAAATCTGTTTGGTTGGGGAGCTCACATACAGACACATATGACTCAAGGTCAATGGTCCAGACGAGATCTAACACACAACATAAATTGGCTACAACTCAGGGCAATACACCTGGTGCTTCGCCAATTCTCCAACATAGTGATAGGGAATCATGTCCTGGTAATGACGGACAACGTTGTAGCCAAGGCTCATATCAACAGGCAGGGAGGGACCAGGTCTTGGCCCCTCATGCAGGAAGCATTAGCATTGGGACTGTGGGCAGAATCCCATCTGAAATCCATCAGAGCAGAGCACATTTCCGGGGAGGAGAATCATCAGGCGGATTCTCTAAGCAGGGTCTTGATAGACCACTCGGAGTGGAAATTGGAGCCAAACCTCTTCAGGGAGATATCAGAGAGGTTCGGGAAGCCTCAGGTAGACCTGTTTGCTTCACCAGCAAATGCTCAACTTCCCAGATATTTCACGTTCCCGTCACGGGGCACGGAGGGAACGGACGCTGTATGCAGCAGATGGCCCAAGGAGCTTCTGTATGCATTCCCTTCACTTCCTCTAATTCCAGCCGTCATCAGGAAACTCATATTAGAACAAGCAGAATTAATCTTGCTGGTCCCATATTGGCCAAGGCGCCCTTGGTTTGCAGATCTAGTGGACCTATCGATCTCCCCACCTTGGAAGATCCCACCAGATTGCATTTCACTCAGTCAGGATCAGCTCCAGCATCCGGACCCACAGTGGCTTCAATTAGCCGCTTGGCACTTGAGCGGGAGAGTTTATCCAGATAGTCCTATTCATCTGGAGTGATTGCTGTAATCCGAGCCTCCAGACAGCCCTCGACGAACAGGATCTATGATGCCACGTGGAAAAGTTTCTGTACATGGTGTAACACTAGGAAGGTCAACCCACTGACTATCACCATTCCGATATTAGACTACCTTTTAGAGGGACTAAACAAGGGACTGTCTCATAACACCATTCGTAGACAGATCGCAACATTATCCACTGTGCTAAACTGCGAGAATCAGGTCCAACTTTCTCATCATCCAGCAGTTACGGCCTTTCTTAAGGGAGCCCTTAATACTGGTCCCCCTGTGGTACACAGATATCCCACATGGGACTTACCAAAGGTTCTACAGGTTCTTACCGGTTCACCATTTGAGCCCATCAGATTGTGTTCGCTACACTTCCTATCCTTAAAGGTAGCCTTTTTGATAGCCATCACTTCAGCAAGACGCATCTCGGAGCTGGCTGCTCTTTCGGTCAGAGGAGATCTGTGTATTTTTCTGGAGGACAGAGTGATTCTAAAATTGGATCCTTCTTTCATTCCGAAGGTCAATACCTGGTTCCATAGGTCTCAGGATCTGATTCTTCCAGATTTTTGTCCATGACAGTCTCACCATCTTGAAAGGCTGTGGCATACATTGGGCATGTGCAGGGCTTTGCATCACTACGTGAAGCGAACTGCAGCGTTTCGTAGATTGGAGGCACTGTTTGTGTCGTTCCAACCTTCTTCCATGGGTCTGAAGGTATCATCCTCGACTATTGGTAGATGGATTAGAGCATGCATCTCCTATGCATACAAGACTCAGTCCCTTCCTATTCCACCCAACATCATGGCTCATTTGACGCGTAGCACAGCTACATCTGCGGCCTGGTCCACCCAGGCCTCGATTGAGGAAATTTGCAGGGCAGCCACCTGGGCTTCCCCCTCTTCATTTATAAGGCATTACAGGCTTGATAAATTTGCTGCCTCAAACGCATCCTTCGGCAGAAGGGTCTTGCAGCAGGTTGTTTCTACACATGATTCACTAGCCTAGACTTCCCTCCCGACAGGGACATGGGTGGCTTTGGTATGTCCCAATTGGTGGATGCTACATCATCATGCTGGAGAAGGGGCGTTGTCTTACCTGAACGCCTTTTCTCAGCATGAGGATGTAGCATCCACGCCCACCCTTAACAATTAGTCTAGGCAGATTTCTTTCAGGAGGAGCTACTGTGTCGGACCTAATGAATGCTTCGCCTCGACAAAACTGGGGAAGGAACACCCAAAGGAGGCGTGGCTCAAGTTTGGTCTTAGTCTAAATCTGAGCAGGAAGGCTTTGATTACCCAATCGGTGGATGCTACATCCTCATGCTGAGAAAAGGTATTCAGGTAAGACAATGCCCCATTTCTCTGGCATTTTAGCTTGGGGTGAAAACTAAATGCAGCCTGGTAAATAAAATAGATACAAATGGTGACAATATCACCACGCTTCTGATTTGTGAAATAAAGATTACAGTAAGTAATTTATTAGAGGGATGTAGGTATTTGTACAGGGTTTTCGTAATTACATAAGGGTGGAAAGTTCCTGGTTAACAAGTGGAGTCCAGTTCTGTTTAGGGTGTGATGGGAAAGGATCAGAGTCATCCAGCTGGTTGTTCATCACAAAGCTATGAATAAGCAAGGTTGGTAGAAGGTGAATTATCCTTTTAATGGCACTTTATGGAATGAGTCGATGGATGGAGAAAAAAGAGCCAGAGAGAAAGAGGGGGGGGGGAGAGGAAAGAGAGAGGGGGGCTAGGGGGGCTACAAAGTAGGTTTGGAATTAATTAAAAGTTGAACTTAATTGACATAGCTCTACAGGAAATGCCTGTAGGTAGGAAGCTGAGGTCAAATGGTTAGTGGGCTTGGAACTGACTGAAATCATTATATATGACCGGCTTGAATAAAGAAATTATGTTTAGAGAGCTTGCAAAGTGCCTGGTTGAACAAATAGCAGGGAATTGAGTTCTTTTGAACCAAGTTCATTTCTAGAACTTGTTTTCCAGATGAAAGTTTGTTCCAGAGCATAAGAAGTAAGAGCTCACACATTCCTTTGTTTAATCTCTTGCAAAGTGCTGACCAACTTTTTCAAGTACTAGGCAAACTGCATAATGACATTGATCTGTAAAAAAAAATAAAAATATCCAAAATGTCACAAGATTTCAGCAATCTTGCTTGCACAATTTCATGTAATTATGGCAAGTGTGCAAGATTTTGGCTTTTCTCTGTAATCTTGCAAGATCCCACATGTAAAATCTTGTGAAATATGGTAGGCTTGTGATATTTTGCTCATTAAAAGGATGATATAGTGTTTAATTTATTGACAGTTCTGAAGATACTATCTAGAGGTGTCCTGCTTGCTACATTGCTGTGTTCCATCTTCCATCACTGTGTGGCTACACAAATCTTCTACTGAAGGCTTGTATAAGCTAAGACTTAGTTTCAAGACTGAGAATTATAAAACAGAATGCATGGAAATCCTGAAGCTACCCATCGACAACTAGCACCTAAACAGGATGGCCAGGAGTCCAATGTATCTATTCAGATTTCTCTAATACAGGTAGTCCTCAACTTACAACCATAACTGAGCCCAAAATTTCTGTTGCTATGCAAGATGGTTGTTAAATGAGTTTTGTCCCATTTGATGATCTTCCTTGCCATGGTTGCTAAATGAATGTGGCTTCCCCATTGATTTTGCTTGTCAGAAGGTTGCAAAAGGTGATCACATGGTCCTGGGACATTGCAACTGTCATAAATACATGCCAGTTGCCAAGCATCTGAATTTTGATTAAGTGATCATGGTTGTAAGTCGAGGACTATCTGTATTATTATAAGCATAAATACTTCTTAAAATATAAAATTGGATCAATAACTAGATTTTAGCTTGTGCAAATCTGTAATTCTCTTTTCTCCCTCCTTCCCTTCCTTCCTTCCTTCTTTCCTTCCTTCCTTCCTTCCTTCCTTTTTGAATTTATTTGAATTTTAAAGCTAACACGTATAAATGTACATGTGGATTCAAGCCTTATTCTTTCAGTATACGAACAGGTGGCAATGATTAGAAACATTCTGACTTCCTATATTTTGATCATGCAGTGCTTCTTGACAAAATGGATCTAGTGTTAGCTACTCCTACTCCAGGACAGTTCAAACATTGAATTCGGACATTGGCTGAATTCATACGTTACACAGAGCTATGATTTTTCAGACTTGGTTTCTTGAGGAATTCACTGTTCTTTTTGGAGTGTTTTAAAGCCAGTGTATTATGCACAAACAATAAGGCTTGATTCATAATATTGAATCTGCCTGGGCGATCTGCGGCAGGCCCTGGAGGCGGTGAGTGGTCCTGTGGGCAGGCGGGGCAGGGGATGGGGGGGCAGAGTGGGGGTGGGGCAGGGGGGGGAGTGGGGGCAGGGGCAGTGGGGGCAGGGGGCGGGGCAGGGGCAGAACTCATGAAATAATTTTAGAACAGCAATCCCTAACTTTCCTTATCCCTTGTCGGCTCTTCTTCTTTACCATTCTTGGTTTAAACCAAGGTTTACATGCTATGCTAAACCATATGTTTTATCTATGATAATTTTGAGGCTATGTGTATGAGCTCAGAGAGAACTATAGTAGGAAAAAAAACCTGTCCATTGAGAAAAGGGAAGAAAAAAAGAAGCAGATAATGACATCATTTCACTTCCTTCTCCTCGAAAGCCTTCTCTTTAGTTGCAACATTTTGTTTTAAAACAGCCTTTCTCAACCTGGAATTCCCACAGCCTTCATTCTTATTGGCTGAAAATTTTGAGACCTACAGTCTTACTGCATCAAGATAGTGCCAATGTGAAAAAAGTTGCTCAAATGAATATAAATGGAATAATCTGCGTCTTACACATTTAGCTTTTTCTATACCCCATAATGGTTGAAGCAAACATTTTGTCTCTGCACCTGAAACAATACTGAGCATATAATAATGTTATTGTTATGGTTATATTGATAAGCAGAGCAAAATATATCATTTCCATCCTGTCCACCAACTACTCATTTTTATTGATTAGAATAACCTAGGAATGTAATTATGACTATGATGCAAATCAGGAACAACTTTGGAAAAAGCTGTGCAACATTTATTTACTTCATACAGTATTTTATTGTTTAAAAAACATGCAGTGCTTCTCAAACACTGTTTTACATCTGCCAGAACAGAACCTTTTTTTTTTCTTATTGGGCACTTGAATAAGATCATAGTTTTGTCTGGTTTCTATCTCTGAAAGTAAACAAGGTACTGACTTTTGCAAACTGATTATTACTGGAAACATCTGAAATACCATCACTAGGCAGGCCATCATACTTTTCCTTGGGGATTATTTTGCACTTCCTTCCATAAATTGTTGCTGAGGAGGTTTGCTATATGGCCACACCACTCTAGGAGCACCCACTACTCTTCAAAGAGAACTATAATCCCTACATGAGCTTCAATTATTGTTTCCTGCATTTAGGGCACTACTATTATTTAGTTTGTCTTCTCCATATTATTCATAGTTGTTTTATTTTTTGCTGTCCAGAGAAGTGGGGAGATGATGCGGAGAAATCTAACATTTTGTTTCCTGCACCACTTTTATTATTGGAAGCAACATGTTGTTGCTGCCACTTTCCCCTCTCCTGATTTTAGGACTTGAAATGTAAACAGCTTTAATTCTTGTTCATAGCTCAGATTTCAGAAACCTACATAGCACTTTATTGAAGATTCATGGCAGGGAAAAAAAACTTTTAAAAATGCAACAGTATAATATACACAATAAATACATCTCGGTACAGGCAGTCCTTAACTTACGATCACTATTGAGCCCAAAATTTCTGTTGCTAAGTGAGACATTTGTTAAGTGAATGTTGCCCCACTTTATGACTTTCCTTGCCACAGTTGTTAAGTGAATCAATGCAGTTGATAAGTTAATAACCTGGTTGTTAAGCGAATCTGGCTTTCACATTGACTTTGCTTGTCAGAAAGTCACAAAAGGTGATGACATGATCCTGGGACACAGCAGAGGTCATAAATATGAGCCAGTTGCCAAGCCTCTGAATTTTGATCACATGATCATGGGGATGCTGCAAAGGGCGTAACTATGAAAAAACAGTCATGCCACATTTTTTACTGCCATTGTAACTTTTATTCAGGTATTGTTTTGACTAATTTTAACTAGTTATAGAAACCCTGATGCTTTTTGAAAAATAAAAGAGCCTAGTGTGGAAATAAATAAATCATCATTTTAAATTAAGGCTAGACTAACTAGGAAACCAAGTTTTAATAAAACATATATGTTATTTTTAAGCAACAAATTATTTTGTGGCATTTGATATTTTCCTAAGAATGGATCTGTACAATTCTTATATTTGTACAATTTCTCATTATGCAATAATGCATAAAATAAAGTAAATGCTATCCACCAAGGCACAATAATACACAAAAGTCAGGTCAGGTCTACACGAGACTCTTAATTATTTTGTGAAAGTTGTAATCTATCCCCTATTTTTTAAAAGTTAAAACAGATATAGAAAATATGCATTTTTATCAACTGGAATTTTGAATTATGTTTTAGTATTATTTGATCATCTTAAAAGATTTGTTAATTTTCATTGCTGCTAATTGGAAGCCAATATGCATCCATTCATTTTATTCAAATATTATTACATATTCAGTGCAGATGGTCAGAAGATGCATAAGTTATTATTCTGATAGCAGAAATGAACTTGCTACTGCTCCTTTTCCCTATATTTATTTGTCACATTTAGGAACCACTCCCCCATAGAGTCGCTCAGGGCGGTGAGAGTGACTAATAGTAATTAGTAAAATACAAGCATGAAAACAAAATATGTTTGACCTGCTGTTTGTTTTTTCTCTCTCTCTCTCTCTCTCTCTCTCTCTTCCTCCCTCCCTCCCTTCCTCTCTCCCTCTCTCTCTCACACACACATATACATATTGAATATAATTCTGTGCAGTTCATACTCTTTAATAGTACACCAAGAAAGGGAGGAACAGGTGGCTTTATTTTTTAAAAAAAATCATTTACTATAATTTGCCCACTAATTGAAGTTATCCTTTTCCCGAGATGGCTATATCTCAGTCTCTCAATGGAGACAATATCTATGAGTTATATCAGTGTAAGACACAGGAAAGTCAAATACTACATGTTGCTTCAGCACAGAATAATTTGCAACCTTATCAAGATGTAATAGATTTTAAAACATAAGAGTCTTTATAAACATGTAACATGGATGTGAAAAGTTCAGGTGCCATATTCCTTATTGCTGGTTTAAAGAATACCGATGAAACCAGTCCAGCAAAGTCTGTGAAACATTGCTCTCCCCAGTAGTGTTAAAAACAATTTACAAGAACCACACACAGATATTGTCTACTAGTCATCCAAATGTTGCTGAATTGGAAGTAATACCAACAAGATCAGAAGGGCTGTGGCTTGTGGCTTGCAATGTGGAAGAGCATTGCAGAAAGGGGGGGGGGAAATAAATTTCTAAGGATTGGTGTCTGGGACAGCCACAGGCTTCCTGAAGTAGGACAAGGTCTGAGAGAGTGATCCAGTTATTTTCCTGGCTTATTATCACAATAAGGCTGGGGAAGAGATAAGTACAGTGGGAAAAGAGAAACAAACCACAAAATAACCCAACATTTGAATGAGGCCTTGGAGCAGTTCAATAGCTCTGCTTGTTTCCTGATTAATGCAAAATCTCGTTACATTTTCTAAAGACTTTTTTTTAATGTATCCAGCAAGTTATGACAGTGTCTGTAAACATCTGCCTCCTGGACTGAGAGTTCACATGCTCTTGTCTCAGCTAACAATTGCAGGGCAAAGAGATTACATTGGACCGTACAATAGACAAAGAAGTCAGTGTCTGAGGGGGAGAAAAAAATCTCAGAACAAAGTGAAGAGGCTTCTTTGTGATGCTGTCATTTTTCTTTTCAGTTAAATGGCTTAACCCACTTCTTTCTCTCATTTTAATTCTGACAGTGTTATATAACACACACATAACAAATCCTGTTTCTCTCTCTTTCCCTACCCTCCTCTGCCTCCCTGTTAATTTGTTAATTCAGGTAGACTTTATTCTTCCCTTTTCTGCAAGCAGAATATATATACCATGTTACATTTTGGAAATGATTGCTGTAGTAATGTGAATTATAGGTCAATTCAAATTGTGAGCGTAAGCATTGTGTATAAGGCCTTCTAGAAATAACATCTGCCAGTTGAAAGGGAGAAATCTCTAAATTGTTTAATTTTACTCATATTTTTCAAAGTGTTACATTTCAATTTGTGGGTTAGATAGAAGTTACTGGGGTGATTATTGTACTAGTAAGTTGAAATCAGAGAACATGTAGGAATGGAGACAAGAATGCATAAGAATTAATGTGGTTGATGGGAAGCATGTAACAATTTACCACAGAGTTATTGTAAGGGAAATTTGTTGCAGTTTAATCTGATAAATATGGGCAGTCCTTGCAACCACAATGGAGAATTTCCATTACCAAGCAAGGTGGCAATTTTTTGGAATCCCAGATTAACACAACTCTCCTCCTACAATATCAGCAAGTTGTGTGTTCATGTAACTATATGTGTATAGTTTGTGGTTTTTGTCTTTATCTTTTTCTATTCATATTTTCCCTGTTTTGATTTTCTGTTGTTGATTTATTTATGTAAACATCTGTATAGATGCCCATCGTGAAACCAAACTCTGGGCAGCTTACAAACCAGGAAAATGAAAAATATATACAACAAAAAGAATAAAGCCAAAAATAGAAAGATCTGATACTTCAGTTACACTTTGCTATTTCTGTATAGTAAATAAATATATTAAAAATTCACATACATTTCCCTTAATACATTACCATAAAATGGCTTTTAAAGAAGTTCACTATAGAGATATGAAATAGTTTTCTCTAAAGTGATAATGGCAAAACTGATCAAGATACAGTCTTCAAAAATAGTTCATCAGCAGATTATAACCTACCGTTGCTAGAGTAAGTTACACACAATTAACATCTACTCTGTTTCTTTCAAGATTAAGGAAGCAAAGATTAAAATTGCCTTTATACAGCAAATGCTAAAAGAGAGTTTTAGTTTAGTTATTAGTACAACATATGCCAAAAAATGGAAGAAAGCTAACATACAGTAAACAGCCCCTTTTATTGAGAAAGCCTCCAGCCACAACTGTCAAAAGTCATTTTAAGACAGGAAACACATGAAAACAAGAGTTAATATTGCTTTTTTAAAAAAATATCTAACTTAAATGCCAGGAAATGCCTGAAAATCTGGACACAATCTTTATTCCCATATTTGTGTAACTACAATAAAAATATGATTATCTTAGGCTATGACAAAGTAAAAAACAGTAGTATATCATATACTCACAAGAATATTGCAATATTAAATTTTAGCATATCTATAATGAAGATCTACTCTTAAACTAATTATACAGCTCATATAACACGTTTTATCTCAAGGCTCAATCTAAGAAGTTGCCAATGCAAAACACTGAAAATAACCACTATGTAGGTTAGTGAACTTCTTTAAAAGCCATTTTATGGTATTGTATTAAGGGAAATGTATGTAAAATTTTAATATATGTATTTACTATACAGGAATAGCAAAGTGCAATTGAGGTACCAGATCTTTCTATTTTTGGCTTTATTCTTTTTATTGTATATATTGTTCATTTTCCTGGTTTGTAAGCTGCCCAAAATTTGGCTTTACGATGGGCATTTATACAGACGTTTACATAAATAAATCAACAACAGAAAATCAAAACAGGGAAAATATGAATAGAAAAAGATAAAGACAAAAACCACAAACTAAACACATATAGTTACTACATGAACACACAACTTGTTGATATTGTAGGAGAGTTGTGTTAATCTGGGATTCCAAAAAAATGAGGAGCACCTTTCCCGAGTAACAGATTTTATTAAAATGTATCATTAGCTCATAAGTCCTAATGTTTTTTAATAAAATCTGTTACTTGAAAAAGATGCTGCTAGGCTCCTTATGGTTCTGTATTTTGCTTAAATGTAAACATATGCTAAATAAAATACTACTACATCCCTGTAACAGGAATAATGTTCAGGAGAACCTGATGTAAAAAAAAAAAAATTGTTGAAGGTAGGCAATTTTCTATCACTAGATCTTTGTCTCTCTTTATTTTAACAAATGAGTTAAAAAAAAGTTTAAAAACTGTGTTCCATAATAGCAATTTTAAAAAGCTCAAGTTTAAGCATGGCATTAAACTTGACCACATGTACTATTATTGATCAGTCGATCCACTATATCTTTTATTCATTTTGCATGATACTTTTTATTAAGGATTACATTATACAGATAAAACTAATACAAATTACAAAAGATACAAAATATAAAAAGATTTTTTTAGAAAAATGAAAAGTGTCAGAAAAAAAGAAAAGAAAGAAGAAGAAACCTCCCTATTGGTTCATGGCAAGTATAGTTAATATTAACAACTTAATGATCATCTATTAAAATACAACCAACCATCTCATCATCCCATATCCAACCCCATTTTCTGTAAACAAGTATTAAAGTCTCATCTTAATTAGCAAAGCCCATTAAGAGTTATCAGAAATAGCAATGTAATTAGTACAAACTATATCTCATATATTTATCCTTTTTATATTTATATCTCATTTTCTTATTTAAACAAATGCCTCCATCTCATCTCTTTAAAAAAAACTTTTAAAATATTGTCATCTTGTCCTAGTCAACATAAATCCATTAAAAATTACCAGAAATAGCAATCAAGCTATTTTAACCTTGATCAAATTAACCAATTTATATTCTTTCCCTGTCTCACAACAGTTTTTAGTCTCCTTGGATAACATCCAAGTGTGTGTTTTCTTTTCATACTCTCTTTGTCTCTTCTCACAAAAGTGATGACAATTTTAACAAGCCTCTTTGGAAAAACCAGTATATAGAGGTCATTTGCATCATTTTTCATATTCTCACTGTTTGTTCTCAAAAAAATATTGACAATTTTATCAGGCTCCTTCTGTGAAACAAATATAAAAAGGTGATCCATGTAACTCTTCTGGTTCAGTATTTGTATGTCTTTTTTTAATTGTTAAATCATCCAGTTTCATTTGTATATCCAAAAGGTCATCTTTTTGTATACTATATTCACTATTTAAGCTTTTTCCATCTCCCTCTTATACACAATCCTTTTAAAATTCACATTTAAATCAATTTCAGCTTTATTGGATGGAACTTGCTCCTATTTCTTAATTTATATATATACTAGCAGATATCTTTAAAATTTATTTTTTGAGCCCAATAATCATACATCTCTCTTAATGGGTCCTTTGAGTCATTTATATCCATTTGGTGCCCTCTAGTGATCAACTTTCAAAGTCATCAGTTAATCCTCCCCCCTCCCGGCTGTAAATGTACAAAGTTGTTTCCCACAGGAAGGATTCTTATAATTAATTTCTTAATCCAAGTCCACTTGGACCCTTAATCTGTTTAAAACTTTATAAAACCAACACAATAGCCACTCTTTTACTTGTATATTAAAAATATATAAAATAAACTCAAAATTTCTTTCAATTGGCAAAAACTCCCCCAGTGAATATGGTAAAACTTGTGAGTTTGAAGTTTCTCAATCTTTAAACAGCAGCAAAAAAAAGTAAAATCAAAAGTGATTAAAAAGTGAGGTTCAGTCAAAACTTAATTCTGTAAAAAATTCATTGACAGCTATGAGTTTGGTGGGATTCTGCAACTCTCAGCTGTTTGCAAGCTAATTGCAAAAAGCTATCTACCTACAAAAAATACAAAGCTGTCTGGAGTATGTATGGGCAATCTCAATATCTCTTCTTCCTCTGGAGAAATTTTGCTGTTATAGATCCAGCATTCAGCCACCTTTTAAAGCTATAATGTCCCCTGCTCACTGTTAGATGTCAGTTTGCCATTTCCTGCCTTACTTTCCTTAGCTTTCCATTTATCAATAAATAACTGATTCATAAACAAGATGTACAATCAATCCAAAATTGTGAAGTCGGAGTGGCAGTATCTTTCCATCATAAAAAAGAGATTTTTGTCCTGAAAACAGGACAACAGTGAGACAAGCCCACATGATAAATATAAGTGAACTCTTTATCATTTTATACTCTCAGTACAATTGAGGGCACAGCTAATCCATGTTAAATGTTCTTTCAATAATCCAATACAATGTCACAAATGCTTAGAAAAGAAGGTAGTATAAAATATAAAAATAAATTAATATGAAAAATATTTTATTGAATTTCATCTTCAGATCTGTTGTAGAAAAATATTTAATCTTTTAAGACTTTCACCATTAAATTGTATTTATAAGATACAGGTAGCCCTTGACTTACAACAGTTCATTTAGTGACTGAAGTTACAATGGCACTGAAAAATGAGACCCTGACCGTCAACCTTTGTAGCATCCCCATGATCACATGATCAAAATTCAGATGCTTGGCAACTGGTTCATACTTACAACCATTGTTGTGTCCCAAGGTCATGCCATCACCTTTTGCAATCTTTTGACAAGCAAAGTCAATGGGAAATCCAGATTCACTTAACAACTGGGTTACTAACTTATCAGCTGCAGTGATTCATTTAACAAGTGTGGCAAGAAAGATTGTAAAATGGGGCAAAATTCACTTAACAAATGTTTCACTTAACAACAGAAAAATTGGGCTCAATTGTAGTCACAAGTCAAGGACTACTAGTATTTCAATGTTTGTCTTCAACAGTTTTACAACTGGTTTCTTCTGTCGTGATCCTTCAAGACAAACTTGACTCCTTATAATTATATGGTGAAGTCTATGCAGTGCTTTTTTTCTAAAAAAAAAAAAAAAAAAAAAAAGGTGCCGGAACTCACACATGTCATACAACCCGCCTTGCCTACCCTACAAGGTTCCATCCAAAAAAGGTGCCGGAACTCCGTTCTGGGCGTTCTATGAGAAAAAAAGCCCTGGGTCTACGACGTTTTCTTGGCAATGTTTTTGGAAGTGATTTTCCATTTTTTTCAATTTCTTAGTCTAAGGCAGAGGTCCACAACCTTTTGGGCAGCAGGGACTGGTTCCATGAAGAAAGGTTTTTCCATGGACCGGAGAGTGCGTGGTTTTGTGTGCTGCCTACATCCCACAGATGGGGCTTTGCTTATTTGTGTGGCCCGGTTTCTGGCGTGCCGCGGCGCAGTACCGGTCCTTGGATTGGGGATTGGAGACCCCTGGTCTAGGGATCAGAGACAGTGCCTGGTCCAAAATCATTCAACTGCTTTCCATGTCTAAAGGAAGATTACAACTAGATCTCCATTTTCCTAGTCCAGCACCTTGAAGAACTACAGCAAACTGCTTCAATTAACATCTACCTTAATATTCCAAAAATATAACCCAGCCACACTGTCTCTGGATTAAGTGTAAAATCCAAAGATGTTTTAATTGAATATCTTGCAGTTTCAGGGTTTTGGACAATCCACATCTTCCTGACACTAATGTGATCTAAAATACCAATATCCTTAAAGTACTAAATCCTTTGTTTAAAAAAATAGCAGGACAAACAAACCAGCCAGTTTTTCAAACTGGATTTATCACAGAGTTTTTAATGTAAAAATATAATAAATTTATTATAAATTATAAATATAATGTATGTATCCCAGCATCATCCAGATGTGCCCTGCATAGTACCATATGAATTAGCTAAATCAAATAATGCTACTCCAGTGAAGAGTATTTGTCAGATGGTGACAGAAATATAAGCACATTCTTTTTGGCAAAGTTAATACTTTACCTTTCATTAACTGAGTTCATATTCCTCTTTACTCTATTGACAACAACATCCTATGATACCTCTCTTAATCCAACGTAGTCTAATTAAAAATGCAACATATAATTAAAAATGCAACATTCTTTTATATGTGCTGTATCATTATTAACAAGCAATAAAGTTGTTTACATTTTCAATTAAAGAAATGCACCAAGCCAAGAATTCTTTTTGCTCAGTCTACATTTATTGGTATTGTTCCTGAGAGCTGACCACCTGTCTGGATTCTTATTCTTGCTGTCATTTCAATTTAAATCTTCCCAGTTCAAGTAAATTTGAAACTAAATTAGTAAATATTTACTAACATTTAGCTGTCTTTAGGCATTCCTGGGACTGTCTGCTCTAAGAATGGTCTTAGATCTTTTGGGTTTCATTTTATGAAACACCACTATTCGATAATCACAGAAATGGACAAATATAACTGTTGTGGTCACTTTTTACAGTTGCAGTTGTCCTCTATTGACAACTTTAAAGAATGTATAACTTTGCCAGAAACAAAAGACACAGCAGTCTTTTTACTTCTCTCATATAATATTATAGTAAATATTCTTTCCCAGCTCCCGTGCAGAGTTGTGATTGGACATTGTAAGAGTAGCTGGAAATACCTCATTACAAATATATGATGGTTCAGTATAATATCGTCTGGTACGTCATTGGTTTCTATTAGGGTTCTATACTTGTGAAATCCTGGATTCCCATCCTGTTGCTTACTTATTACAGTAAGCATAAGAACCTTTCCTAGAGCTTTTTCCAATGTCTGAAGCCCTGACATAATGAAGTTGCAAAGCTGCTTTTAATTTTAGGGGCTTCTCTGTTTTGTTCTAATTTGTCCGTTTTCTTAATTTTTTTTCCTTCATTTTTTATATTGTTTTGCTGAAAATTGCCTTGAGACTTAACCACTATATAAAATTAGAAATAAATGCAATAAAAATAAATACCACAAACTCCCAAAATCCAGAGCTCCATTGAGATATGGTATGAAACACATCTCAGGTGCCTCCTAATCTCAACACTAGTGTTGGCTAAAAATTCATTGACTCAAAAAAATGGGAAAAGCTTAAGTCTTTATATAGACATTGACTTCCATGCCTGCAGTAGGCATATCTTCTGTGTGTATACAATTCATTGTTGCCTGCAAAAAAGAAATTGATCTAGTTGAGTTATAGTTCTGAAGCTACTGCTAAGTAACTTGTTTTTGAATAAGGGGTTAGTAACCAGAGAACAGAGATTTATAACTATGCCTACCTAAAGCCGGATGGGTATCACCTTAACTGCCTGGCCTTATTTTTTTCTCCTTTTCATTATATGTATAAAAATATGTATAAAAATATATAAAAATAGGACACTGGTTTGTTGCAAAATGAAGAAAAGGCTTCTAGTATCTCTGGGTCCCACTCATAGACGTGTAATAGATAAAAAGGCTTTTTTCCCTCTTCCCCAGCCCCCAGTGACAAAGATAAGTTGGTGTAAAGAATACATGTTAAACGACTAAGAGACATGGTCTAGATTAGAACAGGCCCTGTAATTAACTCATTTTGTGAGAGTATTTACCCTCTCCAACAAGCTATTTAGCACACATTTTATTTCAATAAATATCAAGTGGTTCTTTCAAAAGAGAGAAAAGGAATTTGTAGTTAGATCAAAATGCTGTTGAATTTGCACTAGATTGGTAGAAACATTTCTCATGAAGTAAATTCATTGTGTATAGTTTGATCTTATCTATGCTGGGTTAAACCAACAGCCAGTTTTGCCTATCACTTTATTTTACAAAGTATAAACAGAGAGGTTTATAGAAAGTGTAGTAACAGAGATAAGTACAATAGAATATCCCATTTTTCCAGCAAGTACTGTTTAACACGGGAAGAAGAGGAAAAATCTTTCTTTCATTCCAGCGAAAACATCTATCCTTCATCCAATTACTTTATTGTTAGCTTTGCTGTTATTTATATGGTGCTGCCCATTTATAGTTGGATTTTTTTTTATGTATATGTAGGTATTCTATGTATCATGGAAATAACTTGTGTTATAAAACAGCTTCCTATTCATCTACCATAGATCCCTTTTGTTGTATGTTTTAGGACCTCAACCTTTTCCTGTGGGCTTTAGATTTTATCATATTTGGGGGAGGGGGTTGAATTTTGTTTTGCATTTGCTTTACTAAATCCAATATCATCTATAAAATGCAATTAATGCAGATTATTCTGTAATTTAGATTTGCTAGTAATTAGATTTGCTAGTAATAATGGGCCTCTGGCAGTTGTCTAAGATCTAGGTCAATTATATAGAAATGTGTTCTGATACTCAAAGCGTATCTTTCTAAGAATGTGAATGAGAGGCTGCAGGGGAGGGACTAGATAAGCGCAGGGAGATTAGTAGTTTTTATTTATGAGATTATTTTGACATTCAGTTTCTATTTGTTTAAAGCAGTGGTTCTCAACCTGTGGGTCGGGACCCCATTTGGGGTCGAACGACCATTTCACGGGGGTCGCCAAACAACGCAGTCCGCCATTTTTTCCCCCTTTTCTCTGGCCACACCCCTGGCCCCCGGTGATGTATAAGTGATTGGGGGTCACCACAACATGGGGAACTGTACTATGGGGTCGCGGCATTAGAAAGGTTGAGAACCACTGGTTTAAATATATAGGCCTATGGTTTCTTAAATTACAGCTGTTCCTTCCTGAAGGTTTTTTCTAAAGAAAAAAAAACAGTTGTTCTTGGCTGAGATACATTAATAGTTTAGAAGATGGATTGTTATTGGAGAATGGTGAAATTGTAGTCACGGATTATGAATAATCTACCACCCTGAACATGAAAAGATATGATTTATTTTGAGTCAAGAGAAGGATTAATAATTTAGACAATAATAAATTGAAGGAGTAGAGAGTTTAAGCAGTCTTGTAGATTGTGTTATACTTATCTGAGAATATTAAAAATACATTCCTGTGTACAACTACTCAGAATTATGTTTTACTGAGCTCACTAAAACCTGCTCTAAGCAAAGTTGCAGCCTTAATCACAAAACTGCCAGTGATGTGTTTTCTAGAAAGAAAAAAAATCTGTGCAGATTAGGCAGATGTTTGATGTGTTAATCTACAGAGAACAGTTTTCAGTTTGCTCTGTGTAGCTCACAGAGGAAATATGAAGTTGCCATATATAAATTAGCCTATGTAGATTAGTCCAGTTTGCATATAAAATGACAAATTGGTAATGTGATGTTAGAAAAGTTTATTTGGAAAAATAAAGCAATCCAATCCACATCTTTGAAAAACATTTACTGTAAGTAAATATTAGCTAATTATAAGCAGTGATTATTGGCTGGATTGAAGCTATGGCCCATCTAATCCAGCACTCTTTCTCACAGTGGCCAATAAACTGCTCAAGGTAGCCTATGATAAGTAGTCCTTCACTCATGACCAAAATTGGGTTAGAATTTCCTTTTTATATATATATATAAGATTTTTATTGATTTTTTTCATACATTCAATAGTACTTGTTCAACAAACGTGCTGTCTGAGTTTTACATTCACTAATACAGATTTAATTCCTAATCCTTTATTCTTTTTCTCTAGCTATTGAAAAAATAAGTCCCAAGTTTGGTGATATTCTGTTTCGTCTTTTTCTTTCAACCTCAAAGTAAGTCTATCCATCTCTGCACATTCTAGTATTTTTTTAAATATTTTTTCATCTGATGGTATTCCTTCATTTTTCCAGTATTGTGCGAATATAATTCTTGCCATCATTATTACATGTAAAATCAAATATATGCTTTGTTTATCAGTCTTTTCTGGCATTATACCCAATAAAAAAAGTTCAGGTTTAAAATCTACATGTTTTCCCAACATCTTTTCCAGCCATGTATGTATTTTTTTTCTAGTAACTCTTTGCTTTGGCACATGTCCAACAAACATGCTAATAAGTACCTGACTTGTGTTTACATTTCCAACATCTATCTGACATGTTTTTAAACATTTTTGCTAATCTTGCTGATGGCAAGTGCCATCTATAAAACATTTTATATAAGTTTTCTTTATAAGAAGTTGACGTTGTCAATTTATAATTTCTTTCCCACAAGTTTTGCCATTTTTCTAATTCTATATTATATCCATTTTTTGCCCATATTATCATTGTTTCTTTAACTTGTTCACTTTCCATTTTCAAATTCAATATAAAATTATAAATTTTCTTAATTAATTTCTCATCAGAGGTTAATAATATCTTATCAAACAAGGTTTCCTCCTTATAGAATCCACACAGTTTAACATCTTTATCATATCTAACTTGCATTTGTAAGTATGCCCACCATGATAGATTAATACCCTGATTTTGCATTTCTTGTTTAGATTTTAAGTTCCCTTCAGAATTTAGGATATCTCTATATGTCCAATTTTTTTCAGAATTAACCAAATTTGGATGTATAAATGCTTCCATTGTTGAAAGCTATCCTGGAATTTTCAAGTATATTTTACATTTTATTTTTTCCCTGTTAATGATAATGCATTTCTTATATAGTAGTTTTGAAAGTACTTATGGATTTTCCCCCATATCATAAAAAACATGCCAGCACAGTTGTAAATCGTATCCCTCCAAATATAACAACCTTTTGTTTCTAAGAGTTATCTATTCTTTTATCTATGTTAATAAGGTGACCAACTTTTTTACAATGAAAAGGAGGACACAAATAAATTGAAGAAAAACATATCGTAAATAAAAGAAACATTTTATTCATTACAACAATAATACAGACAACTTGCATGTGCAAAATTTGCCAGCTGGGTGTTTTCGGGCGCTCAGCAGCAATTCCTATTGGCTTTCGAAAGCCAATAGTGGGAGTAGCACAGCTCATGCAAAAGTTGAAAAAAAAACCATCAAAAAAAGGTGCCGGAACGCCGTTCTGAACATTCTATGAGGAAAAAAAAGCCCTGCAGATTAGTCTTCAAATATTGAAAAGGAGGACATGAAGGAGGACACTTTTTGAGGGAGGACAGAACTTACAAAAGGAGGACTGTCCTCCCTAAAGGAGGACGGTTGGTCACCTTAATGTTAATACAGATGCTTGGTAATATAAGACCCACTCTGGCAAAACAAAACCTCCATTTTTCTTGGCTTCTTGTAACATTTTCATCTTGATTCTCGCTTTCTTTCCTTGCCAAATTAATTTCAAAATTAATGAATTTAAATCTTCAAAGAATTTTTTCTCAAGTTTTATAAGTATTGTTTGGAATAGAAACAAGATTTTTGGTAATATATTCATTTTCACTGTAGCAATTCTTCCTAATATCGACAGTTGCAAGTTTTTTTTTTGTTCCAAGTCCTATCTTATTTGATTCAATAATTTTGTATAATTATCTTCTTTTATCGTTGAACATCTTGCTGTTAAGTATATTCCCAGATATTTAACCTATTTAACTATTTGTAGTTCTATTTTTTCTATTGTTTTTTTTTGTTTGTTTATCTGAGAGATTTTTAACTATTACTTTAGTTTTTTCTCTGTTTATTTTCAGTCCTGCTAATTCTCCATACTGTTCTATCTTCTCCAGTAGTTTAGGAATCGTCTCCAAGGGTTCTTCTAGAATAAATTCCAAATCATCTGCAAATGCTTGCAATTTGTACATTTTACCTTTTATTTCTAATCCTTTAATTTCTATATGTTGTCTAATATTTCTATTTAAAACTTCCGAAGTTAAGATGAATTACAGTGGAGATAATGGACATCTTTGTCTTGTACCTTTTTTTATCCCAAAGTTCTCTGTCCATTTACAATCACTTTCACTGTTTGTTTACAATATATTGTTTTAATCATATTTATAAAGTTTTGTCCAAAGTCCATTATTTTTAATTGTTGGATCATAAATTGCCAGGAAACATTATCAAATGCCTTTTGAATATTTAAAAATATTAGTGCCAATTGTTTCCCTGGATGCAATTCATAATATTCCAATATATTCATTATAACTCTTAAATTATTTTTAATTTGTCTCTTTGGTAAAAAAAAACCATTTTGATCTGAATGTATAAATTCAGTTAAAAATCTTTTCAGTCTCTCCGCTATTATTGAGGTAAAAATTTTATAATCCACATTTAGTAATGATATCAATCTATAATTTTTTATCTGTATCAAATCTGAATCTTCTTTTGGTATTAAAATAATATTTGCTTCTAGGACAGAATTTCCATTGCTAAGCAAGGTGTTGTTGTTAAGTGAAGTGTGCCCGATTTTCTGGCCTTATTACAAATTGTCAAGCAAATCAATAATAGCACTTAGACCTATATACCACTTCACGATGCTTCACAGCCCTCTCTAAGTGGTTTACAGAGTCAGCCTATTGCCCCAAAATCTGGGTCCTCATTTTACTGACCTCGGAAGGATGGAAGGCTAAGTCAACCTTGAGCCGGTCAGGATCGAACTGCTGGCAGTGAGCAGTGAGTTAGCCTGCAATACTGCAGAGAAGGTCACAAATGGCAATCATATGACCCCAGGATGCTCAATCATAATAAATAATACCGAGTGCTTGAATTATCATCACATGACTGTGGGGATGCTATAAATGTGAGGACTGGTGATAATTCAATTTTTCTGTTGTAAGTTGAGGACTACCTATGCAGTAGTTTTCCAGCAGATGGGTTCCAAAAGCAGTTGTACTGCCATCAGGGAGGGAGTCAAGCTATTCCCTAAAGTGCCTGAAGGCAGGACAAGAAGCAATGGATGGAAATTAACCAAAGAGAGAAGCAACCTAGAACTAAGGAGAAACTTCCTGATAGTTGGAACAATTAACCAGTGGAACAACCTGCCTCTAGAAGCGGTGAATGCTCCAACATTGGAAGTTTTTAAGAAGAGACTGGACAGCCATTTGTCTGAAATGGTATAGGGTTTCCTGCCTGAGCAGGGGGTTGGACTAGATGACCCCCAAGGTCCCTTCCAACATTATTATTATTATTATTTTTTATTATTTTATTATTTTATTATCATTATTATAATAAATCTAATAGCTATTTATCCCCGTGTCTTCCATTAATTGGTCCACCCTTTTTTTAAGTCAAGCAAGCTGGTAGCCAGCACATTTGTTTGCTTATTTTATTGCATTAGTGACTTGGATCCAAATCTTTAGAGGAATTATCTACATTTATTTTATTTATTTATTTATGGGACTTATATACCGCTTTAAGTGCGAGCACTCTCTAAGCGGTGTACACCAGTAAGCAATGTATATATATACATTCCTGCCCACATGCAAAGATCAGTGTTAGGAATTCTTTTTTCTTGCACTACATATGTTACATACACTACATTTGCTGGTCAGTACAAGAAGGTACATCGGTGGCCTCAATACTGTGATCTTGCTTCTAAGACAGATTTACCTGACTCCCGGTGTAGGTGTTTAATTAAATATGACATAACTTCAAAAGCTTCCTTTGAGAGAATTTGCAATTGGTATATCTTTTCTATGCAGTTTTACAAGATGCTCCAAAAATTGATAAGACAGTTCTTAAAATTCAAATGAGCCATGATCAGTGGCATTTGGCATTTATAAAGTTTGTGGAAAGTGCAGATTAAAACACTTTACTAGTTTATGTGTAATTTACAATACTGTATGTAAGTTTATAAAGAGAATGACTTTTCCTCTCAATCATCTTTTCATCTCAGTTTCTTCCTTTACTTTCTGCATTATGTACAGAAGATTCGCAAATAGTTGCTTAATGCCACTCTCTAGTGGAAACTAATTTATAGATCTGAGGTGTTTAATACCAAACAGGTTGGATGCACCTGTGACAATTCATTTATATTGGCCATTGATTTCATTCCAAATTCATAATCAATGGCATTATGTTCATTTGTGTATGATACAACAGTAGATTAAAGATGTCATCTATCTGATATATATTATCCACTCTCTTTTTGATACTGGTAAACATGCACAAGCTATTTAAATTAAGGAGACACTCAAAGTTCATTAGCAAATATGTACAAAAACTCAAAAGGAAAATATGCTTTACACCATTTTCTAAAATGAAGCTTTGAAAAAGGAATTTCTTAATTCAGAGGAAATAGAAATAAATAGATGGGAAAATAATTAAGAGAGAAGTAATTGAGTGTCAAATATTCCACATTTTTTTGCAGAAAAGTATAAACAAATAGGAACAGGAGATAAAATGAATTCAAAATACTGTATGTCACTTCCAATATTCATTTTCTCATGCTGATATATCTATAAAGAATATAACACAAATAGCAACTAGAATAAATTATATTGATTATAATACATGTAGTCCCCGAGGTACGAGCCTAATAGAACCTGCCCATTAGGCTTCTAATCATCAAATGAATCAGACTCAATATTACAGCATTTTAAATCAAACTCATTAATTGAATCAAATGGGTTATTAAATGAACAAAGATTTGGCTTACTATTTACTCCGATGGCTGCCTGAACTTGAGAGACTTTTCCTATTGCTGCTGCAGCCTGTTTTGGCCGCCAAACAGGGGTTTTCATTTTCAGTAACTACAATATTGTAAACTGCCTCCCAAGCAGGCAGCAGGCTTTTTTAAAAAAACCCCATTTGTTGCTAGGCAGCTCAAGCTTCTTCAGAGGGGGGTGGCGAACTCTACAATTGCAGTTGCCACTAAAGCAGGGGTGTTAAACTGCTGGCCCGCGGACTGGATGCCAGACTGGATGTCATCCAGAAGCCACGCCCACCCCATTGTCAACAATGGCAAAACCGTCCCGATACATTGTGCGACGTCACGTGACATCGCGAGTTTGACATGTCTGCACTAAAGTAATTAGCTTTAGCGCTTCCAGGCATGCATGCAGCGGGAGATGGGGGTGGAGTTTACAGAACTGTTCACTTGCAACAGTAACTGGGATGGAAGGGACCTTGCGGTCATCTAGTCTAATCCACTGCATTCACAAGAGAATGTAGTACTATATTGTATTTCTGATAAATGCCTATCCAGTCTCCTCTTAAAAGCCTCCAGTGAGGGAACACCCACAACTTCTGGAGTTGTTTTTTTAAAAAACAAAACAAGACACTGTCCCTGATCAGCACAAGCCTCTCCAGGCAGAATCTCTGGTGGGTCTGTGCTAGAGAGAGGAGGCAGCAGCCACCACAATTTGCACTCAGACAAATGCAAACAAACAATCTTGCTAAGTACTGTACCTACAAATACAATAAAAAGCAGAGTAGTACCCAAAGTGATTACAAACAATACCCTACAATACAATACTATAGAGTAGAATATTTTAAAATACTTACAGAAGTAATTTTAGCTCTCTATAGTAGTCCTCAAGCCCAGCAAGCAACAGATCTTCCACGCAGCTCCAGGAAAACAATGGTCGTTGCCAGCTACAAAAATCACCGACTCTTGTTTGGCCATGTGACCAGGCACAAAACAACAACAACAACAAAAACCCCACTTCCGGCTTCTCATAGGCCTGAACCGGCTCAGGCAAATCACAGAGTTAAAATGGCTGCCGCAGCGGCTAAGACTGAATCCAAATCACATAGCTATAGAGGCCTGTTTTTGATCGCAATTTTGAATGTCTAATGTAACTAAGTTCTGAAACCTCATTTTTATGAAATCTCACTAAATAAACGCTCATATCTGTACTACAAGCAAATGTATGATCTTTATTTCTATAAGGACTGACACTTCTATTTTTCTTACCTTACTTTCCCAAAACATTATTATCTGCCTTCCTGCAGCACTAAATTTATGTCCCTAAAAATACATGTCTTTCATGAAAGTAGATTTGACATTTGAGATATGGACATGAGATAATTAAAGCTGCTATCCTACTATATTTTAATAATGTATATCACACTTAAAACTAAATAGAACAAAAATACAGAATTTCAACTGAATTTAAATACATGTGTTGAAAGAAAAATCTTCATCAGGGTCCAGTCCAAGCCGGGAATAAATAAAATGGAGGCTGCTTCTGAAAGAAGGTTCTTGTTTATTGAAGAGCATAACCACAACAGCATATGGCTCTGGGACATGGAGCTGGGAGTAGTGGGTATTTATACCTTCTTGGGCTTTTGTGTTTGGAGTCGTTCCTGTTCCTGTGACATGAACTTTGACCTGAGCTTTTGAATGTGTCCTTTTGGTATTCTAATGTTGGTGGGTTAATCTTATTATGCCCTCCCTGGGACTGTGACTGATGGCTATGGTCCTGTATTGGACTTTTGGGTGAAGGGTTGCTAGTTCTAGGGGGTCTGTGTCTTTCTAATCTCATCAGCTCTAAGTTTCCTGGTTCCAGTCTTTCTGAAAGGATTATCAAATCTGCATTTCCACAGAGCTGGTTTCTGCTTGGGGGGTGGGGGGGGGTTTCTGCCTAAGATTTTCTCCATTATTCCTTTGGAAAAATATAATATTCTGCCTTTTTAATATTCCCCAAAATATTTCTTTCTTTGGGGGTGGGTGGATGCTGTCTTCCTACACATGAAAATACAAACTGCCTAGACCAGTGGTGGCGAACCTATGGCACATGTGCCAGAGGCGGCATTCAGAGCCCTCCCTGTGGGCACGCATACCATGGCTTGGAGATGGAAACTGTCCCTCTTCAACCAGCCTCCCGCTAACTCGCCGAGGTCCCACATGGCCGAATGCATCCCAGCATGGCTGGTTTCCCTCCCTCCATCCCATCCCTCCTGGCCTCGCATGCTCTCCTTTTCCTGGGCAAGACCCATTGCATCGCCTCCTCAGCTGTCGGCCAGCTGTCCAGCTCAGAGGCAGCTTCTCTGAACTGCTGGCGGTGGGCTGCAGAGCCGCAGAATGCACAGGTTGAGGGGCCGGCAGACTGTGGCTGCTGACGGACACTGTCGGTCCCTATGCGCTCACTGGCCTCTGTATGCAGGGGCCAATGGTGTCAGGCAGCACCTGTCCCGGTCCCTGCCTCTCCTTGCCCCATGGCAATGGCACCCCTGCCCTGCCTTGTGTTGCCTCACTTCACCCCACAGGATAAGCCTCCATCCCACCTGCCTGAGACCCCTTGGATCTCCCCTAACCCTGCCCGGCCCCCACAGGTGTCCCTCCCCACGAGCAACATCGAGATGACCATGCCCACCTTGACTACACCCACCTTGGCCACACCCACCCAGTCTGCCATGACCACAGCCATGCCCACCCAGTGGGCCATGCCCACCCAGTGGGCCATGCCCACCCGGCATCTGGCAATAAATAAGTGGGTTTTGGGTTGCAGTTTGGGCACTCAGGCTCTAAAAGGTTCGCCATCACTGGCCTAGACAGTTTTAATGTTAAAAGAATAGTGGAATACTAAATAGTTAAATACAGTTAAAAATATCCCAACAAACTAGAATATATAAACCCTATTAATAATATACAAATATATAAATAAATCAAGTAACATTTAAATAATATACAACATGAAAGCCAACTGGGTGACCTTGGGCTAGTTATTCATTCTCTGCCCAATTCACCTTACAATGTGTTGTTGGTAAAAATGAAAGGAGAAAGGTGTGTTGTATATGTTCCTCACCTTGAGTTATTTGTAAAAATAATAAAGACAGGATACAAATAAACACACATAAAAGCTGTAGAGGCCTGTTTCTGAGAGATTCAGTTAATCTTGGAATTTATTTTTGACTAAATATGCATAGGGTTGTGCTAAAAATGTGTAAGCTGGCCCGTTAGTGTTGTATTCAGTTTCAAACAGCTTTTATCCCAACTGTTAATTCTTTTTTTTAAAAAAATCCTGTTTACAATGCAATTTAGGGTTTTTAGGTGTCCAAGACGTAATGAAGGCCTTTTGAGCACAGTCTGCATTCTGTTTTATATCTGCACTTTCTAATCCAGGCTCCAAAGTAGGAGGGGTTTAGACAATATAACACAAAGAAATACTTTTTTGCATTAAGAACTAATAAATGAAATCTTATAGTACATCTCAGCTGTTTTATGTCGCACTCTGGTTCCAGTTTTGACACAGGAAAGGTCTATACATAGCAAAGCAATTTGCTTTAACTGTGGAAGAGAGCAGCTATTTGTCTGCCTCTCTGAAAATAAGAGTAAGCCAACTTGTTTGTTCTCAATCCTGTCTTAAATGAAACATGTAGGCTGAAGTGAAACCCTTGAAAAATTGAGATTTAGTAATAACATGATGAATATAGTCTCTTGAGCATGTCGCTGTTCCTATGAGTAATGTAATGGTGAAGGCACTTTTTGTATGCAAAATGTGTTGGCAGAAACAGATTTGCAATCTTCTGCACCACTGAAATGAGTCAGTTACTGTGGTTACCTGATCTGATAATGCACCTAGGAAGGGAATGTGGGATGTGATTAGAACCTTAGTCCTGTGATCTTCCATAGTACTTTGTGATACATGTAGGATGTTTTTTCTCCATATATCCCCTGAAAATGCTGCAAAAAAAAGCGGAATTTCTACTTACACTTTTGAACTTCAAAAGTCGGGTTGATTGAGCTCCTGATTTATACCTGTCTTTCATGCGTATTGGGAGCCGAATAATTGATTAAGATGGCAAAAGAAAGTTCTTTCACTAGGGAAAAAAAACCAATGGAATTGCGTTCAATATCCCTGCTCATTAGAAAGAAGCATGCTCAACATTACAAGACAAGATAGAAAGACCTGCGTATGGATTAGAGAACAAATGAAAGTAGGTGATATCATCAAGAGCAGTGGTTCTCAACCTTTCTAATGCCGCGACCCCATAATACAGTTCCCCATGTTGTGGTGACCCCCAACCACTTATACATCACTGGGTGCCAGGGGCGTGGCCAAAGAAAAGGGGAAAAAAATGGCGGACAGCCTTGTTTGGCGACCCCCGTGAAATGATCGTTCGACCCCAAATGGGGTCCCGACCCACAGGTTGAGAACCACTAATCAAGAGAGTAAAAGAATTGAAAAGGAAATGGGCTGGTCACAAAGCAAGAAGAACTCATGGCAGGTGGACCAAGGCAGTCGCAGAATGGATCCCACTTGATAAAAAGCATCCACAAAAGGGACCTAAAACACAATAGATCGACAACAAGCAAGTATTGCGGGCCAAATTGGCAAAAAAAAAAAAAAAGTTCAGGACTGTATTGATTGGAAACACACAAAAGAGGTCTTCATCCTTCAGTGGATAGACAGTGGCTAAAATGATGATGATATTGCTCATTAAAGAAAGATTAATTGAAGTAGGTTGCTCTTGCTTGATCTTGGGTTTGTGAAGTTAAAGAGAAACAGTGATCTATGTAAATCTTTGTCTTCTCACCTTTCATAACTTTATATCAGGTTCCCCAATCTTTGCCATCCAGTTGTCATTCATTTTAGTTATAATAATAATAATAATTATTATTATTATTATTATTCACCATTAGTCAATTGCAAAAGGCGGCCTTACTGCGAATTGCTTCCATTCTGCGACGATATCTGTAATACCATCAAACATTCACATCTGCCTATCCCTTGGGAAGGACTCGATAGGTAGACAAAAATGCCAAATCCAGTCTGAACATCTGGCTGACTGTGCGATGAATAATAGTAGTAGTAGTAGTAGTAGTAGTAGTAGTAGTAGTAGTAGTAGTAGTAGTAGTAGTAGTAATATAATAATAATAATAGAGTTGGAAGGGACCATTGAGGTCTTCTAGTCCAACCCCCTGCTCAGGCAGGAAACCCTATACCATTTCAGACAAATGGCTGTTCAGTCTCTTTTTAAAAACTTCCAGTGTTGGAGCATTCACTGCTTCTGGAGGAAGGTTGTTCCACTGGTTAATTGTTCTAACTGTCAGGAAATTTTTCCTTAGTTCCAGGTTGCTTCTCTCTTTGGTTAGTTCCCATCCGTTGCTTCTTGTCCTGCCTTCAGGTGCTTTGGAGAATAGCTTGACTCCCTCTTCTTTGTGGCAACCCCTGAGATATTGGAACACTGCTATCATGTCCCCCCTCGTCCTTCTCTTCGTTAAACTAGACATACCCAATTCTAGCAACCATTCCTTATATGTTTTAGCCTCCAGTCCCCTAATCATCTTTGTTGCTCTTCTCTGTACTCAATATACCCAACACTTTACAAGGTCATAGTCTTAGAATTGGTTGCTTAAAAGCTATGCTTGGGGAAGCTAATCAAATTGCCCTGAGTTCTATAATCTGCATCTTAATATCCAGTATTTGTGTCCTGCATGGTCTCCAGATACCTTGTTTGTTTTTCTTTGCAGCGGAAAGGCAACTCTTAATGTTGATGCTTACTTAACCTCAGCCTCAAAGGATATTTAAAGAGAACTTTGAAACACTTTGGACTGGACCGCTTTTAACATTGTAAAATTCAACATTGCTTTTGGAAGTTTTAGTACTCTTGTATTTGGACTTCTGTATATTACCTTGAGAAAGGATGGCTGAATATGTAGGCTGCTGTTATAGTAGAATTGCATAGCCATTTTTGAATGATACAAATTGATTAAAAGCTTGGGAAGCTCACATTCTTTAAACAGACTGCAACCGGCCACAGCAGAGAGGTAAAACATAGTGAAGGTGATTACATGCTGTGAAAAATAGAGGATTTTAACAGGGGATGCAAATCGATTATCTCTTCACTTTCTCTAGTACACAGAAAGGTTTTTAAATTTAAAATAGGAATAAACTAGCATGCATTGGAGGATATTTCTTGATCTTTATGCTTGAAAAGTGTTAATGGGACAGTTCACAGAGTTCACTAGTAGTAAGCACTAATTAGAATTGGATAGGATGAATTTTGTGCATAATTCTTCTGAGAAAGATTGTTGAATTAAAGCAGTGTTTCTCAACCTTGGCAATGTTAAGGCATGTGGACTTCAACTCCCAGAATTCCACAGCCAGCCATGAAGTCCACATGCTTTAACATTGTCAAGGTTGAGAAACACTGAATTAAAGGATGGTACTTCATTAAGGTATTTGTCTGAATTTGCTGAAGAAGTTAGTAGTAACCTTTTCAACTGTGTAATTGCATAAATAATGCAGTAACTAACATACTGTGATTATCTTTTTGCATTATCTCCAGTGACATATTAATAACTTCTAATAAGCAGCTAGTACTTGATTTAATTTTCTTGGCTCCAAATAAAGCTAGAATTTTGGGAGCTGGAATTTAATCTCTCCTTCTGAGGGAGATTTATAAAATCTTGCCCCCCCCCATGCTCATTTTGGTCTTTCCATTAATCCGTTGGCCTTGACAGTATTTTGCAAAGCAAACAGATGTAAATTTTATAACATTAAAGAAGAGATTATGAGTTAAGAGATTTAGAAGAGCACAGATGGCCTTTATGCCTGGGGACTCCCAAGGTGAGCTTGCAGTACTTTGTAAGTACTACATTCTGTTCTGTACAGAATGCAGCTTCTGGAGATAGTCACTTATAGTTTAATTAATCTTCTCTTCAAGAGTAGTGAAAGCATTCTATTTCATTTATAGCAATTTGATTATATGTAATTTCAAGGAACATTAATCTCTTCTGCCTTATTCCCAGAAATAAATGCTACTCTAATTTTTCTACTTACAGAGCGATTACAGTACAGCATTAGTTTCATTCACAAATAAAATATTTTTAAGTACAGGTAATCTTTAACTTACAACAGTGCATTTAGTGACTGTTCAAAGTTACAACAGCACTGGAAAAAGTCACTTATGACCATTTTTTCACACTTACGACCATTGAAGCACCCCCCCCAGGGTCACATGATCAAAACTCAGCTATTTGGCAACTGACTCATATTCATGATGGTTGCAGTGTCTTGGGGTCATGTGATCACCTTTTGCAACCTTCTGGCAAGCATAGTCAATGGGGAAGTCAGATTCACTTAACAACCATGTTACTAACTTAACTGCAGCGATTCACTTAACAACGGTCACAAGAAAAGTTGTAAAATGGAACAAAATTCACTTAACAAATGTCTCACTTAGCAACAGAAATGTTGGGCTCAGTTGTGGTAATAAGTTGAGGACTACCTATACTTGAAGTAATGAATACGCATCCTTCACATTTTTCATGAGGGTGCATGAATATAAAAATCCACCTCTATTGGTTTCTACACTGTAAAACTAATGAGCATGTATTTCTCTATTTGCATGTGTCAAACAAAATTATGACCTTAGAGGACATCAAATGCAATATCAGAAAAATAATTTTGCTAGTACATGATTCTTCAACAAGGATGCACAATCCAGAGCATTTTGGAAGTGATTTTACAATTGTCATCTGTCTTGACTTTCATAGTGTTGTTGATTTTAGTTCTTAGCTTTTTTATGGTTAATATTTGTAAAGTTATCAGCATTGTTAATAAAATATTAATATTTGGGATGGTTCAAGTTGTGCCATTAGGATGCATATTATATAACACATCTTACTTGATCTTTTAATTTATGATGAGATTTTATTCCAAGACAAGACATTGCATCAAATCACTTGCTTCACAAGCATATTCTGACATATGCCCAAAGGCTATATCTGATATTCAGTTTGATAACTTGTGCATCGAAATGCAGAACATGGGACATGACAAAAAGGAATGATAATTTCTACAAATTTCTGGCTAAACATTTTTTTTATTACTATAGAATTTGTTTTCTGAGGCAAACTTTCCTCCTAATCTATTAATTTGGACTTCCCTGACTTCCTGCACGATTACAACTGTAAATTCAGACATTGTGGGGAAGACGGAACTTTACTCTTAGCTGGGGTGGGCAATAATTTTTCCAAGGAGCCACATGAGAAACTGGGTCTATTGTGGAGGGCAGCGCCAAAAACTTCTGGCTGTGCTCCGCCCACTCACTCTCAAAGCCGCCCTTTGACTGAGGAGGTGGATGGCCAAACTGCAATTCCTTTACTGAAGGACCATTGCCACTGCCCCAGCAAGGAGTGAGCCCTCCCCTTGCTCTCTCGTTGCCAGCTGATTGAAGGAGTGGCCAGTGACTGGACTTGGCCTCGGCTTCTTCTCCCACCCCCTGCGGTGTGCTTTTTTTACATATAGTTTCCAACTGATGTCACATGGACTGGACAGGGACAGCCAAAGGGCTGGATGGGCCCGGGGACTATAAAATGCTCAGGTCTGCTCATAGCTGAGATTCATGGATTTCCTGGATGCGAACAAGCCAGCAATTATAAAATGCAATTAATATTGCATTACTCTATACTTTCAGCTTTTATTTTTTTTATTGTAATTTTTTGGTTTTTATTTTTTAGTTGGATTCTTATTTTATAACCTGCTTTCAAAAGTCTGAAGGGAAAGAATATGTCTAATTTGATTTATCAGTAGTTTCTTCAAGGTCTAAGAGGGGATATTGTTTTCCACTATAAAGTATCAAACCATTATTTGATTTTGTTCAGGTTTATTTTCATCAATCCTCATAATATCCCACCTAAGTCTGTAATGAGAATACCCAATCTGCATTCAGATAGTCTTTGAATTATGACCATTTGTTTAGCAACCATTTGAAGTTGCAGTGGCCCTGAAAAAAATGATTTGCAACTTACAATTGGTCCTTTCACTAATGACTATCATAATGTCTCCATGATCACGTGATCATGATTCAGGCAGGTGGCCATTGGCATGTATTTACATTGGTTGTTGTTTCCCAGGGATGTGATTACAACCTTCCCAGCTGGCTTCTGAGGAACTCAAAGAGAGAGGAAGTTGGCAGGGAAGGTCCTAAATCACCATCACATGATGTCTCACTTAACAACTATAGAAAAATGTTGTAAAATTGGGGACAGTCACGTGATGCTTCACTTTAATGACCTCATTGCTGAAAGATGAATTTTCTAGTCCCGCCTGTGGTCATAAGTTGAGAACTACCTGTATCGATGTTTTTATTTTAGTATATCATTATAATTCTTTGGAAACCATAGCCCTACTTAGACATTTGCTTGCACCTGGATTAAAAAAGACATAGATTTCTAGGGTTTGGCTGCTTCCTTTATAACTTATATTACAAATTTAAAGTATGAAATACAAGCTTATTTTCTGCCAACATTCTGTTTGTTTTACTCCGAGCTTTCCTTATTAAGTTTGGCTTTAAAAATATTACTCTATTATAACTGTAAAAATGTTCCTTCTGCTTGAAGCACTTTTTCTTGGAAAGAGTCCCTTTTTTCAATTGATGTTGTTTTTCTCCTTATAAATAGGGCCCAGTCATGGAAGAGCTGATATGGGAACAGTACACAGTGACCTTACAAAAGGTAGTATGTTATTTATTTATAATTTTATAATAGCTTTTTTGCACTGAATATCTCCTATCAATTGACAAACCAGATACGTCCCAATTTTAATGACAGTTGCTTTTCAATAATAACATATTTTAACCTCGATAAGTATACTGCGTAAACATTTTTAAACAAAACCCTTGTTTATTTACACAAATAATTTCCTTTGCAACTATAGCAATTCATTTTTCTAGAGCTACTAAAAATACCTAGAATTCAACAAAATAACAGCAATCTTTTTTTAAAGGTTCAGTTCTCTATAGCCCAAGGTAGTAGCGCAGTTTAAAATGTCACTAAACCTCTGGGCTTTTCCAGCACTCAGTTCTGATTATCAGGAAGACATTACATTCTTTGGAGCATATAGGAGTCCAGTGTCCAAGACTGCAACTTTTTGTAAAGGCTACTGTTCCCCAAAGTCATCAAAGTTGCCTTCCTTTGCTACAAAAGGACAACAGTCCCAGTCACGCAATGCTTTTACCACAACAGTGATAGTACGAAAAGAGCAGTTTGGTGTAACGTTAAGGCATCAGGAGATGTGTGTTCTAGTCCCACTTTAGGCATGAAGCCAGCTGGATGAACTTGGGCCAGCCATTCTTTCAGCCCTAGGAAAAAGGCCATGGTAAAGCACTTGCCAAGAAAACTGTAGGAACTAGTCCAGACATTTGCCAAGAATCAAGAGTGACTTAAAGGCACAAATTAAAATTAAAAAATGGTGATGAGCAGCCCTTTCCTCTTATAAATTACACTGTGACAGAAGCACTTGGCTTTTGTGTATACAGCTGCTGTCTTTTTTATTGAGCAGCAACATATGGACAGGCCTCTAGCATGCAAATAAACCTGTTTGCTCAAACCATGTTTTTTGTCATTGATTTCACAATAAGGCTTATGGAAGGGAGGGGCTGCTCAGAGGCCTTGAAACTGAACTGTGCACGGATTATCCAAGAAACGCCAAGCAATTATTCACTCCTTTGCCGTGATCAATACAGAATACTGAAACAATTTTATTTCCATCTATTAGTTCTACTGTCTAAAATGGAAAGTTTCGATCTGATCATTTCTTAAAGAGAATGGTGGAATGGGCCCTGATTTAACTTCCAAAACTTAAGGGTTTAAAAAATAATTACACCCAACAAATGAGAATATAGTTTTTCTCTAACTGATACCAATGTAAGATGGTCCCATGCAAAGTTGTAAGAAGGGACTTTCTAACACAGTGGTTCTCAACCTTTTTATACGGCGACCCCGGTATTAAGCAGGCGGCGCGCATGCGCGGGGCCGCCCCATGCACGGTGCGCATGCACGGCAGCGCCCCCATGCGCCGCCCCAGAAAAAAAATGGCAGATCGTGTTGTTTGGCGACCCCCGTGAAATGGTCGTTCGACCCCAAATGGGGTCGCGACCCACAGGTTGAGAACCCTTGTTCTAACACATTTACTTATGCAGAGGCTTGGGAAGGCTGAAACAAATACAGGTTTACAACTTCAATTAATTTTCTAAACTAGAAGTGACTGTTTCATCTTACTTTTACTGCTACCACTATACTTAAATTCAAATGTGGCATAATACAAATGGCCTACATCACCTTATTCTTCTTTTTTCCAGTCATTCCAGCACCTTGCTTCTGTTTCCTTTTACATGTTTGAATTCAAGCTCACTGTTTTATTATTTACTTATGTACATCCTACATTCATTATTTTAACAAATAATTCAAGGCGGTGAACATAACTAATACTCCTCCCTCCTATTTCCCTCACAACAACAACTCTGTGAAGTGGGTTGGGCTAAGAGTGACTGGCCCAAAGCCACCCAGCTGGCTTTCATGGCTTAGGTGAGACCAGAACTCATGGTCTCCTGGCTTCTAGTCTGATGCCTTAACCATTAGACCAGGGGTCTTCAAACCTGGCCCTTTTATGACTTGTGGACTTCAACTCCCAGATTCCTCAGCCAGTGTGCCTGGCTGAGGAATTCTGGGAGTTGAAGTCCACAAGTCATAAAAGGGCCAAGTTTGAAGACTCCTGCATTAGACCAAACTGCCATACTCCCATCAGCCCACTTGCTCCTTGTCCTAGGGCCTGCCTTCCCCTTTTTGTGCCTTCATTGCCACTAACTTTGCCTTTTCACTGCTATCTCCTACCTCAGATCTCCCAGGCTTAAAATATGCCAGTTTCAGGCATATTCAGGTTTATTTAGTTCCAGGTTTATGCTGAGATACACAGGAATGGTTAAAATCCAATGGAACATTCATGTTTTGCTCTTGGCCTGAATCTGGCTGTCCAATCGGAATATTGTGCGTATTTTACTTCACAGAATTAAAAAGCACTGAACTGTATAAAACTTTATTAATAAATGTAACTCTAATGGTATTACTAGTTAATAAGGGTTTACAAGGCTCCAGATGTGCCTATCTGGGCATTGTAGTTAATAGTTTATACTTTACAGAAGTTTTTCAAGCCATCCTGCATCAAATCATGTATCTTCTTTAACCCGCCTTGCTTCTATGATTGCTTACCATTTATACAATAGTTTCACAATGTTTTGAAAATCTGTAAAATACCAGCTACAGACACAGAGGCTGAGAAAGAGTGACAGGCTATATTTATCTTCTGAATTTGTGGCAGATGGCTTCTCAATTTGTAGCTCAGTGACTTAAATTACTGCAGCCCTCTTCTGTCCCTGTAGTTCTAAATCATTCGTAAATCAAGACTGTGTAATGTGCTCATGTACACAGTGTAAGAAATATTTTTTCATTTGTCATTCAATTCCCTGGTCTGTAGGGAAATTCTTTTTTTTTTTCAGGCCAAGCCTAAAATGTAATTGCAAAATTTTAACTAAAGACAATTTAAAAACACCATATAACTACCGTATTTTTCTGGGTATAAGACGCTATTTTTTCCTGCAAACACCCTGTTCAAAAATCAGATGCGTCTTATACAAGTGCAGCGGGTTATACACAGAAAAATAATGGTAACCTCCACAACCCAGGGCATGCCTGTGTGGGTTCTTTACATGCCGCTTCCATGCCACCTGGTGCAAGTGCTTGCCACTAACGGGAGGGGGGAAGGGGCAAGATCATCGGATGGCGGCATCCGGAGGCAGTGGATGGGACCAGTGGAATGGATGGCAGCGACAGCGCTTTCCCTCCCTCATACCTGTATGCTGGCCGGGGACCCTGTGGAACACAGCTGCGAGGCCGTCCTGCTCGATAATAGCAGCTGGCCCAACTTCCAGATTTGCCGGCGCTGAACAGCTGATCGGCACGGAGAAACAGTGGGGAATTTAAAACCTGCTTTTGCTTTCCTTGCCTTGCTGTCATGCCGGTGCTCACACCAGTTTCTTTACCGGGGTCAGAAGGCTGCTGCTGTGAACTGACTATGCATGCTCATCATGCTGGATGCTGGTTAGGTGGGTAGGGAGTGGGGCAGGCCAGGAGGCGTCTATTTAGAGCGCTGGGAGGCGGTTGCTCCCAGCGCTGACTTTGTTTGCTATAAGCGTGGAACTCGCATGCCAGAGCGTCTTATACAAGGGTGCATCTTATACACGGAAAAATACGGTATCTCCAAACTCCAAAGAGCATTAACTTAAGCATATTGCAATGCACTCCCCACAGCACTCTTAGAGGGCTGATATAAAAACATACCCATATGAATTGAAACTGTCCTCCCTGTGGCTAAGGGGCTATTGAAACTAGAGTTCATGTCCTACTATACCAGTGTTTCTCAACCTTGACAATTTTAAGGCATGTGGACTTCAACTCCCAGAATTCCACAGCCAGCATTGCTGGCTGTGGAATTCTGGGAATTGAAGTCCACATGCCTTAAAATTGTCAAGGTTGAGAAACACTGTACTATACTATACCTTCTATAAGGATTTCTGAACCTATCTTAATACCTCACCTGATAAAATACCCAGGAAACACCTATCTCTTTTATGTACCATTGCTGTTATCGGATCAGTCTGATCTAGTTTGTTTGAATGTAGCTAAATTTTATTTTTCTGTCTGCAAATTTAGGCAGACTTTGACTGCCCACTGACACTCCACCACCAATTGTTAAATATCTTGTCTTTTTTATTTTATTTCATTTTATTTTTTTAATGCTCCTTATTTGTAATGCTGATCTATGATACTACTATTACTACAATTTTAAAAGTACCCATTTCAGAATGATTACAGGTCTTAACGGTGTTTGCCACCTGCTCTTCCAAATAAGAAATTAGGTTTTATCAAGTAACACCATGATGAAAACACATCAGTGGAAACTAGGAATAGCAAGAACATTGTACCCATTGAGGATATTGCATTCAGTGTAAAATAGCATTTAAAGTGATAAACTACATGGAAAGGAAACCAAGAAAGGCATGTTAAGCATTCAGAAAGCAATAGAAAAAGACCAAGAAGAAGAAAGAAGCAATCACAGAATAAATGGCATTCAGAGAAAAAATAGAATTTCATCAGTTTTGAGGGAAGACTTGTGACTGATCTCTGGGGATTAGTGATGAGACAGTCAGTAGAATGCAGTTTTTAGAAAAGGGAAAAGACACTCTCTGCAATGTAGAAATAGAGATTTTGAGGTAAACACCTTAGCTCTGGGAATCAAATTCAGCAGGAGAAAGAGGGGAAAAAGACAAGGATGCTGAAAAGCAAGCATGTAGGTGAAAAACTGATGCAGTGTGGTGGGGAGGAAAAGAGACAAGATAGAAAAAGAGTGGCTGGAGAAGAAAATATGATTGGGAAAGATGGATGAAAGTGCATCTTGTTCTACATCATCCTGGTTCTTGAGGATTTATGGTACATGGAGCATTCAGAAATTAATGGAAGGAACGTAAGAGCAAAGTGGAAGGAAAGTAGAAGACTCAAAGCTTTTTGGCCAATCTTTGGGTTATCAGCAGTTTTCCTTGGGTTTCTGAAAACACCACTGAAGTAATGGAGGGAAAGACTGAAAGATGAGTCTCTTTCCTTCTCTCTCTGGCTGGTCACAAATTCAGGGATTCTGTACTGTGCTACCTGAGGTGGGTTATTCAGATGAGATTCGTAATCCAGTCAAATTTGTGGCAGGAAGTCTACAGTATTGCTCCATCTCCCTGTACTTCAGGTTTTATCACAGTAGGTAGCATTGATATTAAACCCAAGCACATGTGTAACAAATCTTATTATCCTGTAAGGACTTGCATGCTGCATTAATTGGCTCTCTCATTAACAGAATTTCCAAGTTGAGATGATGAGTAGCATATATCTCTTCTTCTCGGTGGGCTTTTGCTATCTTAAGTGTTGTCACATTTTGCTTAAAAACTCTTGTCAAACATGACCCAGCCCTTTTAAAATGTTTATTTTTTAAAAGTAATAGGGGGTGCATTACTTTTTTATTAGATCTTTTAGAGAAACAGAATTTTTAAAAAATAAACAACTAAAAACAATAAAAGTAAATTACAAATAAGTCAACAGAGGTTCTGAAATGTCATAGAGATTATAGCTTTCTAATATATCCTTAATTACTTATGAATCATTAAATATATTTGGAGGAGTGAGTTGTTATGTGGTTTTGGATGTTTGCTAAACGTGGTGTGCTTTTTCTTTTTCTCTTTTAGGACTCAAAGCGAGGATTTGGTATTGCAGTTTCTGGTGGCAGAGACAACCCTCACTTTGAAAATGGTGAAACATCCATCGTTGTCTCTGATGTCCTTGCGGGTGGCCCAGCTGATGGATTACTTCAGTAAATAAGCTTCTTTACTTTAACCTCTTCCCATTTTGTTGCATTGACAGTTTATTTGTAAAAACAAAAGTGTTTCTGAACTTTGGCCTTCCAATTTCCCCGTACAAATGTAGCTATCTGCTTTATTTTATTTTTACTGTAATCATGATAAATCTTGATACCATCCAATTCTCCTTACCTTTATTAGAGCTCTGCAATAGAGGATTTTAAATTTGGGAAGAATTTACTCTTCTGTCATAGAAGGCAGCATTCAGGAACATCTGGGCTGTTTCTGATTTTCTACAGAGAATAAACATAATGCAAAAATAAATTTTTTAAAAACCTTTTTGGGGATGATGATGATGATGATACAGTATTCCTCATTGTAGGTACAGAAAAGAAATGAGAAAATGCCATTACTATATTCTGATGTTTGGTTTCATGATTGCCTCCAGAATTATTTGGTTCATAAATTTGGTTCTCCAACATTGCTTACATCACTAAATAGTATTTGTATTAAAGTACATGCAGTAATCAGCTATGACTCCTGTAATAAAGGAGAAAATGTATGGAGTCCTAGGTGCTCTCTGAACTTGGTGGTTTTCTTGTAGACATTTTATTACCAAATTAGATGATATCATTGGTGCACTGACAATGAAATGTCTGCAAGAAAACCACCAGGCTCAGAGAGCACCAAGGATCCCATAGTTCAACACTGAACTACGAATAGTCCATCAGTAGAAAGTATATATTTGTAAGCCAAACCCGATAAGATCAGTGTAATTCTGCTGTAGGTCCACATGCCCAGTACAGAAGGAAAAGTTTACACACTTTCTCTACACTGTTTCTTGGGTATTAAAGGCCAAAGGGGACAATCTGAGAGTAATACAGGAGTAAACGGCTGCATGGGGTCTTTTCCTATACGGACACTTGCACTTGTGGCAGAATTTGTCAGATCCAGGTATTTTCAATCAGAATAGAATTAATGTTGGTCCTATTTTTTAAAAAAATTAATTACTCATTTTTTTTCCCCCAGAGAGAATGACAGAGTGATGATGGTTAATGGCACACCCATGGAAAATGTGACCCATGCATTTGCTGTGCAGCAGCTAAGAAAAAGTGGGAAAATGGCCGTCATTGTAAGTTTATTATTATTTATTTATTTATTTGCGAAAGAGAGAGACCAGAGAGAGCTTCAGTTTGACCTAGCGGTTAATGTTATAGCGTCGAAACCAGGAAACTCTGAGTTCAGGTCCTACCTTAGGCCTGAAAGCCTTGTGAGTGACTTTGGGCTAGTCACTCTTCCTCAGCCCATCTCACAGAGCTGTTATAGTGAAGAAAATAGGAGGAGAAAGGAGGATTATGTACATTCACTGTCTTGAGTTAATGATAAAGTAATAAAAATGGAATAAAAATCTAATGCATAAATAAAAGTTGTGCAGGACTGAAAGGGAGCATACAACCATGTATTCATGGAGAAATAGGAGTGTTGGCAGTGCAGCTGGTTCCACAGTATTCAAAAATGCAGAGTATGTAAATCAGGACACAGGCATAGTTTGCTTCTGTTAACTATTCTTTGATTTCTCCTGTGTTTAAGCTTTTCCTAGCAGAACTGGGAAAGGGCTGTGGTCCTCAGAAAATCCATCACCAATTGGTCAAAGCAAGATTGGGCAATTTAATGTGTTGTACACAGTCACAAAAGGGTAAGAGGGTATTTTAAAGATCCTCTGGCCTTTCTTCACATATTTAAAAGTACAAATTATTTTTCTTTGCTGAAATAGAAAATCACATGGAGGCTACAATAGTGTTCTTTCTTTTTCTCCTTTTTTATAATCACTCAGCATGGTTTTATTTTATTATTAACTACTTTACAGTATTAATATTTTCTCCCTAAAGCAGGGGTGGGGAACTATGGCCCTTTTATGACTTGTGGACTCCAACTTCCAGAATGCTAGCTCAGGAATTCTGGGAGTTGAAGTCCACAAGTCATAAAGGGGCTGTAATTCCCTACAAGGTTTGAAGAAGAGTATCCACAAAATTCAGGATTTCCATGAGACTGATTTTAATATGTGTTGGTGTTGGGAGACATAATGACTTCAGATCAGTCTTAGAATAGATGATCAAATATATAAAAAGTAACCTTTCTATTACGGTCTGCAATGAGTTCTATGAAATTTGAAATTGTCTATTTGTCTGCCTGTCTATTTCGGTTCAGTAAAATCTGCCATTTTGTACATTTATTAATAGTTTTTCATGGCGGGCTGGGGAATTTTGGGAGTTAAAGTCCACAAGTCTTAAAAGTTGGATACTACTAATCCCAGAATGAAGGCTTCAGTCTAGACCAGTGTTTCCTAAAGCTCAGCAACGTTAAAATGTGTGGACTCCAACTCCCAGAACTGGCTGGGGAATTCTGGGAATTGGAATCTTTAAAGCAGTGGTTCTCAACCTGTGGGTCGGGACCCCATTTGGGGTCGAACGACCATTTCATGGGGGTCGCCAAACAACGCAGTCCGCCATTTTTCCCCCTTTTCCTTAGCTGTGCTACTCCCTTTTATTCTATTGGCTTTTGAAAGCCATAGAATAGACTCTCTTGAATAGAGTCTAATTCTATTGGCTTTCAAAAGCCAATAGGAATTGTCCAGGCTGTCTCTGCCCTGCTGAGCCCGCCAAAAGTCCCATTCTGCAAACGGTGCTGCACCAGTTGAGTAGTCTTCGACTTACGACCGGTTGAGTAGTCCTCGACTTACGACCGGTTGAGTAGTCCTCGACTTACGACCGGTTGGGGGTCGCGGCATTAAAAAGGTTGAGAACCACTGCTTTAAAGTCACTGAGACTGAGAAATAGACTTCAGACAAAAAACAGAGTACCGATTCTATTGCTGCCTTTTACCTGAAAATATGATCAGCCACTGTACCAAGTTGGAATGGAGTGAGCTTTTTAAGTGCAATATAAATCCAGCTGTTCTGACTTGCAAATTGTGGCTTACAACTTAACATAATGTATGAATCCAGCCTTTGTCGCTAAAGTTATGGAAAAATTAATATCTTGCTGCATTTCGGGACTTCAGAAGAGTCTACTATATTCAAGTATAAAATACCCAATCCTGGGAAAATAAACCATGTGAAAATAAGCAAACCTTTGAAATGGAAGAAGATGGAAGGGTTTTTGTTGTATTATTTTGGAATGTTCCTGTTATTGATAAAGCACTTGCAGATGTACAGTGGGGCAAAAAAGTATTTAGTCAGTCACCAATTGTGCAAGTTCTCCCACTTAAAAAGATGAGAGAGGCCTGTAATTGTCATCATAGGTAGACCTCAACTATGAGAGACAAACTGAGAAAACAAATCCAGACAATCACATTGTCTGATTTGGAAAGAATTTATTTGCAAATTATGGTGGAAAATAAGTATTTGGTCAATATCAAAAGTTCATCTCAATACTTTGTTATATATCCTTTGTTGGCAATGACAGAGGTCAAACGTTTTCTGTAAGTCTTCACAAGGTTGGCACACACTGTTGCTGGTATGTTGGCCCATTCCTCCATGCAGATCTCCTCTAGAGCAGTGATGTTTTGGGGCTGTCGCTGGGCAACACGGACTTTCAACTCCCTCCAAAGGTTTTCTATTGGGGTTGAGATCTGGAGACTGGCTAGGCCACTCCAGGACCTTGAAATGCTTCTTACGAAGCCACTCCTTCGTTGCCCGGGTAGTGTGTTTGGGATCATTGTCATGCTGAAAGACCCAGCCACGTTTCATCTTCAGTGTCCTTGCTGATGGAAGGAGGTTTGCACTCAAAATCTCATGATACATGCCCCATTCATTCTTTCCTGTACACGGATCAATCATCCTGGTCCTTTTGCAGAGAAACAGCCCCAAAGGATGTTGCCACCCCCATGCTTCATAGTAGGTATGGTGTTCTTTGGCTGCAACTCAGCATTCTCTCTCCTCCAAACACGACGAGTTGTGTTTCTACCAAACAGTTCTACTTTGGTTTCATCTGAACATAGGACATTCTCCCAATCCTCTTCTGGATCATCCAAATGCTCTCTAGCAAACTTCAGACGGGCCTGGACATATACTTAAACAGGGGGACACGTCTGGCTCTGCAGGATCTGAGTCCCTGGTGGCGTAGTGTGTTACTGATGGTTGCCTTTGTTACGTTGGTCCCAGTTCTCTGCAGGTCATTCACTAGGTCCCCCCGTGTGGTTCTGGGATTTTTGCTTACCATTCTTGTGATCATGTTGACCCCACGGGGTGAGATCTTGCTTGGAGCCCCAGATCAAGGGATATTATCAGTGGTCTTGTATGTCTTCCATTTTCTAATTATTGCTCCCACAGTTGATTTCTTCACATCAAGCTGCTTGCCTATTGCAGATTCAGTCTTCCCAGCCTGGTGCAGGTCTACAATTTTGTTTCTGGTATCCTTCGACAGCTCTTTGGTCTTCACCATAGTGGAGTTTGGAGTGTGACTGTTTGAGGTTGTGGACAGGTGTCTTTTACTGTATACTGATAACAAGTTCAAACAGGTGCCATTAATACAGGTAATGAGTGGAGGACAGAGGAGCCTCTTAAAGAAGAAGTTGCAGGTCTGTGAGAGCCAGAAATCTTGCTTGTTTGTAGGTGACCAAATACTTATTTTCCACCATAATTTGCAAATAAATTCTTTCCAAATCAGACAATGTGATTGTCTGGATTTGGTTTCTCATTTTGTCTCTCATAGTTGAGGTCTACCTATGATGACAATTACAGGCCTCTCTCATCTTTTTAAGTGGGAGAACTTGCACAATTGGTGGCTGACTAAATACTTTTTTGCCCCACTGTAGTTCATTCCATACATAAAAGGAATTTATTGAATGGGCTACTCAGTATTGCATTGATAATTTGGGGAACTACTACTGGTGATTTTGACTTTTTGTGTGAATTAGCCATAGGCTAAGAAAAACAAATTTGGTCAAGTGCTATGCAACGTTGAATTCAAATTTGGCTTATTTGTGCTAGATTTTTGAAAATGGACTACAGCAGTCCTCAGCTTATGGCCACAGTGATAACAGAACATTGCTAAGCAATGCACTCATTAAGTGAGTCAGGCCTGATTTTATAACCTTTTTCTCATGGTCGTTAAATGAATCATGCAATCACTAAGCGAATCCAGCTTCCCCCATCTTCTTTGCTTGTCGGAAGCCTTCTGGGAAGGTCACAAATGGCAGTCGTGTGACCTCTGGGACACTACAGCCATACATGCTGGTTGCCAACCACCCAAATTTTGATCACACAATTATGGGGACAATGCAGCAAATGTAAATGCGAGGACCAGTCATAAGTCTCCTTTTCCACCATCACCATAATAACTTTGAATGATCGTTAGGTGAATGTTTGTAAGTCAAGGACTACCTGTATAAAATGGTTGACTTGTTTTTAAAAAGGCATCCTTGTTCTTCTATCCTGTAAATAGGTGGTGAAAAGACCACGTAAGGTACAAGTCCCTGTAGTTCAACGAAGCCCGTCCCTCGACTATGACTACAGAGCTTTTGAAGCCCTGGATGATCGTGAGGAGTTTGACGGTCGAAGCACTCGAAGCGGCTACAGTGAAAAAAGTTGGCACAGTGGAAATGCAGGCCGTAGCCAGAGCTGGGGAGACAATCTTGATAGGGGCTACAGAGTGGCCCTCGATAAAGGGCGCAGCCACAGCAGAGAACGCAGCTTCAGTCGGGACCGAAGCCGGGGCCGGAGCGTGGATAGAGAGAGAAGCTTGGACCTTAAATACCAACGCCAAAACAGAGGGCGGAGCGTTGATCGATACGATACCTATGACTATGGGTATGATGGAGGCAGGAGTCTACCAAGAGATTATGACTGGCGATCTCGTCCTGACCCTCAGCGTGGGAGGGAAACCAAGAGTGGTAGCAGAGATAGGCTGAGTACCCACAGTCCCACTTCTGACCTGCACGACTGCAGAACACAGGAAGAGCCTGTTAGTATTCTTCTCACAAAAAGCAAAGCCAACGAAGGCAAGTTCTAAAGTACAGGTTGAAGAAATGTGTCCTCTTGCCTTTGGTTTTGTTGTCTTGCTGTTATCGATGCAAAAATCAGTGTTGTTGATGTTTTATTATTTTTTTTCTTCTAAAAAAAGACAACCTATAACTTAGAGAAGGACAAATTGAATGAGATATTGCCAAGTTGTAGTTGCATACATCTGGAGGGCACCATGTGGGAAAAGCCTGCTATGTACCAATAGCCATTGGGTTGCCAGTGGGGGGCAGTAGTATGCCTGGGGATGTGTTCCTTATCCCTTCCTCTATCTAGTTTTATAGGAATCTAGCAGGCTACAGAGTGGACCTTAGTCATGACAAATATTTCTACCAATGTCTATGGCCATTTGTAGATCCTAAATGTTTTCATAGAAAATAAAACAGTGGATAGTTGCTGCCCCGCTGATCTTTGATGAGCTATATCCAATCCTGCAACCATTTTACCTGAAGGCTCATATTGGGCTCTCAAATTTCCAAATGTGCTTCCTGACTCCAAAAATGTGGGCATTTCCAGGATATAGGATATCATTCATTAGCGTTGAACCATTGTAAAGTGCCTAAATATTTTAAACTTTAATTTGCACTTTTGTTTACAGAAGCGAATAAAGAGCAACCAGATAGATATATAACTTTCCCAGTGGTGGGATTTAGTCAGTTTGTACCACTTCAGCAGAACCGGTAACTAATTTTTTGTTGCCCAGGCCCAGAATGGACTTCTGGAAACGGCATCCACGCAAGAGAACCAGTTGTTCACATATTTGAATCCCACCACTGAACTTTCCCCTTTGAGCCTTGGAAGTATTTCTAGGTGGTTTTTGAAAAAAAAAAAGAAAAAACTCTTGTACTTTTCAAGATTTTGCCAGCGATTGTTTATATATTTGGAACCCTCTTAAAGCTGAGAGTCAGAAGATTGCTTTAATTTTAAATGACTTGCTGTATCACAGGGCAAGCATCAAACAATTTTTCTCGGTTTATGTTCAATAAATAGTGTCTATGTCCCTCAAGTACCCACCCATCCAGTTATCTCTGGAGTGTATGTACCCAGAGGCACCAAGAAGCCAGGTTTTTAGGTGGAAAGGTTGAAAATGCCTAAAGAAAAGGTAATTTAGAAGCAGTGTGATAGTCATCATCAAATACATGAAGTAACTGCCATATAAATTTATTTTCTGTACTTTGGGGAGATTAAGAACTGAATTGTAGGCTCACATTTACAAGAAAATGCATATAACAAAACCATCTCGTGAGAAAGATGGCTTCTGATAATAGAAACAGCTGATAATGGCATAAACAACCTGAATAGGCAAGCTAACTTTTGTTCATCAAACATTTTTGAACAAAGGTTCAATGGAATGTATTCTCCTGCATTAAATCCCATACTCAAATTCTGTCTGAATTTCAATATATGATAGCTCATTGCAATGTTGAAAGTTCATAAGGTACTATACAGTAAATTGTGCCTGTGCAAATTGTTTTTTGAGTATAATCTGCCAACTATATGTGGTGCTTGCTTGAATTATGATACTTAACCTGTTTGTGAGCCAGAATAGCCAAATTTAATTTTTAGACTATTTTTGATTTTATGGATCATAAATTACGCCATTGGTCTATAATGTGCAGATTGCAGGACAAAAAAGTGATAGAGCTTTCTTAGAAGCAAAATTTGGAAATCGCTAGTATGCAATTTGATAAATTGCAAAATCTGTCTTCTTGTTCCTCTTGCAGAATATGGTTTGCGGCTTGGAAGTCAGATTTTTATCAAAGAAATGACTGGTACTGGCCTGGCAACAAAGGATGGCAATTTGCACGAAGGTGACATCATTCTCAAAGTATGTCATTGTACAAAAAAAATTAATTTCTTAATGGGGATGTAAAAATATCCTTGTGGTTGTTTTAATTGCCTATTTGCAAATACTGGGCAGAAACTCTCTGAACTTCAGATATAAATCAATCTGTTTGTTTTACACATTCAGATCAATGGTACAGTGACAGAGAATATGTCCTTATCAGACGCTAGAAAACTGATTGAGAAATCAAGAGGAAAACTCCAATTGGTTGTTTTGAGAGACAGAAGACAAACTCTAATTAACATTCCTACCATGCAGGACAGCGAGTCAGAAATGGAAGGTAAGAGGTTGAAAGCAAAGACAAATAACACTTTTTAAACTGTTAAAACTGTTTTAATGATTTTTCAAAAGAGTTGTGAGCAACATCTACATATAGTATGTTACATCTTAAATAGATCTATAAATGTATCCAAATGCAAAATCTTTGTGTCTGTTGTGTGGAAAAACAACAACAGACTCTCAATTGATCTGAAGCATAACCAGATTTTTGAGGCAAGGGATGTGAGCAAGTTCCTGAGCTTGTCTCTCAAGCTTAAGACAATAATGAACTAGGAATCAGCCATGGAACATATATGCTTGATATCATGTTCTGTTTTTCCATGTTCATAGCTTCCATCCTTGATACTGGAGAGGCAAATACCTCTAAATAAGCCTTTTGTCTATCCCATGCTATTTCATAGGTGCTAGTTTTCTTCCATTTTCACATACGCAGTAAATGCTCATAATCGTTGGCAGGAATTCATCGCTCAAGCAGATAATATCAGGCATACCTTACTCAGTTTTCCTGAAACAGCTAGTGTCCCCTTGAAGTGAATAGGTCCTTTTCACTTGTTTTGAAAGCAGGGCTAGAAAAATCTGAGGTTGCTTTTGGTGATAGGAAGTATTTTCTTCCTAATGCTGAGGTCACCATTATAATTTCTTCAGCCTCAGAGATCTCTGAGAGAAAAGAAGACTGGTGACATTACAATGTCTCTACAACAGATGGGATTTATCAGGTTTGCTTTGCTTTAGATGGGCTTTAAAGCAAAAGGAATGCCTTAAAGCAGAGATCCCTAACCTGTACTACAGCCCATTGGGAACCAGGCCGCACAAGCGCTGAGTGAGCAGGTCAGTGCACGAAACTTCATTTGCACAAGCAATGGACACGCACGCTTATGCGCAAAGCTCCATTTGCACTGAACCATCCCTTCCACATACAGCCCACTGCCAGCGCTGGTTCACAGAGCTGGAAAGGTTGGGGACCACTGCGTTAAAGTTTAAAGGAAATTAGTGTTTTAAGGTGCCAGGTGAGTGCTATAAAGTTTAAAAGTATAAGTCTTTCCCCTTAATCCACCAAAATCCTGATTTCTGGGGCAAAACAGTCCTAGGGGCCACATGTGGCATGTATCCCCAGATTGTGCATATTTGAAGAGACCTTACTTCTTCTGCCTGCCTTTGGATATATGCCAGAACATCAAGAGATTGGTATCTATTCTGGCCTAAGGCTTCAAGAGAAGAATGTTGCCTTCCTGCTCTAGTGACTTCCGAGATAACCACACAATGAGAAGTGACAATCTGATATTTCCATTTCCCTGCAAGCTACTACCACAGTAGCCTTCAAGCAACTGGTCATAATTTTTATGCCAACCCTAAAGATTGCCACAGATTTTTTTTTTTTTCAAAGGCTTCATCTGAACGAGGCTTGTTGAATGACATCCTTCAAAGAAAAGCTAAGAAATCTCTATCCCAAGTTTAGATCTGTTTGGTAATCAAAGTTAAAATGGTTTAATTTTCTGCCTGGAGGGCTTAAGTTTCCTAGTTGGAGTACCTTGTAGCATCAGCTTTCTTTAATTTCAGAAAGCATTTTTTGCTGTCAGTGTTTAAAAGAAGAAAGCCTTTTATTATGCATACACGTCCACAAATGTTAAAATTACAGATGGCGGTAACTTTTCCAGACTCTGCACTATGTTCTGCCAACAGATATTTCAGAAATAGAGTCAAACCGATCTTGCTCACCTCAGGATAACCGAAGACTGCATCATTCTGATGTGGAATGCCATTCTTCAAATGAAAAGCTAAAGGAAAAATTGAGGTGAGATTTCTACTGTATTGGCATTTACTTTTTGTTATCTCACAGAAGCTTTGATTTGTTTTTAATAGTGTCTGATTTTTGTATTAAGTGCAAAAGAAGACCCAACCAATAGACTTTCCAAAATGGGAGCAATGCCCACTCCTTTTCGATCAACTGTGGATTCCACAGCTGCTTTAATACCAGAGACAAATAGTCAAGTGAAGTACCAAGACGATCTGCCAGGTTAGTGCTGCTTTCTTTTGAGATCCTTTGGATTCAGTAACAAGCCATCCTGGTTTCCATTATGTAGTTACACAATTTGATTAATGATTCATAGGATTGAATAATAAGATTCCACTTTCCTCCTGCTTCAGGCAATTAAACCCCCTAACCTATTCTCACAAGTTGGATTCCTTCAATGCAAAAATCCACAGCCAATCAGATCATTTTAATGTACTTATTTATATTGTGTTGTTAATATCATTATCATTATCAATGATTGCCCACCCGAACAGGCTCTGGGTGGCTTACGTAGGGGACCCAGCCTCCAGGCTGTGGACCGACACTGGTCTGCAGCCTGCCACACACAAGTGAGTGAAGCCCTCTCCGTGCATGTGTGGGACCAGGCATAACCACAGTTATAAAAAAATGATAGGGGCTTCATAACATATCTGCTCCAGTCCTAGGAACAGAGTAAGTCTTCTGGAACCCCAGAAGAGTTGGTACCTTATGTACCTATGTGGCGGATGCTGTTGAGAGGGCAAGGGCAGTGACAAAGAAAGCATGTTTTCTCAGTCCCACAAGAGGAGAATATTAAGTTGAGGAGATCACACTTACTGTGCCCAAATGTACTGGGTGGGAAGCAACAATTGGAGATAATTTAATAATTTTACATAATCTATGGAGTAGCATGCTGAGTGCCCAGTCGATAATGGCTTATCTAACAAAATTTGACTAATAAACTATGATTTATCATATTTCATGACACATGCTAGAAATTTTTTGAAGAGTCTGCAACTGAAGGAAAGAAAGTTGTTATTATAGCAAAAGAGCATTAAATAAAATTAATATTGATCTGGTACAGATACGTTAAGCCAAAATATAGATAATTTGGTTTTGCCTTAATATAGTCTGTAAACCCAGTCAATTGTGTTTTATCAATAAACTGTGGTTAATAAAAATGTACTAGTCTAATATGCAAGCCAATTTATATAGTGGTTTATAGTAGAATATATTTTTGAAATTTCCTTTGAGATATTAAGGCACACGCCATTAAATGTTGTTGAATAAGAACACTGGATGGGTGCCATAGGTTTTGTTTGTATAGATGTGCTATAGGATTCTGATTTTGCTGCATATTGGGAAATGACTGCAAATAGATAAATATTCTACTTTGTAGCATTGCATGCTTGGCAAATAAAATTTTAGCAATAGTGTATGTTATCTTATACATTTTATATTTACTGGGAGCAAGGACACAGATATTAATATTGATTATTTTAAGTAAAATGTACTGAATTTCTGATATATCATTTTTTATTATTGAGGACTAAAATAGAAGCAGATTCTAAATTTGTCTTTTATTTATCTCTCTATATACATACATAATACAGTTGTACATTCAAAACCAGCAACAAGAGTATTTCTTCAGCCAAGTCCTGAGGATCAAGCAATATATGGGTATAACTTTTTAACTTTTATGAGTATTGTTTTGATTTCCTATAAACTTTGCAAGTATAAAACGGCAGTTCTAATTTCACCAGAAGTGTTTTGAAACTGTTCTTATTATACTGAACTCAAAACAGTTCTAAATATGCTTAAAATGCTTCTGGTCACGTCAGGATGTTTCTAGTAAGATTGAAACAAGTGATTCTGCAATCAGAACATGAGTTTCAAACTTGAAAGAGGATTAGAGTGGAAGGAATATAAACGAAAAAATATTCCTTTTCACCCTTATGTGCCTTTCTTGATCTCAGGTCCTCCTGGGAGTTTGAGGGTTCTGTCAGAGTCCTAGCACTGCATTTTTCTGTACAGAGAGCTCCGATGTTGCAGGAATCTGTTGAAATCACTCTCCCAGCTTAGATGTCACAGCCCCAAGTGCCACTCCTGCAACCATTTTGGCCTTTACTTTCCACATCTTCTCTAGTTCCTCCTTCAGGCCTTGGTACTTCTCCAACTTCTCATACTCCTTTTTCCTATTGTTGCTGTCATTCAGCACTATTACTTTCGCTGTCTTTTGGTCCTTGTCCACTATCACTGTATCTGGTTGATTGGCCAGTACCTGTCTGTCCTTCTTAAGTTCTGATCTTAACTTCTTATTCTCCATGATCTGTGTAATCTCTCATCTAGATTTGGGAGGGTCTGGCCCATATACTATGCAGAAGTTTTTGAGGGTTGACTGTTGCTAGTTTACCCATGATCCTATGCCACATATCAATTGCCATGCTCTCTAATGGAAAAGGTGGCAGTGTTATTCCACCTTCAGATGTTGGCTGCACCTTCTGGGTCTTTCCACAAATAATGAGAACAGTTTCCTCTTTACTATGTAGAAGCACTGGCTTACTAGCTGCTTCTCAGTTAGTGTGGATGTGGGGTTTTTTGTCCATTCAGTTTCCTCATACATTTCATATCCCCTCTCATTAGGACTAATGTTGTAGTAGCATTTCATCAATTCCAGAGTCTCTTACCTCATCCATGTATAGTTGGTTCCAGTAGCCCACTTGTCAGATTATTCTGGTTCCCAGCATCTGATGCAGATCTTGTTAACCTGGGTAACATCCAAACCAACATGACTCTTTAAGTTTGTGTCACTCATATCTAAAGTAGGCAGGTGAAGCAATAGGGCTTTTGCCCAAGGACCCCTACTGGTAAGTACCAGTTGGGAGTTGAACCCCAGTCTGCTGAATCAAAGGCAGCACTCTAACCACTACACTTTTCACTGGCTTGTGAAGTCTGGGAGTTGAAATCCATAACTCTTAAACTTGCTAAGGTTGAGAAACACTGCTATGGAAATTATTTATAGCTATTATATTTTAAACTGAAATAAATAACATCCATTGTTTTCTCTTTTAAGTCCTGATACAAAAATGGTGCAGTTCAGGAAAGCAGATAGTGTGGGTCTCCGGTTGGCTGGTGGGAATGATGTAGGAATATTTGTTGCTGGAATTCAAGAAGGGACCTCAGCGGAACAGGAAGGCCTACAGGAGGGAGATCAAATTCTTAAGGTTTGCCTGCAGAATTATTTTCCATTTAAAATTTATTATTTTAAGCAACTTAACTGAAAAAATATCCCTGGTGTTTATAATTATGAGAACAATTCTGAAATTTTCTTTTAGGAAGTCTGTTTAGTGATATGGCTGAGATAAATATACATTTTATTTTTCAATTTTTTATGAAAGAAAAAAAATCCCCTCGTCACAAAAATTTCTTTGCCTTTCTGTGCTCTCTATTATAATTAACAGATTATAATCTGTCAATTAATGTCAGTATTTCTGAATAGCCTGGCTTAAATGTAAGGCCTTGTTTTTAAGGAAAGCAGGGTGACTGAAGTTGGTTGTGATTTCCAATATTATAATAGGATATGTGAAATCATTCAGGTAAATTCCCTATTTTTCTGTAGGCTTCTTCAATTCTTGTGCCTTACAGATGTACGTAATTCTCATTATAAATCGATGCACCTGCTTAGTGAAAGCTGCAATAATATAAAACATAAATCACTAAAAAGTATTGTATGGTTACCTAAAATTGCATTATATAGTGATTTTTAAAAAACTGAAAGAAATCCTAAAGCTGAATATGGTTCCTTTGCACCAGGTAAACGGACATGATTTCAGAGGTATTATACGAGAGGATGCTGTTCTCTACCTGTTAGAAATTCCTAAAGGTGACATCGTGACAATTTTGGCTCAGAGCAAATATGAGGGTACGTATGATGAATATTAATTTGTAAAAGAATAGCATGTTTCTAATGTGCTGCTTTGTTTAATATATTTTCTTGTTTTATCTTTTGTTCTGTTTATAACTACTATTTATCATATTGTTAGAAATGTTTATTAGTTAAAATAATGTATTTTTTCTGATAAATATTCAAGTTTTTAAGATAGCTAAATAGATCACTGGTTCTTTGTTAATTTGCATAGTGATTACCTTCGTGCTAAAAAGAGATATCTCCACTTTTTGAAGCTACAAAAATGTCTGGTGATCAAAAACATTTTATTATTATTATTGGTTAGCAAAACCAACTTCTTTGTTTACATTATCGCTATTATAAATTTATAGAAAATGTCTGTTAATATATATGATTCCTTTTAAAATATGAGCCATTGATAGTAGGATATAGCATGTTGAAATTCAGAAATTGATTTCTGTGTAATATAGGGAAAAAATAGTCCTGTGTGAAAAGTGATATAAAAGCATTTTCTATTCTTCTATATCTATGGCTCTTAGGTATTTATTTGATGGAAGCAAATAATAATAATTAGAGTTTTTCTTGCATCTGTTCCTTCTCCACCCCACCCCCCAGTTTATAGAGACATAATGGCTTGTGGTAGAGGGGATTCTTTCTTCATAAGGACCCACTTTGAATGTGAAAAAGAAACTCCACAGAGCTTGGCTTTCACCAGGGGTGATGTCTTCCGTGTGGTTGATACACTGTATGATGGGAAGCTGGGCCATTGGTTGGCAGTGAGAATTGACAGTGAATTAGAGAAAGGGTTGATTCCGAATAAAAGCAGGTATGTTACTCTCCTGTAAATGTAATATGGGATACCTTACCTTTATTCCATCACACTATGACGATATATCTAGTTGATGCTTGTTCTTAGTGATTATGTAAATTGTATAGATTTCTCCAGGATGACTGTCCTTCAGACCTGGTCCTTCAAGCTTCCCAGTGGTGCACCCATTGTTGCTGTAATTTAGTCCATTGTTCCGCTTATTCAAGGATCTGGGTCTTTACATAATGTGTCTAAAATTTGTCCTTGAGTTACAACCCTGAATTGACTTATTCTGTGATTGACTGATTGGTTTTCTTGGCTAGCCTTAGTATTCTCAGGAGCCTTCTGCAACATCAAATATCAAAAGCATGAATACTTTTTAATCCTGCTTCTTCAAAGTCTAGATTTCACATCTGTGAACTTTGAAAGGAAGAACAAAGTTTCTAGTTTTTATAGCTATGGACTGGTCATTGCATCAGAATAATTTGCCCAAGGCTTTCATTGCTACCTTGCTAAGTGCTAGTCTGCAGAGTGTTTTTTGATCATCCCTCTGAAGTTTCATTTAAATCAAGTTTGATGTACAAATACATGTAGGTAGAACTAGATCCACCAGGACCAAGGAATAATTTTAGTCCTGTTCCAAGAAGGGCACACCGTTATCTGTTCCTATTTAAATGAATTGCAAAGATGGACTAATGTAATATAGGGGCTAGGAAAGCTCCTGTGGACACCTATGAGAAGGCCTCAGCTCCAAGGATTGGCATTATAGCAATCAGCATATATATGAAGACTCATTTTTTAAGTTCCTATGACAATGTTAGGGACTAATTATTCAAATCTTTTAAATCAAATTCTTTCTTTTAAACTTGGAAACTAGTTCCATTTGATTTTAGCTGTATTTCCATTGTTGGGTTTTGAAAAATGGAGCAAATACTCTCCCTTTCAGGGCTGAACAGTTGGCCAGTGTTCAGAATGCTCAGAGGGATGGTTCCAGTGATAGGGCTGACTTCTGGCGTATGCGTGGCCAGCGATCAGGAATGAAAAAGAATCTGAAGAAGAGCCGAGAAGATCTAACAGCAATTTCATCTGTTGGCACAAAATTTCCAGCCTATGAGAGGGTTATGCTCAGGGAAGGTGAGTGAGGGACAAGATTTAAGAACTGGGAACCTACATCCTTATTTATAAAATATAGATACTTCTTTTGGGGAGGGGGGAAATGTTAAAAAAATATAATTCTTCAGTTTTGTCTCTATACCGTTGGTCAGCAAGTATGGCAACCTTATGACCTGTGGACTTCAACTCCCAGAATTCCTCAGCCAGTCATGGGCACTGAAGAAATTACCCCCATCAGAAGTTTTGATTTTTAGATACCGTATACAGGAAAGGATAACTTCTTTGATGGCTCCTAGGCATTATGACTAAACTTTCCCTTGTAAAGAGAAATGTTTACATATAAATTAAGGTAGTTATCCAATTTACAGACAATAGATGTTAGCCAATTATGTTCCCCTGTTGAAATTACTTTCACCAAGACAATGGAAGAAGGCAATTTTGCTTTCCTCTCTTGCCTCCATATACTGTGAAAATTGTTTCAATAGTCTAGAACAGGGATAGGCAACCTTGGTTCTTTTATGACTCGTGGACTTCCAGCTCCCAGAATTCCTGAGCCAGCCAAGCTGGCTGAAGTTGAAGTCCATGAGTCATAAAAGAGCCAAGGTTGCCTACCCCTGCTCTAGAACAATGGGTATGTAGTGAGTAGTAATATGAACGAGAGAAAAATAATGTGTTGTTATATGAACAGAATCCATTGATGCAGCACTGGACTTTTTCCTCTAATGACAATAAATCTTAAATGATTAGTTTTTCACTTTTATCTTTTAATCATGGTAATGAACTACATGTTTTCTTTGCAGCTGGTTTTAGGAGGCCAGTGGTGATATTTGGTCCTATTGCAGACATCGCGATGGAGAAGTTGTGCAATGAGTTGCCAGAGCTATATCAGCCTGCCAGTGAGTGACTTCATGCTTGTTATTAATGGAACAAAAATAATCCATCAGATAATTATAAAGTAATGGCAATGAAATAGATAAGGAGGAGGTTTTTATTTTTAATGGTTCATTACCTTAGCACTGTAAAAGCCCTAGTTCCTAGGGAATGATCTTTGGATAGAAAGCCATTACAGAAGAGACCCAACTTTTTCTGTTCTTCCTGGAGTTTTCCCACAAGTTACTTAGCCAGCTTTCATTCTTAAGGCATGACTAGAACTCACAGACTCCTGGTTTCTAGTTTGGTATCTTAACCATTAAACTAAACTGGATTGCAGTAGTCATAAATGAGAAAAGTAATTCATAAACTTGTCAAAGTAAGGAATTTAATTTTGGGCACATGAGCAAAACCTCTGGCACAAACTTTATCGGTGAAGTGATACTAATTAAGACATTCCTGATCTAAAACGATTAAGAGCTTTTAAGATTGATATTGGAACTTTGAACAAAAATATGTATTACTTTTAGATTTTTCTATTCAGGCAGCCAAGTTGAAAACTGCTAATGTTACCTCCTAAAACAAACCTTAAATATATGATAAAACCAGCATATTACTCTTTCAGAAACAGAACCAAAAGACGCAGGTTCGGAGAAGTCCGCCGGTGTAGTACGTTTGAACACTGTGAGACAGATTATTGAACAGGTATATTTTTCCTTTTGTATCCTATCCATTAGAATAATAGTAGTAGACCATATTAAAAATATTGCTATGTTTTTCTTCCCTTTCCTACAAGCATAAACTCAATATTGCACTTTTCTTGTACAGGACAAGCATGCTTTGTTGGATGTGACTCCCAAAGCTGTGGATCTGTTAAACTACACTCAGTGGTTCCCAATTGTAGTATTTTTCAACCCAGACAGCAAACAAGGAGTGAAAGTTATGAGGCAAAGGCTAATTCCCACATCCAACAAGAGTGCACGGAAGCTTTATGATCAAGCAAATAAGTTGAAGAAGACATGTTTCCATCTTTTTACAGGTGCATAAAGCTATCACTTGTTTGCTGTGAAAGCATCTATTGGTGTATAGAGTAAATGTTATGTGACTGCCATACAGGAAATGTCATAGTATATTCAACAATCAAACTCCAAATTCCGTTGAATATACAAGTTTTGGATAGATAATATTTCTGTTGGAATTAACACAAAAGCAATGTGTTTATACATAAGTAAGGTAACTTTAATAGTTTTGGAAAAATATTCCAATTATAGGAAAGCAAATATATTCTAATTATAGGAAGGTTTAAGCAGTGGAATAAGCTAATCAGGAGTTCCTAGCCTTTCCCAAAAAGCTTGGTCCAAATAGCTTAAATGGGTCACAGTATTAAATGAACTAATAAAAGTATTCTGATTATATTCACACAACATATTGTTTGTTCTTCTAAACCAGTGGTTCTCAACCTGTGGGTCGGGACCCCATTTGGGGTCGAATTACCATTTCACGGGGGTCACCAAACCATGCTGTCCGCCATTTTTTTCCCCTTTTCCCTAGCTGTCCTACTCCCTCTTATTGGTGGCCACACCCACTTGGGGGTCACCACAACATGGGGAACTGTATTATGGGGTCATGGCATTAGAAAGGTTGAGAATCACTGTTCTAAACTATATTTAAGAGTTCAGTAGGGGAGTTACTGAGAAAAGTGTCTGTTATGGTTATAAGCTACAAGTGTGAGAAGAAGAAATCAGTAGTAAAGTAGAAACAATGATTTATTTCAAATAGATTATGTTTCTTAAGTAGGACCAAAGCATACAGGAAGAATGGTATAATTAAATATATTATCCATTCTTGATCACTAACGTTCTCATTTTTACTTTTACATTGATTGAATGCTGTGCTACTGTTTTACTCTGCTTTTAAATATTAAGCATCTCCTCACAGACTTATAGTAAATAGTGAGGTAATTAACAGGTGAAGAAAAGCAGTGATCTTGTTCTATTGAAAAATCATTCAAGTAAGATAATGAAATGTTTGGCAGTAATGATTTGCTAATCCAACAATTCTATTTCTGCAGCTACCATTGATCTAAATTCAGCCAATGATGGTTGGTATGGCAGTCTTAAAGATGTTATTCAGCAACAACAAAATGAAGCAGTATGGGTTTCAGAAGGAAAGGTATGTGCTCACGTCCTTTTGGTTTGTGCATGTGTATTCACCTGGAACATGGACCAAGAGTCTTTGAGAGGAAAGGCTTTATGTGTAGAGGAATTTCTTCTTTATACATGCACAGAGGTCTCCTTGTTCAAAGTAAAGGTTGTTGAATTTAATTTCGTAGTTAAAAACCTAGCATTCTGATACTAATGGGCACTAAGGCATTCATGGAAACATATTCATGGGTCTTTCTCAGTACATTTACAGGTCAATACAGGATTGCTAAATTTCACTGACTTTCATTGTTCAGATTGAAAATGCTGAAATCTAATAAGATGCAGCAGTGTCATTGGATTTTAGCCATTTTTTACCTTTTGATTTTTAGGTAATATGCTATTGCATCAGGTTGTGTTGATGCCTTGAAAAGATTGTCAGATTCTGGAGTATATCACTAATAAATGGTGTATAGCTACTCTTTCTAGCATGTGACTTTACTTAAATATTTTTCATTCCATTTCCTACTGTGTTAAGTATAACAGTTGCCTATAAGTCCTTGTCTTATGACCACAATTGAGCCCAGAGTTTTGATCATAAGTCATTGTGGTGCTAAGTCAAGTCGCCATATGATAAAGACTCCATTTTACAACCATTTTTAAAAGCGTCATTAGGTTAGTAAATGAATCACATAGTTCTAAGTCTGAATCCAGTTTATCCAACGGGCGTTGGGAGGCTGCACAAGTTTGTAAATGCAAGCCAGTTGCTAAGCACCTGAATTGCAATCACATGACTGCAAGTGGTGCAACAATCATAACCTCAAAGATAGGTTGTAACTTTTTTGAATCCATTGTAACTTTGAATAGTCATTAAGCAATCAATTACAAGTCAAGGACTGCCTGTGTTCTGAGCCTCAAAAATCTCTTTACAAAACCTTTTTTGCAGTTGGAAGGAATGGATGATGACATTGATGATCGTATGTCATACTTAACCGCCATGGGTGCTGACTATCTGAGCTGTGATAGTCGACTAATCAGCGACATGGAAGACACGGACGGGGAAGATGGGGCTTACACAGATAATGAACTTGATGAGCCATACTATGAGTCAAGAGTTTCTTCTATCAGTTGGTCCTCTGAACCTGTGCAACAGGAAGAGGTAAGAGGTTTCTTTTCTTCTTCTTTCAGAACTTTGCATTGTAAATACTGATGGATCGCATGTAATGAAAGAGAAGTCTGGAAAATAACTAGTGCCATTTCCAGATACTAATGAACTTTGTTTGCATTAATGTCTGGGATGCAAGAACTCGTGCGTCTTTTTACTGTCAGTTGCAAAACTGTAATTTCTCTTCACATGAAGCCAGAACTATGTGAATATATGCATCATGGTTATTATTACTTGCTTGTAGAGTCTAAGGAAATTTAGCCCTGAACCGAAAGCTCAGATGAGAAAAGCTGGGAGCAGGGAAGTTTTAAGGGACCCCAGTCCACCCCCAGCCTTCAAGCCTGAACCTCCAAAGGTAACATGAAAAAATCTCTACAGCTTGTGAGAATTGTTGATGTTTCTTCATTAATTACCAAAAACACAGGACTATAAAAAGTAAAGAAAAAAAGAAATGGGAATAGTCTAAACCAGGTGCGTCCAACTTTGGCAACTTTAAGACTTGTGGACTTGATGATGATGTTATCCATTCAGTGTATCTTGGTGATTCTATGGGCCAGGTCTCTCCACATCTTTCGATCTTGAACTGTTGTGGACTTCAACTTCCAGAATTTCCAGAATTCCGGAAGTTGAAGTCCACTGGTTTTAAAGTTGCCAAGGTTGGACACCCCTGCTCTAAATCCTGAGCTAGGCAATACTTTTTGTAGAATAATGTCAGAGAAAATGTCCCAAAAGGGGGATTCATGCTATTGAATGGCCTGGAGGATTTAAAAGCTTGCAAATTTTTGCGGCATCTAGTTGGTCTGTTAAACATAGCTATCCATGGATTGTTGATTCATTTATTAAGAGTGTTTTAGTTACTTTTCAACATCTGTTCAACATCTAGCTTCAAATCTTGATGTGAAAATTAAGGGGGAAAAGTAGCTCTACACTTGTGTTTTGTTAACTAAAAATAATCAGCTTTATAGGTTTATCAGTTTATTGAAACTGATCATTTCTAGACTGAATCTGTAATTTTTATGTAAAAAAAAATCCACACTTGCATGTGTCTTTATGTTTACAGGCTAAGTTGCAAAACAGAGAAGATCCGTATGATGTTCCTAAGAATTACGAACCCAGAACAAACTGCCCTAATGCAGCTAGCATTGAAAATTTGGGAGTACCAGCTAAAGTAGCTCCTCCCCCTATTGCCACGAAACCAATCTTTGGCCGGCCTATATTGAAGTCTTCTCAACCAGTCATTCAACCTTCTGAAATGGAAGAAAAAGTGGGAGAAGTTGTAGTAGAAGAGAACACGCCTAAATCTGTGCTGGGGAAAGTTAAAATTTTTGAGAAAATGGATCACAAGGCCAGACTACAAAGAATGCAAGAAATGCAAGAAGCGCAGAATGCCAGGGTATAAAATAATAATTTTGTTGGTCTTGTGCAAATGTTTTCTTTAAAATAGTAAGAAAACTAGTGATACAGAGTCAAATTAATAAAAAATATAATTCAAACAACAGTTTGGAGATACGGCAGATAGGATTTTTGAAAGCTTTTTCAGAACAGTTTGGAATGGAGTCCTAGAACTGCCAATGAAGAAAAATTGTAGAAAAATATTATCCTTTCTAGCACAATAGTCTCCATTTTTTATGTCATTCAGAAATCCATTTTATATCCAAAGCTCTAAGTCTAGATATTTTTACATATTTTGTAAATAATCTGACAAGTCTGTAAAGTAAATGGATCATCTTGCTGTTGAAGGGAAAATTGCTATCAAAGAGTAACTTATAGTTTGAGGAAAATATGAAAATATTTTACCTTTTTTTAAAGGTGGAAATAGCACAAAAACATCCAGACATTTATGCAGTCCCAGTGAAAACACAGAAGCCAGAACATAACCGTCCCCAGACTGCCAGGTAAAACTGAATTTGCCCATACTTTTTTAATACTTCTGTGGCTTTGAATATGTGTAACATGCTTATTCAGCATCAGAATATTTTTAGAACAGAAGTCCACAAGTAAGCTGGAAGGTGATAGCTCTCCAGATAGTGTGGTGCGGTTAATTATCTTTTTCCACATTTTTTTTACTTCACTGTGCCTTGCATTCAGTCTGCAGGCAACATGAATCTCTTGAACTTTATGTGAAGCCTGACTAAAAACCTTGTCTCCTGGTCCCTTTCAACTCTGTTTTTTCTTATAGCCTCCAAGAGGCCATCATCAAACTCAGCAGTACCAACAATATTTGTTTTCAGTTCTCCAACCTTTCCTTCCTGGGGAAGATTGTTGACAAGGTGGTAGGTCTACATTTCCAAAGGATTCTGGAGGAAGCTGATTATCTGTACCCATCCTGGTCAGATTGGGATATAATAGTAAAATGTCATTGATAGCACTTGTGGATGATCTCTAGTAGGTTCAGCATGAGGGTAGTATATCCTTGATCTTTGAGTTCAATATCATCGATCACTGATTTTCTGGGGCAGCTGAGCAGGAGTTAGTGACATGGTCCTTCAGTGGTTTTCCTCCTTCCCTTGAGGCTGGTTTCAGATGATGCTGTGAAGGGGTGGGGAGAGATCTAGTTCTAGAGCTCTGCTTTGCAGGGTGCAGCAGTGCTCAATTCACTCCTTATTTAACATCTACATAAAATTGCTGGGCAAGGTGATCCACTGGCCCAGGATGAAATATTACTATGTTGACTATACTCAGTTATCAAGTAAGGTTGAGAATTTCCACCACCTGGAGGCTGTAAATATTTGGATGGGGAAGAACCAGGTTTGGCTAACTCTTCACTAGGCTAAGAGTCTGTGGGTTTTAAGGCCTCCCATATCTAATGGTTTGCCATCTTTAATGCTGGCTGGGAATATGCTCCCCAGGCACAGTTGATGCATATTCTTGAGTTCTTTCTGGACTCACAGCTTCTGCTTGAGAACAAATGGCAGCTTTGGCCAAGAGAGTCTTTGTATGAATTTATCCTGTGTACCAGTTCTGTCTTTTCCTAGATTGGGAAGCACTGCTCATGGCCACTCATGCCTTGGTCACCTCTCAATTGGACTGTTGTAATGTGTTCTACATAGGATTGCTTTTGAAGAGCATTCAGAAACATCAACTAGTCCAAAATGCAGTGGCACAGGCAATGTTCGGTGCACCATGATATACTCATAGAACAGCATTGCTATGTGAGTAACACCAGCTAACATAGACTTTCAGCCTTCTATCTGTCACTTTCAAATTTACATGGCATGGGCCCAGGTGATTTGCAGGACCGCCTACTTCTAGCGGTTTCAGTCTATCATCAGATCTGGCATGGGGCATGCTCCAAGTCCTTTTGGCTAGCCTTCTCTGTCATGGCCTCCCCCAGAAATTTGTATGGTCCCCACCCTGATCTTCAAAAAGGTAATGAAGACCTGGCTTTTCCAGATGCACTGAGACCAGGAAATTATTGGACCTCTGGTGTGGTTGTGTGTGATTTATAGCTGTGAGTTTTGGAGCTTTTTTTTTTCTTTCTTCAAATTGACTGAAAATAATATTTTTATCCTTGTTTGCTACCCAAGATTCTTCTGGTAAACAGACTGCTACAGAAATGTGTGCAGTTAATACATATAGATGTATACCCCTGCTTATAATGATCTTTTACAAATCTGTTGCCAACAAAGGAGCTTGTTCCTTTCCACATTTTATATGTGGAAATACACTCCTGACCATTTGCAGCCGAATTTTCTTCTGTAAGAATTTTATTCATAACCACCCATTGTTCTCTTTCGCTTGTCCTCTGCTAAAACACTGACCTAATTAAGTATACACCTTTTTTTCCACTTTCGTCAGAGAGCTTTTCTTGGTTACACTGTAATTGGACCTTTAATTTAAATATGTCAAATTTTTGAGCTATTTGAGAAGTAACTCTGGAAGATTAACAGTAAATATTAAGTACTTTGGGTAAAAAAAATATCATTTTTCTTTGATTTTTAAGGAATATCATTATAGTTATGGCAGTCTCGTAGAATAGAAGAAAGCTGCAGAACATTATTAAAAATAGCTTTTCTCTTTCCCATCTTATTATGGTTTTGTTTTAACAAACATTTGCAAAATGAGCTGTGAAAGAATAGTCAGAGAGCTAAATGGATAGAGTGCATAAAACTTTGCTGCCCCTAAAATATATCCCAATCAAAAAAATAAAAATTAGAAACATTTTATAGTTTAGTTGCCCACATTTTCACAGGATGTATTATCCTATGCTAGCAGCCTAATTTCAGGCCAGCCTAAGGAAGACGAAACAACTCCTTTCAAGTAAGGAAATTTTGAAATGGCAGTGATTTGGCAGGAACTTGGTTTCAGATGTATTGTTGATGGTATGACATTATTAATAAAAGCAAACTTTTTTTACTTTAACTTAAACTGCTAACAGACTATTACTGCTTGGAATAGTCTGTTAGCTCACTCAAAATAACTTTATATATGTTGATTTTAGTTCCAGGCCTCCCGAGCCTCAGAAGCCAGCTGTTAAATCTTACCTAGATAATCCAGGAATTTACGGCATTGATGCAGAAGAGGAAGATTATCGGAGGCAGCTATTTGATCAGTCCAAGCGTGGATACTATGGGCAGCCATCTCGATACAGAGATACAGAATTATAAAATTATTAGCAGTCAAGCCATTGTTCTGGGAAACACTTGCACATCAAAAGCTCTGATTCTTTTAAACAAGTATATGTATATTTGGGGTTATTAGTGAACTTGACAAGTATAAGAATGGCGCAGTGTCATTTAAGTATTGAAGGGACTGGATCATGGTTGCCTATTTTACAAAAGGACCAAATATATTTATAAAGTTGGTATTAATTTCTGGCATCTATAAATTTTTAACTTGCAATTCTTTTCCTCACTGAAATTGCCTTTTTAATATTCTCTTAACTGTTGGGCGGCCTAATGGAAGCTTGATGAAAACCACAAGGCTTTACTGCAAGAAAAAAAAAGTGCCTTTCAAACAAAAAGTGTCTTCAGTTGTTCCCTTAACATCTGATACTTGTGCAAAGCCATGAAATTTCTACTGCTTTTAACTTTTATATGTTTCATAACTCCCATTTTCCCCTTGGATGTTATTTTTCTACTTTAAATAGAACTGTATACTATTTTCAAAAGCAATGACTGTATATATGAAACTGTTTTCTAGGCTGACTGCCATAAGGCTAGAGAGTGCCAAGATTAAAGAAATTATGTAGAAAATAAATGAGACTTTGGGTTTTAAAACTTTCCATCACTCGTAAAATAAAAAAGATTATATTCTACAGGCAATTATGGTTCCATTTTGTCTTTATACCTTTTTAAAATTGTGTCTGGAGGCAAGTAATTTCATTCACTTAGGTTGTGGCATATTGAGCAGTACTTTGCAGGACTATTATTTATTCAAAGATACAGAATAGCAGGGGGGGGAGAATAATAATTCCACACACAATGGAAATAGAAGATGCTGGACTGTTGCAGTAGACATTCTTGTGGCACACCAATATCCTTGTTCATGCACCCACTGTTCCCTATCAAATTTCAGGCCTGAATGTCACTTCCCTAATTTTTGAATGTCATGTTTTTTGAACTATGGAGCCAACTGTGTATTCCATATTAAAGAACTAGCATAATACAATTTAAAACTTCGACTACTAATCCACCATTCTCTTTCAAGTCTACTTGTTTATGCCAATCATTTTATGTCTTTACAATATGTATTGGAACCATTTGAAAAAAGAAAATTAACTCTTGGTAAAATGTTCAATATAAAAACTACAATACTACCTAGCCAAGATAAATTTATTTTTTTTCCATAATCTTTCTAACTTGTAAGTCATTGATTTTAAATAAATTCCTACTATTTTTTGGTGTGTAAATTCCTATGGCCATTTAAGGCTTTTTACAGTAAAGTTAAAACCAAATGTTAAATACTGCAGAGATATTATTTGTCTTGCTCTTCTCTTGGAATACTTTAACAATACATAGTTTTAAGAAACTAATGGTCAAGAAGAGCACTTAAAAAAAGTAGTGGGACATATACCACAGGTTGAACTCAGAAGACATCTCAGTGGGTTATGGAGTAGCAAGTCTTTGAAATGTTTTAAATATTTTAAGCCTGCCATAAATGATAGAAAAGAGAAAGCTTGGTAAATAAGAGCTCCTGTCTTGAGAAAAAAAAAATTGGTTTTGTTTGGCATGGTGGGACCCATATTTTTTGAGAACCTGAGTGGTGGGATCTGAATGAATAAATCTGTTTTTGGAAAATATACAACAAACAAAAGAATATCAGGCAGATCCTCCACCGCTGGAAAGCCAAAAGATATACGTTTAGAATCTTAGAGACGTTTTAAAAGTTTCAGAGGGATAATTCGAGAGAGGTGCACGAGAAGATACATAAGCGAGAGACGGAAAAAGCGAGTCCTGAAAAATACACAGCTTAAAACAGGAGAGAAGGCCATACACTTGTTGCAAACAGGTTCATTCGAATTGCAGCTGGGATGACTCATTGTGATTGTTACGGGGTTTTTTTTGTCTCACTATGTAAACGCAACGTTTACAAAAGTTGCATTTGCCAAGAGGAGTGGCAGTGGGCGAAAGCGAGTCTGGTTTGATAAAGATTAATTTTAAAATTAATTTTGGCAGGAAAGTCCATTCGATAGAAAAACTATAAACGGGAGGGAGGGAGGACGAAGAAATGGGGCGGCCTACCTTTCAATGAAGTAGGGAGCAGTACGTAAGGCGAATTAGGGCTGCCTGGCTTTCAATTAAATAGGGGGCGGTAAGGCGCTGCGCCGGATTATACAGGAGGGATCGCTCTGACAACCGCTGGGCTCGCCTGGCTAAAGAAGCCGGGCGGGCCCCTGGGACCTCCGCTGCAACACAAGAGGAGTTCTTATCAAGGGCGGAAGTGAACGATCCGGAGGTTTGACTTTTCGGTGGAGTCCGGGAGAAGTTTGTGGGTCGCGCGTTTCAGTAGGTGGGGTGAGCCCGGCGGGAGCCTTGCGCGGCAGCAGTTAACCAACCAGGATGAGTTCAAAAGTTTGGCAGCGAGTTGGGAGGGGTTGCGGGAGGAGGGGGTTGAGAAGCCGTTAATTTGCCACAGGAGCGGATTTAGAGCGGCGGCAGGCCTCGGGGGTGGTGGTGGAGGGGGGGGAGCAGCCGTCTCCCCCAGGGAATAGGCTGCCAATCGTAAGGCTTCGGCGGCTCGGAGCCTCTGGGCGGAAAGGGAGGGTCGATCTGAGAGGGAGCTGATTTCCTCCTAGCGCACGAACCAGACCGCGGGGTCCAGCAGCGGGAGGTCGGAAGGGTCCCGCGCAAGGCAGGGGGACCGCCACCTATAACCGCCAGCAGAGGCCTAGGGAGCGCGGGCGCCCCACGATCGCCTACCTTCCGCGCGCGAGCGAAGCAGGGAGGGAACGGCCGGCGGGCTCTGGTGGACGGGACCGGGGCTTGGCCAGCCGCCTCAGCCGGAGGACGCCACCCGGGGGCTTCCTCCCGCGCGGGGGAGCGCTCGGAGTTGGCTGACTCCCCTCCTCGTCCTCCCCGCCCCATGTCTCTGCCTGTGGTGCTGCCGGGCTCCTGCTGTCCCATGGCGCGGCTCTCGGCGGTCTCTGAGGTGGGCAGACCTTGCTCAGCGGGAGCTGCTGTTGCTGCCGCCGCCGCCGCCGTCGTCCCGAACCCTCCTCAGCCGCCGCCTCGCCGGCTCCGCTGGTCCAGCTCCGGCTTCCGCCAGCCCCGGCCAGCCTCCCTGTCCCCCGTGGCTTCCCGTCAAATCGGGGCCTCGTCCGCTGCCGGCCCGGGCCCGCTGCCGGCCAGACCGCTGCTGTCCCTGGGGCTGCTGCAGTTGATTTTGGGATGCAGCATGGTGGCCCTAAGCTTCGGGGCGCTCTCCCTCACCAACTCTAAGCAGGTGAAGAACTCCTGTCCCTTCTGGGCCGGCTCCTCGGTAAGTGGCCCCTGGCCGGGCCCTTTTCTCGCGTCTGCGGTTGTGTTTTCTAGCGTAGCAGCTGCCGTATCTTGGGCCACCTACCTGCTGGCTCTTCTTAGTTTCCGTCCTCCTCCTTTTAAAAAACAGACGTTAGGCTTGGCAGTGTCCCCTGTGTATTGAGGCTCACAACAACCCTGCAAGGTTGGACGGTACAGAATGGGCGTTCCACTTTTCCCGGGGCCAGTTGCGAACAGGAATCGTGATTTTAATTGGGTTGGCTAAAACTTGGATTGGGGGATGGGAAGCTGGAACGGCGTGGCTAACCGTTGAGGTTAGGACTGCCATATATGGGCTACAAAAATTTGGAATCCCTTTGCTGGCATCCAACATGTGTTGTGTTTCGGATTTTGATAGCCCAAATCCTGTAGCCCCAATTAAGGTTGATTTCAACCTGTGGCGTTTATTTGATGGCATTATATTTAGGAAGCTCCCAGTAGTTGACTTAGTATATTAATGAAATAACTTTAAAATGAAAAAATGTAGGAATTGTAATGTTTCCTTTCTTTACTTCTGAACGTTTTATATTAATAATGCAAATAAAAGACATTTAGTAATCTTTGGCTGTGTTCCAGTGCTGTCCCTGCACTTTGAAAAGCATGGTTGATGTGAAAAAATAGAGCCAACTATAATAGTGAACAAGGTTCCAGATAATAATGCTCGTTTATTATTCATCATGCCTTGTGAAATTGCTGTTAAGGATAATTGCTTAATATAGATGTGTTGTAACTATTTTCATACTTTAAGTCTCCCCTATAATGTGGTGAGGTATTGTCTTTAATAAAAGGCTTCCTGTTATATGTCTTTGCAAAGTCAGCTAAATGCATTCATAAAAGCAAGTGTTACTTGCTATGGATTTTGCTTTCATTCATGGATTGATCTTTTGCCTCATTCTGCATCTAAATCTAAATCTCATTCTCTGAAGGGTTACAGACTTTCTGAATAGCAGATATTGTCCCAACCACTGAGAAAGGAAGCAAAACCTGTTAAATTACATTTAGAAAAATATATGCAGAAGTAACTATATCTCCTAAATTTTCAAAATTATGTGCCTACATTAATATACGGTAATACATTTGTAGCTTTATGAGATTCCTAAGTAGATGTCCCTTTTCCCTGATATAATTGGTAATATATTTTTTTTGTGAAAAGATATCCAATCATAAATGTCTTGCAGGCTACATAGATATTGGAGAATCAAGTTCTCCTGATTTTAATTTAAAGATGAGTGTATCTCAAAGAATTTGGAGTTAGTAAATTATTTAATATTTGTGGGCAATAAAATCGTTGTGTCTTGAAAGTACACAATGATTAGGCAGTATTGATATGATTATAGGCCAGAATTCTTCTTTCTAAATATATAATGAATAATATTGCAAAGCTTAATTTCAAATTCCAGTTTAGTGTATATTAACAAGCAACAACTTTATATATTTTTATTGTGTTGCAATAAATATAGGAATCTGTTTCTGTAGACATAAGTGGAAAGAAGAGAGTAATCAGAATCTTGTAATTTGCTTTCTAGATTCTTTATTTTTTCTCACCTTTCTTACTTTGCATATATTTTTGACTATTTTGCTGCATCTGTACTAGCAAGTCAAACCCCGTGTAAATGCTGTTCTGTCTCCTTTATGATGCTAACTGCCAACTGAGATCTGTCATCCTTAATAGATTAATCACAGTTGTTCACATCCTTTAAACTATCTTGATAGCTGCTTGTGAATTGCCCACATGATGCAGTCTTTGTATGTGTGGAAAATGACATGTTTTTAATTTTAAACACCTTTTCTTGACTAATTACCAAGGAAAATAATTGTAGTACCATATTTATATTAGCATCTGTCTATTTAAATATTTACATTTGAAAGTAATGTAAAAATTAAACTTTTTAATATTTTGCATAACTTGCATTACTTTGTTCACGACAGCTTAAATGTAAATGTAGATAATTCCAGATATAGACCCATTAATTTTCTAGTTTAAAAAAGGAGCAAAAGAATATGCAAATAACCCAATCAAATTTTAAATCTTGCTTAAAATTTTAAGAAAAATAATAGACCAACACGTAGAAAGAGTAATGTCATACAAGTCAACTTGCAAACTTTTGTTTGATGACTGTTCAAAGTTATAGTGGCACTGAAAAAAACTGATTTATGACTGTTTTTCACACTTATGACCATTGCAGCATTCCCATGATCAATAAGTATCAAAAATTAGACACTTGGCAACTGGCATGTATTTACAATGGCTGCAGTGTCCCAGGATCATGTGATCACCTTTTGTAACTTTCTGACAAGCAAAGTCAATGGGGAAGCCAGATTCACTTAACTCTGTTGCTAACTTAACAACTGCAGTGATTCACTTTACAACTATGATAACAAAGGTTGTAAACTGGGGAAAGTGTCTTAACTGTCTTGCTTAGCAGTGGAAATTTTGGACTCAGTTGTGATCATAAGTTGAGAACTACCTGTCTGGTGAAATAAACTTCATAACAGGTAGAGGGATGTAGGATCACATAGTTGGCTTACATTGTTTTAAAATGATTCAGAGGAGGAAACTTTGTAGAAGCACAGTATGATTTTCTTCCAGGTTTCCTGGTGAATCTGAAAAAAGATGCTGCTGCTTTAAGGGTTGCATTAAAAACACTGATCTGCTGAACCACTGACATTTTTTTTTCTTGTCCTCAGTCTTGCCTCTGGGTAGAAGCTGTTGGTGTGACCCTGTAGGTTGAGGCTGTGAGATGACAGCAGGGAATAGGGCATTAGTGAAAAAGGATTTGTAATTGCTAATACTGGGAGAGAAAGAAATATCAGTACTGGCCTAGTGAAAAGATACAGGAACCAACCCAAATTAGCTGGTGCTATTCTTTCTAATTTCCCTTCTACGCCAATCTAGTATTTCTCTCCATCTCATCCCAGGTAGTGAAAGACTTTCATTCAGCATCTGTTCTTGGGGAAAAGCTGTTCATATCGTAGATTCCTTGCAGTAACTGCAGCATCTCCCAGGATATGTAGTCCATAGGTCCAAAACTATTGGAAGACCTATGATTTGTACCAGAAAACCCTTTAGAGGAAGTCCTTGACTTATGACTGGTTGCTTAGCAACCAAAGTTACACAGACCTATCACGGCACATAATCTTGGACTCAAAGTTATGATGGTTATCCCTTCTCCTGTGGAAAGCAAAGAAGGGATCTGCAATAAATCTTCATGCCGTGATTAAAAGGTCCCTTGGCTATGTGTTTCTCACAGATAAACATAAAACATCTAGACAAATAGATATGAGTATTAATTTCCTATTAAAGCTAACTGCAAGCTAAGGTTTTTTTTTCTCAATCCTCATTTCAAGTTCCTTTTTTCCTCCTTAGTAATATTCCAAAAAGGAAAGTAATAGGTTTAACACTGCCTCTTATACAGTGTTACCTTAGTACAGTTATCTTTTTAAAACACGTGGATTTAGTTCTTTCTTACCAGTCTCATTCCAGTGGCTTTTAAGCACTTTATATGAGGAAAAGAGTTACTTTCAGAAGCCCTAATAACCTTCCAAAGGTTATTTTATTATTTAATTAAGACCTCTTGTACTATTTCAAAAATTGGATACCACAGTTGAATAGATATTTTTCCAATATATTAAAATTTTTAAGCCTGTGTTTCATTTTAAATCTACATTAAGAGAAGTATTTAACACTTGCTGCAAGAATGAAATTTTGCTGAATTATCTTTATCATGTAAAGTCATGAGTAATATTCACTCAATCCTTCTTTGTTTTATTGTTGCAGGTCATTTTATCAGGGATTATAGGATTAACAATATGGAAGAGACCTATGATAATTTTGGTATGTGTTGATTAATATGATGATTCTGATTAACTGTTATAAGCAGAGAATAACACACTTTTTAATGGAATAGCATGACTGTTAAAAAGAAATCCTGCTGTCCTCATGTAAATAGATGTCTCTTAAGGCAACATTTTCTCATTCTTAATGAAATTATATTTCAGTTACACAGAATGTGTAACTGATAATAATTATGTTTTCACACATACATACTTTACTCCAGATTGGAAGAACTGATTCTGAGACAGTTCTCAATAAATTTAAATTTCTCAATAAAAGTCTCAATAAATTTAAATTTCTAAGTTAGTATAACTTGTATTTAAGCTTTGAAGACAACAGCTGCTTTCTAAACTTTTTTTTTGCTACATGAAACAGTTAATTCATTAAGTCCCACATAAGTATGAAGAGTTTCTTAATGTAATTGTTATTTGGATTCTATAAGGTAGTGATGATGCTTTATTAAATTTGTATTCTGCCCTTCTCTCAACAACTCTTGATGGCTTGCAATCAAACAAATTACAATAAAATCAAGTGAAGGTTAAAAATAAAGATAAAAGATGGCAAGCACAAAGATGTGAGGGGTCTCACTCTCCCTTACTGACAGCTTGGGTGAAGAGCCAGGTTTTCTAAATAACAACAGAGTGAGGGCCGTCCAGATCTCAAACCTTGTTCCAGATGGTAGGCGTTGCTACAGAGCAGGCATGCTGTCAGGATCCTGAAAGCTGACATTATCTAATCAAAAGAAGCCAGAATGTGCCAACCCTTAGGACCAAATTATCTAAGCAGATGCTAGAAGATAGACAGTCCTTTAAGTAACCAGGCCTTATACCTTGTAAGACTTTATAAATAACTACCAGCAACTTGAATTGCACTCTGAAGCAAACTGGGAACAAGTGCAGCTCACAAAGCAGAGCTAGTATTGCTGACTAGTTAAAGAGGTGGTTATCAAGGACAGGCACATCCAGAGAACATTGCAGAAATCAAGCCACAAAGTTACCAGGACATGGATTACTGTTTGAAGGGCCTCCCAATCAAGGAAAAGATGTAATTTGCCTTCCTACCCCTGGTGACACTTCTTCAAGCAGGAACTGTTAAGTCCAAGAAGACTCACCTTCACCCCCCAGATTGCATGCCAGTTTAGAAGGGGGAAGTGCTATCTGAATCAAAGTCAAAGATTGAATATTCTCAGATATTCCCCAAATCCAAATAGCCTCTGTCACTTTGTGTTGGTAGGAATCAGTTAGAGTATCCAGCTTTCATGCCCTGGAGCGGAACCTTAATTAGCCGGCTGGCCTAGAGTCAAAATATAATTGGGTTACCCTAAACAGAGCTGCTGGGTTACTATTAGTGGATGCAATAAGGATGGAGAAATATTAATGTTTTGCTGTCTGTATCACCAGGAGGCAATTCCTAATGTGGGCTTTTATCTATTCTAGTCAGACTACTACTAGTTTTCCTCCAACAGCACTCCAGGAGAGGTGTGACAGTATCAGATAATTTCTGACTTTATTCCAGAAAGTATTTTCCTTTTGGATGTATGCATTATTGTTATACTTGTATAGTGCTACATACTTTATTTTTAAAAAAATATATTTTATTGATTTTTAACATAATCAACAATATTTGGTAAACAACATGTTGTCTTGGTTAGTATTTAAAAAAAATCAGTAACAATTAATTTCTATAATTCTATAGCCCAGGTAATGGCTTTGCTTGATTTTCTCTTCTTCCAATAATATTCTCTTTTGCCAACCTTAAATTAATACATTTCTTATTATTTGAATAAATGACATTTTTCTCATGTTTCTGCAAATAATAACCACATCAATATAAAGCTTCTTTTCTGATTGATCATCTTGATTGCCTCATCATAGATCCTGTTTACAAAATTCTTATTTACATTTGTCTTCCCCACAATATTCAAAGCATTCTTACTGGTTAAGATTTTCTCAAAATTAGTTACACTTAAGTATTTAAGTCTTTTTTCTCATACAGGCCATCCCAACACTTTTATATTTCTCATATCTTAAAAAAAATTTCTTTTATATAAACCATCCCAACATTTTTATATTTCTCATATCAAAAAACAAAACACAGAAGAAAAAAGAAAGAAAAAATACTGTATTATTTTAGGGGTTCATCCTTCATAAACTAATCTTCAATTATATCCAAAATCTTTCTATTTCTTTAACCACATTCAAACAGATGTTTAATTTTTCAATATTCCCTCTGGTAAATCCCATCATCTAATTTCTTAATTCTCACTTTAGCCTTTTTTTTTTTGCCAAACATCTTTCCTGATCAATATGCTTTGCTATATCAAAGAATCTTCCCATAATCTTGTAAATATTGTTGCAGGTACAAAAGACAAAATAGGTACAATGTTTTTATAGGAAGGTTTCACCCCTTCAAATTGATTGAGAATCTTTTCCTTCCTTCCTTTCTTGATTTTATTTATCATTTTTGTCTCTCAAGTTCTCGTAGTTCTCCAGGCAGATTCCATTTTGTCAAATCTTTTTTCTTGTCCTCAAAACTTATTTTGTGATCTTAGAGTATAGGTTATCTTTTCCATGTCCAATATTTCCTGTAAGTTTTTTTTCATCTGGGTTAAGTCATACTTCTTTTTATTGTTAAGATCCATCATAAATCTCTCTCCACTCTCTTGTATTCAGTTGTCTGTTTTTTCTGCTCACTCTCTATTTTTATTTTCTTTGAGAATTTTTGTATTGTAAAGTTATATTGGAGATGTGTTCATTTATATTTTCAAAGTTATTTTTAATTTTCTTGTGGTTTGAGATCATTGTTGTTTGTTGTATTTGTTGCAACATAGCATAGACCTCCTTCTGGAAAGTATTTGTTTTTTTCTTGTTATATTCTTTCTGCAGATCTCTGGTTTTCCATGATAGCCAAAAATCAGAGTTTTCCTTTCTCTGCAGATAGCTTTAGAGTCACAGTTGAGTTGGTATTTATAATTCAGAAAGATAATTTTTTTTCTAAAGTTTATAATTCTCACTTTATAAATAGCCCAAATGTTCTCTTTTTTTTCCTTCTCGCGGTTGTTCTGTGTTATTAAGACATTAAAAGTCACCAAAAACAAATTATCTTTACCAGCTCCTGTAATAGAGCAACTGCCGTTGTACATATTCATCCACCACTAGGTGTCAGCACCAGTTCATTTTTCAGTAATAGACAATTGTTTACTTCTATTATTTACTTCTATTTTCGTGGTTTCAAAGGAAAATCTTAACAGTTTCCACCAATTTCAAACTTATCCAAATTAGGTCTTATATTCATTTCATTTCAGTATATTTGTGTTCCTCCTGAAAAGTTTAATTCGCTGCTTCTGTCTATAGGAGGGTGGGGCAGATCTCCCTCCTTCTCACTTTCAGAGGCTTTTTGCTTCTTGGGATTTTTCTTTTTTTCCAGGAAATCAATTTTTAAGTAGAAGAGAGAAAATCACTATTCTTACCCAGTTCCAAACCTATTGTTTATAGTCAGCTTAGAATAGTGCTTTTGGTCTTTGGCTGCTTGTAGCTTGGGCTAGACTCTGAAGTTAAGCTAGCCTTTCTCCAGCTGATTTCTGGAGAGCTTTTCCCAAACCGATCGGATCGACCACCGTCTCTCTGCAATCAGAGGGACTTCTTTCCTTCTTTGTTGCCTCTACAGGGCAACTTTAGGCCCATTTAGGGTCCCTTAGCAGACAGAAATTGGCCATAGGGTTCGGAGCCTCGCGATCCCTCGGCGGCTGAGCTACTGCACAAAACCAGAAGCCTGTATAGTGCCACTCATTTTAGCAAATTGGCAATGTTAGATGTTTTATAGCAAAATGATCAATTTATCAAAATAGCATATTCTTACAATATCCTCTGGGATACCACATTTTAATATTTGACTTGTTGCACAGAAAGATAAGCAATGAAATGATATACCTATTTTCCCCCAGGGTCAGAGGGAAAGAGTGCAAGAATCTTTCATTTTATTTTTAAGATAAAATAGTAAATAAAGCAGAAACTAGATAGAATGGGAAGAGAATAATTTCTTATCTTCAAACTATGGGATCCATACTTAGCTATAATGTTAAAATGGAATTTAGGGCTGCAGGCATACGGTTAGCCTATAGAAGATACTATGATGTTTTTAGAATATATCTAGTTCTCTCGAAAAGGCACTTGGGATAAAGAAATTATGTTTGTTATCCCACTTTTTGGCATACAAAACCTAGCTAATACTTGAAATATTTATCAGAAGAAGGATCAGGTTGTAAAGCAGTAAAATCTAGTTTGTGTAGTGCCATAAAGTGAATATATATCAGTAGGAATATCTGAATTTGAAGAGTATCATACAATTTTAAAAACAACAACAAATAAATAATTATTCAAATCCTGTCTGAGATACTAACTTGCCTTAATGAGGTAGACCAGACATGTCAAACACAGGGCCCGGGGGCTGGATGTGGCCCGCAAAGTGGTTTCATGTGGCCCGCAAAGCTATCCTGGAAGCAGGGAATGGCCCCTGCTGCCTTGTCCCTGGCCCAGGCCGGCCGGGAGCCAATGTACAATTTTGTGGTAGCCATCTATGCTGAAACGCATTCAGTCTTAGCTCCACAAGGCCGTCTAGAAACAGCGAGGAACAAGCCCCTGCCGCGTCGGCTCCACCCCCTGGGTGCATGCTGGGGAAGTGTCACCCTTTGTGAGGAATGAAGAAATGGACCATGCCTTGGTGCTTGCCCCAGTCCCACCCCCTTCTGCCAGAGACCCTCAGGTCTGTCCCACTCCTGCCCAGGCACCCTTGATGTGAACGATGTAGAGCTGGCCATGCCCACCCAGTAGGCTGCATCCACTCCATGCCCACCCAGTATGCCGCACCCACTCTGACCACACCCACCGGGCCCCCAGAGGGCAACCGCAATGCTGATGCGGCCCTCAATGAAATTGAGTTTGACACCCCTGAGGTAGACAATAAGCATAATTACAATAATTCACAATAATTATGAATAAATAACATTTTGCTATTGATATATTATTATTGCTAAATATAAAAAAGCTTTCTCCATTGGAAACCTGTCAGGTTCTAATGCGGTAATGTTCAGTTTTATAATTTCTATAACCATAACCATAGTTAAAAAGGTTTCTTAAGTATTTCAGCTCTTAAAGAAATATTGCATTAATATAATATTGATTACTGGAATACTTCCTTAAGTTATTCTTTTACTATATATAATACAATACTTCTTGTGTATGATATATATTTATGTAAATATATACTTTGCTTTGAAAATATTTTTAACCATAATATGTATAAAGGTTTTTTAAAAATACAGCATGAATAAATATAGGCAATAAATAAAGGATTTGAAAATTCAAAATATACAATGATAAATTATCTCTACCATTTTTTTAAAATGGTCTCAAAGGAGTCTTGGGAGTAATAAAAGTATAGGACTTAACATCTTACATCCTGTACATCCACTACTTCTTATTTTTAATCTGAGTTTTCTTTGTTTGCAGTTCTTAAACAGTTATTTTCACATTCTCTGTATTAAAAGGAAGTGGTCTGTATCATTTCAAAGTTGGAATAACACCTCACTTCAAAAATAATTTAGAACACCTATGATTGGATTCCATGGCAAGAAAAAAGATCCATAGATCTTAAATTTAATTCTCTTTCCCATTATCTCAGCAGATTGCTGGCCTTGTCTGAATTTGGAAGCTAAACAATATTGTTGTATTTATTGGCTAATACTTGGAACTGAGATTAGGGCCCCTCATAAATGTATTGCAAATGAAATTTATGTTCATTTTCTCTTGTACATTTGAGCCCAATATAGCCTATTTATCCAGCTAATTGTGGGAAATTAACCTATGCATATTCAGATCCACGTGCATTGGCTGTATGTGAAAATTTTCCTCATGATAGGATATATATTGAATATTAAAGAAGCTAACATGCTTGAATGTTGTCATTCACTGTGGAATTTTTATTTCTTCTAGGTTAACTTGTTTGTTTTACTGTCTGTTATTTGTGTTCTCTTGAATCTGGCGGGCTTTATCCTTGGATGCCAAGGTGCTCAATTTGTGTCCAGTGTCCCTAGGTGTGATCTGGTGAGGAGATATTTATGTTTAAAGTACCGTATATATTCAGGGTATAACAAATAACAATAATTGTAATGTCCCATACTTAATTAACTAATTATTACTATTCTGCATTAGAACACAGTGTGGCATAAACGAAATAATATCTGTAACCCTAATATCAAATGTATGAATCTGTGATTTTGTTCAGATCAAATACTACATTCTTATATAGGTTTTTGAGAATCTAAGGTTTAAATAGAAATCTATGAAATTTCTTTAATCTACATTAATGAACAGATAATAGATAAAGCAATAATATATTTTATTGTTCCACATTGCAATTCCTTAACAACATTGTATGTGTCTTATCACATTAAATTGTATTTTGCATTATGGATTGTTAACCTTTTGATTTAATTTTGATAACATTTTGGTGTTGCTCTATATCAGGCATGTCAAACTGCTGGCCCACGGGCCGGATGCATCATGCTGAAATTGTGCCCACCCCATTGCCGGCAATGAGGAAAAAGTTGTGATACATCACGTGACATCACATGACATCGCAAGTTTGACATGCCTGCTCTATATAAACATTACTTTCAAATTACTAATTCAAATGCTTACTTTTCTCAATATTAAAGGTAGATGTTGCTGAAAATAAAATTTGTTTCTGCTGTGAAGAATTTATGCCAGCAAAATGCACCGAGAAAGAAAATGCATTGCAGTTGTATGCAATCCAGTCATGCAGTTCAGTTCACCTTCTACTCAAAGTAAGGTTACTAATACTGATGGTAATGGTTGTAAATAAACTGCTATAAATAGAAACATGATTAAGAATAATATTGATTTCTTTCCAATTCAGATCTTCCAAACTTTTTATTGCCTTTTTATTTTTATTGCCTGTAGGAGGAAGTTACTAAGGAAAAAAAGACAACATATAACCTTATTTGACCATATTTTATCATGTCAGGGACCATATGTAGGGCTTGTTGACTTTATCAGCGTGCACGTTCTGCATGAAGAAGGGAAAGTTAGAGGTGTATAAATAAAGTAAGAGTGTTCTTTATAGAACTCATGTTTTTTTTTTAAAAATTATTAATTAAATGCTCTGCTCCTCCATCCTTTCACACTTTACAAAATGAGACTGTATGTAAACGCAATCATATATCTGCATCTGGAAATATGACAGTGTATGGTAAAGTTGGAATGCATAACTTTGTCTCCTGGGACTGATGTTCATGTTATAATGATGTTCGCATTTTCACTTGAGTGCAATATTTATTTTCCTCCAATAGCCATTAGAAATGTGGATCCAGGTCACAACTTTGGTGTGGATGATAGGGAGTCACTATTGTAACCTGCCCGAGATCCAGCCTTTCTTTCAATATCTTTAACAAGAGCTTACCACTTCTCAAGGCAATCTGTTGGGAAGTGTTCTTACCTTTAAGATTTTTTTCCTGATGTTCATCCATTTTTCATTTTCTTGTAATTTAAACCTGTTCTTTCTTAGGCTGATTTCTGCAACATTTCCAAATAGTTCTGCCCCATCCTCTACATGCCAACCATTGGACTACTTGAGAGCAACTGTCATATCTCCCCACAGTCTTCTCTTCTCCAAGATGACCATGCCCAGTATCTCTAGACATTGTTTGTAAGTTTACCTTCCAGATCCCTTGTCATCTTGTTTACTCTTCTTTAAGTGTATATCCCAGTTTCTTAGTGCTGTTCCTAAAATGCATTGCCTACAACTGTACACAATTTCCTATATATAGACTGATTAATGCAGAATAGAGAGAAATAGTGACTTATTTTGATCTTGATACTACACTTTTTTTTGAGGATTGCATTTATTGTTTCTACTGTTAACTAGAAGAAAGACCACCAAGACATCTGGATCTTTTTTTGCGCTGTATATCCAGATTCATGCTTTGATGTTTTTTTTCTGTCTAAATATAAGATGTTGCATTTGTCGCTGCTGAAATACTAGCCTCTGCCCACTTTTCCAGTCTCTCAGGATTATTAGAGATCCTGATGATGTCCTTTTTCTGTCTTATGAAAATTTGATAATCATGTTTTCTAACCATCCATTGAAATAAATATAAATACATTGAATGGCACAGTGCTCAGAATAGGTCTCTCAATACTTCCCTCCAGCTTGTCATGGAGCCATTGGTGATATACTTACACACTAGAATTTCATGCAAATCATTGGATTTTTTTCCTTTAGTTGAGGTACATAATTTCCATTGCATTCCTTTAGCCAACTAAACTGGCCACTCTGTTAAATGTAATAATTTGTAGAAGATTGGATTACATGATGAGCACTTGTACTTTTAAGTATATAATTTTTGAGAAATCCCCAACCTTCCTATGCTTCCCTTGATTAAATATTTCTGTCCATAGGATTCTACCTAATATTTCTCTATTGAAATGTGTTCTCTTGAATCTTATGTGCATGGCCAGCGATGCCTCAATTTTTCTTGAGCCCCAAGACGGCATGGTCACTTTCAAAGTACTCTCTGCTTGGACCTTTTTCTAACCAGCTTTTTTGTTAGGGTCAAATAGAGAAAACTGATCTGGTTTATGAAGATATTATTCAGATCTTCTTTCCGACTTGGTGATTGACAGTTTTCCCACCACCCCCAGCTAAATCCTCCCAGTAATATCTTGATTTCCCTTGTCTTGAATTTTTATCCACATGATCTTCATTGGACATCTGCTCAGATTTCTGGCTTCAATATATGTGTGCACTTCCTTCACATACAAGGCAGTTCCCCCACTTTTATTTGACCATTGGTATCTGCAGGAAGTAGATAACATCACAATGCATAGTCAATTATTTTTTGTCATCTTGGTTTGTAACAGATACCTTTGGATCTGGCTTGTTGCTTTAAAATATGTGACATTCTTCAGTCTTTGTGTTCCATTCAGGCTTGTCCTATTCACTTTCCATAATGCTTATTAAATAATATTCTCCTATTAAGATTTCTAGTTCTTCCTATTATTCCCCATACTCAGTATATTTGTATAGTGAATCAGGATCCCTTATGTCATGGCCTTGACCTAGCCATAAGCTTAATTCCACACAATAGATGGTGTAAAGTTCCAATTCTATATCCACACTACAGTGATGGGCTAAGATTTAAAATTCCTTTACCTTAGTGTTAAATCTCCATCTAGATGGGCTTTCAGCCTGGCTATCTGTGTGAAAAGAAACATCTTGCATTCCGGGCCAAACAGTGTGAAAAATATAACTTGTAGCATGGCTCGTTAAAAAGGGTTAACTTATTGCTTTGGTTCTCTTAGAAGCAGACAGAAGTTATTTGGTAAGATTTACAAAACAACATTATCTGAAGATCCACCAGAGATATTAAAACATGCTTGCAAATCTGTAGAAGCGATCATAATCTCTAATAAGCATTAAAAACTTATATTTAATAATAAATAATATTTTTGCTAATATTTCTAATCTCTTTGTGGATTAGGTTATTGGTAAATTGAATTTAAAAAAAATGTATAAACTGCATAGAGCAGTGTTTCCCAAACTTGTCAATTTTAAGGCATGAGGACTTCAACTCCCAGAATTCCACAGCCAGCAACGCTGGCTGTGGAATTCTGAGAGTTGAAGTCCACATGCCTTAAAATTGTCAAGTTTGGGAAACACTGGCATAGAGGAAAGGTATCAGAGAAGACGATTTAGGAAGAGAGCCATGTTAGCTTACGGTGGCAGCAAATCAGGAGTCTGGTAGCTCTAGCAAGTGTTATTAAAAGAGATGAGCTTTCGTGAGCTGCAGCTTACTTCATGAGATAAATAGAGTGGCTAGACTTAAATTTAGATTTAAACTGGAGGGAGAAGAAGTGAGGAAATATGCTGGTTATGCAAATGTGGGTTACATGAATAGAATCCTAGGGTGTATGAGCAAATTTACAAGGTTGCTAGTATGATATACAGTGACTTTCTATGGCACGATTGTTAGATTTGTATACAGCATAGTTTTTAGGTGGCAAAAAGGCATCTGCTTAAAAGTTAACCGAATTTTGTTCTTGGAAATCAAAAGACTTAATGGGCATCCTTTTAAACATATGTGGCAAATCACAATTGCAGCAATTCTTTTCCATTTTTTGTGCTTCAGAAAGTTCTCTTTGCTCTCTGTGCTCTGAATGCCTTGACAACCACTGTTTGTTTGGTAGCTGCTGCCCTACGTTACCTGCAGATATTTGCAACAAGAAGATCCTGCAGAGTAAGTGAGTGCAGGACACAATTTCATTTTTAAAAAATAGATCTAGAAAGAAGTTGCTCTTCTGTTCCTGCTATAAGTGTGTTTTACAGAATTGTATCTTGTTAGGAAGAACAGCAAGTTTATACAGAGGAAGTCGAAGAAGATGGTCCTGCTTCTGATCCCGAGGATTTTGTGCCACCAGCCCCACCTCCGTCATATTTTGATACATTCTATTCTTCCACACCACGAGGCAATCGCAGGTGAAGCAACTTGCTCCTGATATTCTGAGACTTGCCAACTGATTTAACCAAACCTCAGTTTACGACCATAACGGAACTTACCCTTTAAGATCACAAGTAATGACAGTTGTTAAGTGAGATTACTTCATTTAACAACTGCTCACCCTTGCTTTCCTTGAAGTGCTGGTTAAATGGAGCATGGGATGTTCTGCTTAGGTCATTAAATGGAGCACAGTTACCTCAGGTGGAGGAGACCCTGAGATGTCCTGGGCTTCCCAAGACCTGCCACAACCCCTGAGACACCCAGTATTCTGCATCCCACCCCTCAGAATCCCCACAGTCCTTGGCGTTGCTTTCGTCCACACATACACCGGGTCCTCATAGGGGGCACTTTTTTTCAGTGCCATTGTAACTTTGAACAGTCAGTAAGCGAACTGTTGTAAGTCGAGGATTACCTGTACTTGATTTTTTTTTCTTTTTCCTTTTGGATCGTCAAGTTTTTGACACCTTGCTAGGCGACTGGTGGTACTCGGATATTGCCATATCCTAAAAGTGGTACAATGGGTGAAAAGGTTGAAAAGCCCTGATATAGAGGAGAGTTGAGCAAAATGGTTGAGAGGTTGACCTTCAAATGCCTGTTTGAAAATAAAGCATAGATTACTGCAGTGCTAGGCTTTTTATTCTAATATGCTAATGATTATAAGAATGGCAGAGACAGCTAAAATGTATTATCTTCAATTAGCTGAACACATGGAATAGTTAGATAAGGAACATTTAGATGAATCCCCTCATGCATTTAGTGAATGTGCCGGAAAGATAAAGGGAAGATCATTGCTATCTGTGATGTCTCTGGACAATCATACATTTAACATTTGTGTAACAGATACCTTGTACCTGTACTTCTATCAGGTAGTGAGAACTGGCTAACCATGCAGAAACGGAGCTTACAGTCCTTTAAAGCAGTGGCCCCCAACCTTTTGGGCACCAAGGACCGGTTCCGTGGAAGAGGTTTTTCCATAGATTGGAGGGGTGTTTGGTTTCATGTGCTGCCTGCATCCTGTGGATGGGGCTTCATTTGTTTGCCAGTTTCTGGCATGCTGCCTTAAAGGATTTGCCCTTTTTCTTCCCCCTTCAGAAAATGTATGATGTGCAGGAGGGTAATAGCTACAATTGTCTTCATCTCTCTGCTGGGGAAAAAAAGCTAATTGTTCATTACTGTCAGCCAATCTTTAATTATAGTTGTTTCAGAAAAAAGATGGCCATTCTAATGTGCATACATGCTCCCTGCATATCTTGATTTCTCTCTTTGCCTCTACTTGTATTGATGGACACTAGATTCAGAAGGACCCTTTCTATGCAACAGTACTCGCAGTCCTGATCTCTGGGCAAGGAACCTCAATACTCAGACACTCACCAAGGGCAGCTGTCAGTTCTTCTGCAGTTTATATGATTACAATCGGGTCTGTTAAGAGTATTGGAGGAGAAGGACTGGCAGAGCCAGGGGGAGGGATAAAAAGAGGGATCAGTCTAGAATCACTATGTAGCCATAAATGAACTAAGTCCAACTCTCCCCTCCCCTTGACTGCCATTGACTCTTACCTGATTCTAAGCAAGGACTGATCATTAGTTGAGAAGATTCTTGTGCATAGACGTTTAGGAATAAATCAGTTAAATTGTACCTTCACATGAGGACCTATTTTTTTTTGCATCTGAGAAGTATTTGACATTTGGATGTTGAATACTTTAATTGGATTTCATACTTAAAAAGTTTTAGGCCCTTCTTTTTCCCCACAGAAAATAATCCCTGTTTAAATCCTTCTGAATACCCTTTAAAAAAATTATTATCTATATTGTTGGTTTTCTACCAAAGATTGAATTCCATTCTGCTGTCTTTTGGAGCCTGTGCCATCAAAATGTTTTTTAGTTGATGCAAACTCTTTCTTCTAGGATGCTGGGTTCTGATATCATTCCATTACCACACATCTATGGAGCCCGAATTAAAGGTGTTGAAGTTTTCTGCCCTCTTGATCCCCCACCTCCTTACGAAGCTGTGATGAGCCAGATGAGACATGAGCAGGTATTGTCCATGGTATTCTTCCAGCTTAACGCGATTTCACAGGAGTCCATGGTACCCTGTCACATCCTTCAGATGGTTGAATGTGCACTTTTCTGCCACTGAGTAATGTGGAATGCCACTAAGTAGTGTGAAGAAAGTGGAAGCTGTTGAAAGAAATATTTTATACTTGATCTAAGCTTGGGACTCTGTTGCTTTCCCACTTCCTGCTCTTTGTGCCATATAATGTCAAATATCAATTCTGAAGAACTGAAAGTATACACACACAGGTAGTCCTCGATTTACAACCACAATTGAGCCCAACATTTCTGTTGGTAAGCAAAACATTTGTTAAATGAGTTTCGCCCCATTTGATGACCTACCTTGCCACAGTTGTTAAGTGAATCACTACACTTGTTAAATTAGTAATACGGTAGTTAAGTTTATCTGGCTTTCCCATTGACTTTGGTTATGATTACATAATCTCGGGACACTGCAACTGTCATAAATATAAGTCAGTTGCCAGCATCTGAGTTTTGATCACAATAGCATAGGGATGCTGTAATGGTCGTAACTGTGAAAAATGCTTCCCCCCCAGTGGTATTGTAACTTTGAGTGATTGCTAAATGAACTGTTGTAAGTCGAGGACTACCTGTACTGTTTTTGCATTTTTGTTCTAATTAATGTATTTCAAAATCTTGAGTGTTTAAAAATAAGTCCTAAAAGATTATTCTGTTTTAAACTTATTCGATGGTTATCCGAAGCTCTAAAGCTATAAGCTATATTGTTCTGCTCAGTGCATGTATTTATATCTTAAAAATTCTCAGTTTTAACAAGTAATTGTAACATCAAATATAGTTTTCTTCAATCTCAGATCATTTCTGCTTTTAAACCCTCATAAACATGCAAGAGTTTTAAATATTTATAAAGAATGGGAGGAAAACAAGCTTTCAAACCAGAATGCACTTACTTAACTTTTCATCTTACTCATTTATGGCCCTTCTATAAGAATTTGGGAATTCAGAAATTAATGACGGCTAAATGTTTTCATAGGTCTCTGGGTTTTTTTCCCCTTTAGTTGGCATGTCTTATAATCCCATATAAGCCCCAGTCACCCCGTGGAATAAAAAAGTGACCAAGGCCACTGTATAGTTGTATTTAAGTCTCCCACCCCTCCCGTCACTTGAGCTTCTTGGTATATCTCACAGCTGAAGGTAGTGAAAAGTAAATAGGGGAAGTTTCAGGCTAGATTGATTTATATGAGTGACTTTTGGAATTGTTCTATAGAAATGACAAAGTCAGAGTTCTTTTTCATCTCTGTGGATCTCCTCGCTAATGCCCAGTGATTCAACTTTGATCTTTAAGGAAAGTAGCTGTTTTTTCAACAGTTTGCTGTGACACATTTGCAAGGCTGTTTGAAGATAAAAGCTATGTGCAGGGGTAGGCAACCTTGGTTCTTTTATGACTCGTAGACTTCAACTCCCAGAATTCCTGAGCCAGCATGTCTGGCTCAGGAATTCTGGGAGTTGAAGTCCACGAGTCATAAAAGAGCCAAGGTTGCCTACCCTTGGCTATGTGCATCTGGTATGACTTGGACTCCGTGGCTAGTATGGCTGTCTATCCTATCCTATCCTATCCTATCCATTTATCTGTCTATCTAGAAATTTATTTGCTGCCCATCTCCTGGGTGGCTTACAGCATAAAAACATTAAAATCATCAATTATAAGATAACAAAGCAGATAAATTAAAATAATTAATGATGGTGAAGGAGGAGGAGGGAGTCAGATCATGGGGAGGGAGGTGGGATTAAGTTTAAATTAATCAACAACTTCCAGTGTAAGGCTCTCCCATTATGTCCCCAAGCCATCTGGCAGAGCCTGGTCTTAAGACTCTTAGGAAAAGTCAGGAGGGTGGGCTGTTTAACCGATGTCCATCATATTGGCTTATACAATTACTATAGATGAGCTTCTTTTACCTGAGAATGCAGACAAATTTCCTGGACAAGTTAAAAATATATGTTATGCCTGACTTTTTACATGTAATAAAGGGGAATAGTTTGAACGACAGTGCAATATCCCTCCTATTTTCAGATCCTTTTCAATCCAGCTGTATATTTGTCCTTCCACTGGCATCCTTCAGTCTCGAGGGACTACGGTATCGTGCTCTGGAAAGAGGTCCCAAAGCAGCATCTGGTGTGGCTAAAAAGGCCAATTCAAGAATGGCAGTCCCTTCCACACTGAGGGCAGATACAATCTGTTCCCTGTCCAGCCCCCAGATTTCGCTGGTTCTGGGACTGCCTCTTTGCCTCAGCCTGCCACACAAGTGTCTCTTCATATTGGAGAATGCCATGCTGCGTCTTTAGTCTCCAGGTTGAATGATCAGAGGTCAAGGATTCCCAGCTGTTAATGTCCATTCCCAAGGCCTTTAGGTTCCTCTTGCAGATATCCTTATATCGCAGCTCAGGTCTCCCTCTGGGGCGCTTTCCCTGCACTAGTTCTCCATACAGGAGATCTTTCAGAATTCGACCATCAGCCATTCTCACGACATGCCCAAGGCAGTGTAGGCGTCACTGGTTCAATAGGGTATACATGCTAGAGATTCCAGCACATTCCAGGACTGCATTATTTGGGGCTTTGTCATGCCAGGTGATGCCGAGAATACGATGGAGACAGCGCATATGAAAAGTGTTCAGCTTTCTCTCTTGCCATACGTGAAGAGTCCAAGACTCACTGCAGTACAAGATATATATATATATATATAGCTGTATATTTGTCCTTAAGATACGGAATTTGTTGCTGACTTTGCAAATCAGACTTTAAGGTAGAACCAGAAGTGGAAATAATTTCTTCAGTTCTCTTGAACCCCTCAGAACTCTTTAGTGGTATTTAACTATGCTGTTCTCAGCTGTGAGAACTGGAATGTGTTAAACAATGGATCTGTTCCTCTTCCTCTTTCTAAACATTCTGCATCAGAATTTTGTGTCATGGCATTCTTGGCATCTCAGTTTTATCTTCCCACGTTAAGTAACAGCTCCACAAAACCAGTGGGGGGTGAGCTGAGTTACTGTCAATAACCCCCAACTTCAGCTCTTCTTCACATATGCTGAATGGTGTTCAGTGTTTTCTGAGAAGGGCTGCCCTTTGCTTGAAAGATAAAGTCACTTCAGCAACCAGAACCATCTTGAGGCTGACATACCAGATGCATTAGAGACAGCCTGACATCAGTTACATATTCTTTAGTGATCTTACTGTTGGATTACTACAGCGTGTTGTACGTGGTTGTCTTTTTAAAAACAATCTGGAAATTTCAATAGATTCAATCAGTCAATCATTTTTTATTCAGTCATAGCGAATAAAACAAAAAAATCACAATTGAAGTAAAAAGAAAAAAGGTCTAAGAAAAGGTCTACAATTATCTAAGAAGATTAGAAAAGAAACTATAGCGTACAAATTATAGAATAGTACTTAGATGTCAAAAAGTAAAATCAGATTGATATGATAATCACTATGCATAAAATAAATCAGAATGACCAGAATGTTTAATAAAGAATGGAGATAATTATTCCTGGAGAACATTTGTGATTTAGTGGTGTTTCTTTGTAATTCTATTAAACTTTAAAATTAAATTAAATTCTCTAAAGTCAGGAATGTATTTCAATTTCAACATTAATTTACGTAGAAGATTAGTCTGTTAATTTTATATTTAGGAGGATGCATCCAATTCAGCTATTGCAGAAGCTGTAAATGACCCACCTGGACAAAATGATACACAATTGCCACAAGGTAAAAAGAGTTTTTTGAAATATTGTGCTATGAATTAGCAATGAATTACAGATAAATGCAATAATGATTGTTTTCTTATTTGAACTAATTTACTGTATCTCTATAACAACCATCAGCCCTTTTCTTTCTTTCGCTTAAACATTGTAGGAGGAGAACCATGTTAGTCCATGGTAGTAAAAGATCAGGAGGAGTTTGATTTTTGACTAACAAATTATATTTAAAAAAAACCCAAACCTGCAACTCATTTCATCAGATGCATAGAGTAGCTAGACCAGTGGTTCTCAACCTGTGGGTCGGGACCCCATTTGGGATCGAACAACCATTTCACGGGGGTCGCCAAACAACGCAGTCCACCATTTTTTTCCCCCTTTTCCTTAGCTGTGCTATTCCCTTTTATTCTATTGGCTTTTGAAAGCCAATAGAATAGACCCTCTTGAATAGAGTCTAATTCTATTGGCTTTCAAAAGCTAATAGGAATTGTCCAGGCTGTCTCTGCCCTGCTGAGCCCGCCAAAAGTCCCATTCTGCAAACGGTGCTGCACCAGTTGAGTAGTCCTCGACTTACGACCGGTTGAGTAGTCCTTGACTTACGACCGGTTGGGGGTCATGGCATTAAAAAGGTTGAGAACCACTGAGCTAGACTGATATAGGATTTAAACTAGGGTTAGTGGGAAGAGGGGGAATGGAGGTCAGTTAAGTAGATGCAGGGTGCACATAAGACGGATTGTCAGTATTTCATTGGAATGCGTTAATGTGTGTTCTGTCCGTCTGAGATTGCCTGCACCATTGACATAGGTGATTTCAGCATCCTTTCACTCAGTGGAGTAGAGCTGGCAATGCTCCACTGGTTTCTGCATAGGACAAATAGGACAAACTTTGCACAGAAGAATTAATAGACACAAATTTGACATCAGGAAACAAAACAAGGAAAAATAGCATTGAAGCACTTCAGCATTCCAGGACATTGTAAAGTCCTTGAAGTGACCCTTTTGGAATAACAGGACTTTATCTCCACCATTGCTAATGAAATGAGTAAGTCTTACTGTTGAATTTTGGAAGCAACTGAACAGAACTAAAACGTTATTTGTTCTAAAGTCTATTTCATGTTAGTATCATTATTTGAGGAATAAATTTCACAACCTTTTTATGATCTTGTATTAATGGTGCTGCCAAGCTATTGAATTACTTTTGAAAATACACATGTCTAGAGTAGACCATGAACAATAACTTTATTTATTTCCATCTTCCAGTTCTCATAGTTTACAATTTTAAAAAGTACAGAATAAATAATATTAATACATTCAACAGATATTTTAATATGAAAGAGATTTATTGTTAAAATAAATGAAAAGACTTCCAGAATAAAATAATCTTTGGACCCGGTTAGGTCACACCAGACGGAACACATACAGTTCTTATTAGATTCTCCCAGTGAGGGATCCTGGAATCCACAAATATCAAGCTATGTTTTTTATTATTGAACTGAATGTCATATGCATTGCTCTTTATTTGGATGAAGGGAACAACTAGGAGGGTACTCGGAAGAAATTGCCAACAGTAATTTTCCAATAGCTTTGTTTAGATCTGTAAAGTTAACACAAGATACTGTAGATATGCTCTATGTCCTGTGAATACCTGATTCTGAATTTAGTGATTTGATGGATAAGTGGAAAACATCTTGTTTTGAGCTCAACATGATGTTTTGAGTCATTGTACCACTAACTCTTAACATTCTTTATTGATTATTCACCTTCTTTATTCTTCCTTTATCTAGCTGTGTTAGTTCTCTAGCATAAACCTTCTTTATAACCAGTTTTATCATGTGATCCCCTTGAAAGTTGTATTAAAACACAAATTATGATCATTTCATTTGGATCAGAATTTGAGAGACCACAAATAGGCAATGAGCCCTCTTTCAGTATCCAAGTATCTATCACCCAGCTGAAAATTATGAATTTGTGTTCCCTTTACTTTGAAACAAGATACTTCTGAAAAGAGCTTTGGCACCATTCCCCCATTAAAAAAAAATCTGAATTAATTATTTTAAATCTCATGTGGCCTGACCCAGATCCATGTCCTTGTTTTTATCTTGGCAACAACATAGAAGTGGTTTGTCATGAAGCTTGGAAATATTAGTTTTTATATATTCGGAGGACAATAAGAGCAAATGTTTTTCATTTCTGCAAGCTGTTTATGATAATACTGATAATTCCCAGGTGATTAAAGCAAAGCATGTCTTTTTATGTCCATGTATCTATAATGCTGCATACCCAAGTTTACATATGCTTGTGAACATGATGTTAAGATAACACGTCCAGCTTTTTAAGATTTACAGTTTGTTTTCTTTGCTTATGGAAACATAGCTTGCCAAATGTGATATAAGAACTCTGTTAGACACTTGTCATTGGCACACTGGCAATATTTCAGTAATGAGTGCACTACTCTTTTATAATTATTATCTTGCTTAACAGAAACCTTTATTGTAATGGAAAGCTTTATAAGTATTGCTTGGTAACCATTGTTTAACTCTAAATGATTGTAGAGATCTGTTTAAAAGAATTATATTTCCTGATTTTTTTTCTCTCTCCCTGCTTTCTATATTTGTATGTATGTGTGTGTGGAGAGAGAGAGAGACAGAGCACACGTGAGTTCATGCTAACTGAATTTCTTGTTCCTGTCTTTCTTCATTGCAGGAGATGAAAATTCTTTTAATTCTTTGAGTAGAGAGGTCACCTTGTCTCCAGATGCCAGCTTGGTACCTGTGGGGGCTTCTAAGCTATTCAGAAAACGATCAAAAAGCGATCCTGTTCTTCAGGGTTTTCCATTCAGAGGTGACCTGACTCTTCTCCCCTTTCCAGAAAATGTTCTTTATCTCTCTTTTTTTCTGAGACCACAAAATGAAAGAGATTTATTGGCATTAAGATTGTTCCCTCTCAAGTGGCATTGTTGCCTTGGAGCTGCATATTATTCAATGAAAAATGATGGTGGTCTTGTTAGAATCAGGACCATAAAGCCCAGTGAGATTCTCACTTCTGCCAGAGGAGCAGGAGTTACAGTTGTGCACCAGCTCCCCTCCTCACCAATTATTCCAAGGCTGCAAACAGCTACAGGGGAGGGTTTGATTACAGCCAGCAGAACGGAGGCTTAGCTTTGTAGGCATGATGAATTTGTAGATTAGTGGTGCTGGGAGGCTGTTTTCTATATCTGTACCCATTCTCACTCGTCTAAAAGGATCCTTCACTGAGTATTGCTATTCAGCAGCCTTTGCAGAGCCAGGTATGGATAGACAAGTTTCTTACAGTAATTCTGCTAACAAGGCAAAGAACAATAAGGAAGCTTTAGGAAAGCGAAGGGAGCAGTTGCAATGCATCAGCTCACATTTGTGTCTGGATCCCTTTGTACCAACATGAATGTGAATTCTTATCTGTCTCTTTTTTCCCCTCAAATGTATTACTTTTAGAAGTGCAATGTCCCCCTTCCACACACATACGCAAAAACCCAAGAATAGGACATAGGTAAAAATATTTACCAACATTGCAGAATTAACTAAAAAAAAACCAGAAAGACATTAGTAAACCAGCCTGTTGGAAATACAATTTGAAAGTACTAAATAAGTCAGTATTTAAATTGAGTTATTTTGCAGTAATTAACAACCAGAATATCTCAAATTATTGACTTTTTAAATTATAGCACAAACGTTTTGGACGAAAGTGGTGCTGTGAGCTTAGCCTATCTGGATTTTAGCAAAGTGTTTGATAGAGTTCCACATAATGAGCTCATAAAAGAGTTGTACAGGCTAGGGCTTAACAACTGACTGGGTGGTTCAGCGGTTAGGAAGTTGGCTCAGGGATACATGCCAGTTTGTGATTGTTAATGGGGCACTCTCTGAACAGAGACCAGTCACAAGTGGTGTGCCACAAGGCTCAGTCCTAGGTCCTGTTCTATTCAGTGTGTTTGTAAGTGATATAACAGAAGGATTGCTAGTAAGGTTTGTCTTTTTGCTGATGTCACAAAAGAGTGCAATAGGTTGACATTCCTGGGAGTATTTGTAACACAGAAAACAATTTGTCATTGTTGGAAAATTGATCAGAAATGTGAAAAGTGCAGTTCAATGTTCCTGAATGTAAGATCATACACTTATGAGGGGGGGGGGAAATCCTCCGGTAGGGTTTGTGGGTAAAGTGTTATACAGACAGATTTGCCGTATCCATGTTGTGGGGAGTGGTCTTGATAGTTCTTTGTTAGCTTTACTGTTAGTGTGTTTGACAGTTCCTTGACTGGGATCTTGTTTGTTTCTTGATTGTTAATTTAATGTTAATCTTGGTGTTAATCTCTGCTAATTTGGATGTTGATTGCTGGTAAAGTGTGTTTATATCTTTTTGTTTACTTTTGGGCTTGTTGATTGTCTCTTTTGAATGGGATATAGATATTGTTTATGCCTATGTGCCTGTTGATGGCCAATTTAGCAGAGTGCCAGATTTCCAGGAATTCTGTTTTTTAGCTTTGTTTAGGATGGTCACAGTTTCCCTGTAGAAACGATGGTTAAGTCTGACAATGTGTTGTGAAATTAAAGAGTTTTCATCATGTCTTCTAACTGCCAGTTGGTGTTCATGGATGCGCTCTTGCTAGTCTTCTGCTGCCTTACAAAGTGGCTGTTGTAGTCCTTGCTCTAAATATTATAGATGACTCCTGTTTTTCTTCTTGGATTGCTGAGTCTTTTGATTTACTTAAGATGTTTTGGAAGGCTTTAGTTGGTTTGTGTGCTACGTTAATGCTATGGAGTTGGTGATTTCTGGGATGTTTTTGATTTATAGCAGTGTTATCTTTTTTACAGCTTGTGTTGGCTGTAATATATTGGGTTGAATGTTCTGGCACTTTTTGATGAAGTTATATTTTGTTGGAAGATGTATAGATCATTTTGTTTTCTTTTTCTGATGTTCAGGGTGCTGCAGTGTGTTTGTGCTCAGCTACATAGTGTTCGTACACAGCTTCTCTTGTGGGAGGCTGCGTTATTACTTTGGTAGTGGATTGCTTAGTTCAGTGGTTCTCAACCTTTCTAATGCCGCGACCCCATAATACAGTTCCCCATGTTGTGGTGACCCCCAACCACTTATACATCACCGAGTGCCAGGGGCGTGGCCAAAGAAAAGGGGGAAAAAATGGCGGACAGCCTTGTTTGGCGACCCCCGTGAAATGGTCGTTCGACCCCAAATGGGGTCCCGACCCACAGGTTAAGAACCACTGGCTTAGTTGGTGTGGGTGGTTTTACTATAGACTTGTGTTTCTAGTTTGCCGTAACTGTCTCTGCTAATGAGGAAGGATAGCATGTTAATTGTTTTTTTTCTTCCCTTTCTCTTCCCATATATTTGTCATTTCTGCCTTTTGGTAATTGGTCTGCCTTCTAAATCTTAATTTTGGCTAATTACATATATTTGACTGGTTAAATACATTGAAATTATCCCTCAAGTAAATTTATATAGCTTCTGTATATAATATGTAGTATAGTTAATTTTTGGATAAAAGCTTGGATAGGGTGATTAAAATAAGCATCTCCCATATTAAAGATAGATTATACTTCTAAGAAGAAGATTGTTCTTTTTAGTTTCATGGGTGGCAAAAAAAAAATTCTTTTTCTAGTCATACATTCATCATTTTCTCAGACATGCTCCTGAAAGAGTATTTAAAATCCAGTGTAGGGTAGGGTAGTGTAATGTATTGTGATATATAGTGTTAAAAACAGGTCAATGTCTTCTTCTGACCACAGAGTTTACTTGGACAGTCACACATTCTGTGTTTTTGTAGTGAACAACAGCAATATCGAAAAGGGGAGGGGAGGGAACAGAGTGTGTGCAAAAAAACTATAATGTGAATTCTTGTAATTACGGGATTTGTGTTCTGTTTGTAATATTAGATAACAGTAATGAATATTCTATAATGGATTCCTGATTTATAATAAATATCTGAAGTGCAGTGCACTAGTAATCAAAACTAGGTGTTTTTCAGTTTGATTTGGCTTCTGTGTATTGCTACATTCAAGCATATTTCATTCAGGCATATTTTTTATGGGGTTCAGTGATTAAGTTTAATTACGGAATTTTGCCAATGATAGAGGGAGCCTAAGAATCCAACAGTTCCATCAGAATGTCAGCATAAGCATTGCAGCTTCATGGTGCAAGCTCTTGCCCTAACATATGTGTAACATTGTGATGCAAATAGAACATTTTGTTATTTATTTATTTATTAAATTGGTATGCTGCCCATCTTACTATCCAAGTAAATCTGGGGGCTTACAGTGTAAAAATGGCAGCGTTTTCATTGTGGTTTGTAGTATGCTGTCCGGACTGAGTTTATGACTGACTCTGTATGTATAAACTATTAGGGCGCATCCATTGAGATTTTTATTTTGTCTCCAGGTCCAGTGCTAAGTTGTGAAGCGGCCACGCAAACAGACCGAAAACCACAGCTGGCTACTGTCATTTTGCGAAAAACTCTGAGAGCAAAGGCTGTGCGCTCAAGGCCTCAGTCTTTAATAGACTACAAATCATATATAGATACTAAGCTTCTGGTAGCCAAATTCTTGGAGCAGTCATCCTGCAACATGACGCCTGACATACATGAACTAGTAGAAGACATCAAATCTGTCTTAAAATCAGATGAAGAACACATGGAGGAAGCCATCACCAGTGCAAGTTTCCTCGAGCAGGTAAGATACAACAGGTTGCAGCTCTGCTTGGGGAAGGAGAAGCCAGTTCAAAATGAGACTCAGCCTATGTTGCTGTCTGATGTTAGCTTTTTTCCCCTGGAAGAAGAGGTAATTTTTCATCCTAGCAAATATTCTGTTAGTTACAGGTTTGTTCTTTGATTATAGTTAATGATTCAATTTCTGTGATCCAGGTTAGTGAAGAAGGGCAGGAGATGGTGAACCTTTTGTCCTTATTTAATCTCTTTATCACTTTTGTATTGATTTTTTTTTCATTTTCTTTTCTTTCTCTCCAAATTAGTAGAAGAATGTAGTACCTATTTAAGGAATAAACGTGATCTTATCCTATATTTGCACTCTCCAGTTACGTTGCTGTTCTTAAAGGTGAAATAGGATTTTGTTTACTTAGTAAGTAGTAAGTTAAAGGGAGAGGCTGAAGATCTCCCCAGGTTTAAGTAGTCATGTGAAAGGTCAGGTCAGCCCTTTGTTATGCTGGATATGCTTGTCTGTAGAAGATGAATAAGGATAGAAGTCTCCAGATGATAAAGTAGATAAAATAGGGAGTTGCAGAATTAGTTCATCTCTCGTAGACTGACAATTCTGGAAATCGATATTTTTTTAAAAAATAAAAAAAAATATTTATGGAAAGAAAGTAAAGTGATGAAAATTATTGCTGATAGTAAAGCACAAGCATGAAGACTCCAAAACCCCCTTTGTGTCATGGCTTAATTCCCAATCAAAAGGAAAAACAAGCCAAAGGATATTAAAAACATGTCCTGATGGCTAAAAGATTCTACACCTGGGCGTTGAATGAAATAGCCAGGTATTATATGAGGTCAGTTTTTTTAATTTACTTTATTTATTCAATTTCTATAGCCACCTAGCTATAGAACTCTGGGTGACTCTGGATGTCTTACAGTTCTAAAACAATTAAAAAACAATAAAAGCATTTAAAAAATAAATACATACAGCAGCTGAAATAGTTAACCAACTAACAGTAAAGTCAATAAACGGAGCCCTTAACACATTTGGAGCTCCAGGCCCAAGTACACATCACGTTTTAAAAGCCTTACAAAGGGCGAATAGGGTTGGAGCCATTCTAATCTCCAATGGGAGGACGTTCCATAGAGCAGTGGCTACTGCAGGGGGGGAAAAAAAACTTCTTCTGATCTCCAGAAGCTGACACTCTTTGGCTGATGGGATCTGCAGCATGCCCAATCTGCTTTTTATATTTTGAAGGCGGCTAACATTTTCTTTATCCTCACATTTCTCAGCTAAAAATAGGTATGGCAGTTGACAGTGTAATGTTCTTCCTTTCCAAAGGTCATGACTCCTGCTCACCCATCCATAACAAGAGCACACACGCTGCCTTTCAGGAGGCACCCGGGACTTTTGCACTTGGAGAGCTGTGGAGATGTAAGTACTTTTACTGCAGCCGGAACCCGGGGGCCAAACAGGAGGACACAGCGGATGGAACCAGAGCGGCCTCACAGTCTCATTGGAGTCGTCCGAGAAACCGTACTCTGAGCTCAGTTGCGTTTTGGTCCCACGTGGAGTGCAAAGGCTGGAGCAGGAAAGCAGTTGAATGGCGGGATCCTTAATCTATATTTCTTACTTAACTGTACTGCTGCTTTTGAAAGAGCATTTGAGGGGAAAAAATTGAAGTAAATTACTTCAAAGAAAACAACGGTGCATTATAAATATAGCTCTGAATCATAAAAAAAGGATATTCAGGTGTAGTTAGGATATATGAGGAAGGAGGAGTCTTCTTCATAAAAACAAGTTGTTGTTTCTGCATAAACTTTGAATGTTGTCTCTGGTATGTGTGGGTTTTATTTTAATGTTTTATATCTGAAAGGGAATATAGGGTAGAGATATATCTACAGTATATGGAACTGAAGTATATGTATTTTCATTCGTCCTTTCCTTTTCGATAATGTTGCACTACACATTATTTATCACGATAATTTTTTATAAAAAAGCTTTTGAAATGACTTTGACCTGTGGGGTGCACAGAGCTATCCCTTTACAGTATTTCCATGTTACATGAACCTTCAGCAATCATTTTGTATCAGTTCAAGTGCAAAAGTGCTTAAAAGTAGCAGGTCATTCAGGTTTCTGTTCATAAACTACTCAACAATCTTGAAAAAATGGAATAATAAAATTCAGAGCAATGATATATTTTTCCCAGAGCAGCTTTATTACAAAAATGATGATGGGAGAATAAGGAATCTTATACCAAGGCAGAAGGCTGTACATGCTTTAAAAATGATTCAAAAGAGCTTCAGATTGGAAGAAAGTAAGAAAACAATAGGATGCTATTTATTTATGCAGCCTGAAAATGAAATGCCGTTGCTTTTAAAAGTTAACTCATAATCTATTAAAGAGGTGGCATCCTTTTGGGGGGATCATGTAGAAGCCTGAAAAAAAAATAAACTGCATTAATGAATATCCAGGAATGCTGGGCTTTGGAAAGACTGAAGCACGACTTAATCATTTTCAAAGTGCCCTGTACATGTTTTATGGGAATGATTTTTTTTCTGTTTAAAACATACAGATTATAAATGTATTTCTAGTGATTTCTTTTTTTCATAATTTGGCTTAAATCATTAGTAGGAATCCAGATGAGAAAAGAGAGGTTTTTCTCTCTCCCTAAATCTTTGCTGACTTGAAATACATTTCTGTACATTTCAAAACACTTGTGTGTAATGAATGAAACTGGTGATAGGAGCCATTGCTACCAATTTTCAGGTTTTTATTTTCAGCTTCCTGAAATGCTGGTAACCCAACTCTTCTTTTCCTCAAATTATTTGTCTTAATTCAGAAAATTAATAAGCTGTATTTAATTTTGATTAATACAAATGAAATAAAGCGTGTTTTGGTTTTCTTTTTCTTGACTTCATACATTAACTATTCCAATTTGTTTCCTAAGTTTCACTGATGGGCTAGAGCAGTGGTGTGGACTTATGGACTTTACTCCCAGGATTCCTCAGCCATGTTGGCTGGGGAATTCTGGGACTTGAAGTCCACAAGTCTTAAAGTTGCCAAGGTTGAACAATCCTGGGCTAAAGTCTGCATTAGTAGTTCAGACCTCTCGAGTTTATCTCATTGAATTTGATATCTCCATCAGAGACTTGATTCAATAAAATAATTACCTGTTTTCCAATTTGCTAACAGGAAAACCATGATTATAATTTTTTGGTGAGGGTTCAATGAAAAATAATGCCTTGATTTCCATGATTAAATAGGAACACTTTAATAAAGCAAACAGAAAAAAATAATCCTTGAAATTAGCTCTTTTGTTGCCAATATTTACTTCTGCTAATACATTCTGCCAATGATGGACAAGCTTTTTAAAATGTCACAAAATATCCATACTTTATCTCTTAAAGCAGGTCCTGATGGGCCTTTCCATCTATTTGAATCGAACGGATGCCCACAAAGTTATTCCTTCAATTTTGGCGAAAGATGGAATCACATGGTGCCATATCTGGATCTTTAAGAAGATGGAGGTAGTGCAATCCAACTTCACAATTGCGTCTTAGATGACTTGTGAAGTGATGCCATGTGTCATGTTTATTTATTAAATTTATTTGCCATTTTGCCACAAGGAGACACTAGGTGGCTTACAACACTAAAACACTAAAACCATAAAATATACATGTATATTTAAATACAATAAAAATGTGAGTTATGATTAAAAAATGGGAAGGCAAGGTGCAGCATGTATACGGGGGAAGTGGGATAAGCTATTTGTCCAACTCCAGTATGATAATCACCCATTGGGGCCTTACACCAACTGGCAGAGCCACGTCTTCAGGACAGTGAAAGCTGATCTCACCTCAGGATGATGGGGGCCAATCTCACCTCAGTAATATGTTCCAAAGGGCAGGAACCATGGCAAAGAAGGCTCTTCTGGATACAGAATTCCCTGACCAACAGGATCCGCCGCATGCCTCCTCTGCCAGCATGGGTGAGGCAGGCCAATCCCATTGGAATGGGACAGCTGCTCAAGTAGTCTGGACTCATGCCATGTAGGGCTTAAAGGTGATAACATCTTGAATTGCACCTGGAAGTAAACGAAGCTAGTACAGCTCTTGAAACAGCAGTGCAGTCACTGTCCTGGCATCTCTTAACCCTTTTCAGAACTTGCAACTCCTCCATGAACCATGAGGAGAGTCAGGAATGATGGGTCAAGAGAAGTCTCACAGGCATGATCCTATCCAAAACATTGTCATTCCAGGCCACTATCCAGGCTTTGGCAGGGCCGTGCTGCAAACTCTCCGGGATATCCCCAAGTTCCCTCTGGAAGCCATTCAGGTCCATCAGTTGCTGAGGTCAAATGGGTCCAGCCTCCCTGCGGAAGAGGGTGGCATAAGAGTCTCAAGGACACCAGAATGTGATTTGACCATGACAGAAACAATGTTAAATCTTCCACCAGTTCACACTGCCATTGTTCCAAAAAGAAAATCGCTTCTGTGTGTCACCACAGTCCCAAGTCACAACTATGATGATCTTTGAAAGGCCCATAGCCACCATGAACTTCTGGGCTGCTTCCAAGGTCACATACAGGGATGGCTGATTGAAGTCTCCTGGATCCATAAGCCTGGGGAACTCTGCCACCAGACCTCAGGTGGCCTCTTGCAACTCAGGCAGGGAGGTTCCCACACAGCAGAGAGTCTGATACTTTAGCAACAATCCCAACTGATCCTGTGAGAAATACGCTCTCACAACCAGAAATTTGGGGAGCAGGGTCCCTGAAGGCCAGGAGAGACTTTCTAAGACCATGTATTGTATCAAAAGTTCTTAACGCTTATAAACTTTACATAATTGTTTCAAAGTTTAGAGAGTTGTGAAATAAAGTTGACAGTGATGTGGATTGCAAAAAATCCTTATGAATATCCATCTGCTTTCCCCAAAAATTAGGATCATGAAATTTTCCTGCGAAAACATAGGTTTTAATTTGAGGATGGGGATGGTAAAAGCTTATGATGATATTCTGTGGCCTGATGCTTGGTTTCTAGGTCTATTTCTCTGGCTATTATGAAGTTGTGAAGAAATTCCTCACTTTCATTCTCACTCCTTGAAGTGCCTTTATAGCAGGGTTCCAGCTCACACACAATAGCAACACAAACCTTTGTCAAGTAACTTCCGGTCAAATAAAGTGAAAGAATGGATACTAAAAAACATGACAGAGCTTCTAGTGCATCAGAACTGCCAGCTTAAAATATTGGAGACGTCCCTTTTCACTCAACCCTATTTGTGAGCAGCATCAATTGAAAATACAGCCATATTTTAAAGGATGAAGCATGCTAGATTTCACAGAAATTGGTACAGGGAATTGTTTGATGATATTCCCCATTTTTTATGTCTTAAGATAGAATATGATAACATTTATAGATTTTTCTGATAAGAACATCATTGCTAAATTGCAGATCTCTCCAATAGCTGGAGGGTGGCATGGTGGCTCAGTGGTTTAGACAGTGGGCTCATCAGCTGGAAAGCCAGCAGCCCAGATTTGAGACCAAGCACCAAGTGATGGGGTGAGCTCCCATCCTCACCCCAGCTCCTGCCAGCCTAGCAGTTTTAGAGCATGCAAATACAAGTAGATAAATAGGTACACTACAGTGGGAAGATAACAACACTCTGTGATGTCATGTTGGCCACATGACTGGAAATGTCTTCAGACAGTGCTGGCTCAATGGCCTTGAAAAGGAGATGAGTACCGTGCCCTATAGTTGGCAATGACTAGTGGAGCAAAATTCACAGGGACTCCTTTATCGTACTTTACTAATAGTTGGAGAAACATATAGTATTGTTATAGTAAGCTGTTTGGAAGGGATATTGCCTATTCCTGAATGTAATTTTAGACCTGTTACAGAAGTGTATGGAATGTACTTCCCTGTCTTTTCCAGTCTTTACTTTATCGTGTGAGTGAGCTAGTGCAAACCAGACACATTATGCACAAAGTGGGGTTAACACTCTCCTTGACTCAAATTTCTGTTCTTATTGCGTCCACAGTGAGTCACCCTGTGGCCCTGTTCAGGAATCCCAACCCCTCCTAGGATAGGAAGGCTTGGGTGATTACTTTCAGGGCGGTGCAGAGGAATTTGTGGAACAACTGACAGTCAATCAGATCCATCCCCAATTGGAATCCATGTGTGATGCAGGTCCATTAGAGATGCCTGCGGAAAGCTCTTATTCAGCTATTTGGGAACAGTTTGATACTGATGGACCTGACAAAGGAGGCAGGGTCCTTGATGCCGTCAATGCAACCACCTGCCAATTAGATCCATGCCCTCTTGATTGATGAAACATTTTAGTATGGTGACTGCCAGATGGGTTCAGGCAGGGATGAATTCTTCACTGCAGGAAGGGCCATTCTGGGACTTTTCAAAGAATGCCTGGTCCATCGTCTTCTTTAAAAAAAAACAAAAAACTATTTCTTGATCCCACAGTTGCCATCCAGTCTGTCACCTTCCTTTTTTAGGGAAGGTGGCAAATAAGGTGGTTGTGTGGCAGCTTCAGAGGGTCCTGAAGCTGTCACACAACCACCCATCTGAACCCCTTCCAGTCAGGTTTTGTTGGGTCCAGTTATGGGACAGAAACAGCATTGATGATCTCTGGCAAAAACATGATGAGTGTAGAGTAGCCATCCTTGCTCTTCTTGACTTTTCAGCAGCCTTGAATATCGACTATAGCAGGGGTAGGCAACCTTGGCTCTTTTATGACTCATGTACTTCAACTCCCCAAATTCCTGAGCCAGACATACTGGCTCAGGAATTCTGGGAGTTAAAGTCCACGAGTCATAAAAGAGCCAAGGTTGCCTACCCTGGACTATAGTATCCTTTTGGAGCAGATGCAGGTTCTGGGGCTGGGTGACCCAGTCTTGCATTGGGTTGGCTCCTTTCTCCAAGGCCAACCCTCATTTCCTGTTGATAAGAAGAGCTCCAGTCCACAGTCACTCCTTTGTGGAGCGCCACAGGATTCAACACAGACCCGCTGTACAACCTGGGGGTTCTCCTGAACTTTCGACTCCTGCTCAAAGAGCAGGTGGTAGTTGTGGCTAGGAGACAACTTTCTGTTGTGTCCAGTTGTGTCCTTTCCTGGATTGAGTCCTGTGCTCAGTCACTCAGGCTGTCACCTCATATCTGGATTACTGCAATGTGCTACATAGGGCTACCCTTGAAGAGTATTTGGAAACTACAGCTGGCCCGTGTAACATTGCTGTAATACTGGTTGCTAGTTTGCTTCCCAGTTCAATTCACGGCATTGATTAGCACAGTGGCTCCCAACCTTTTCTATACCCCGCACCCCTAGAATGCTTCTGATATAGCGTCGCACCCCTTTACAAAAGTTTGAAATAACGACAATGAATTATGCACATACACTATAAATTTTGAAAACCCAAGTTTTTGCACCCCCTGGAATATCGTCTCTCACCCCCAGATGGGAAACATGGATTAGCACCTTTATAGTTTTTTATGGCATGAGACATAGTTTGGGGTTGGCCATCTGCATTGGCAGAAGGGGCAAACTGAAGACTCCATTGGTCAAGGATTTGGCAAGGTCCAAAAGTGCCTTTTCTGTAGTGGCTCCCACAACACTGTGCTCTCTTGAGGTGAGATTTGCACCTACCCTTTTGGCTTTCAGACAGGGCTTGAAAACCTGGCTCTGCTAATTGACCTGGGGCCCTGAGGGAGGGGAGGCGTGTTATACAGCAGGTGGCTAATGGACTAAGACTCACCTCCATCCCATGTGCATTTTGCTCCATTCCTTGCCATCTTTGTTAATTTTAAGTAAACTTTAATGTTAATATTTATTTTTTTATATTCAATGTTTTATCTAGATTTACTGGTAAGCTGCCTAGAGTTGCCTCTTGGCGAGATGGACAGTATATAAATTAAATTCAATAAATAAAGGGGCACAAAAGACCTGTGACAAAAAAATCCAAAAACTTCCAATCAATGGTACAGTATCCACATCCAAGGTCTTTCTTGTTTGTTTACTTATATGAGCATATGTGTATCTTACCTCAAAATGAGAGCTATTTCCCAATAGTTTCATTTAATTAAATAGAGTAGGTCAGGGGAAAAACTTCTACTACCACCAACTTAACTCACCCATGCAGTACAGAATTATTGTAAAATGGTAAGACAATTTCTAACCCTCCCAGACAGTCCAGAAATTACACACATATACACACATGCATATTTTCTGTTTGAACACAATTCTTTTATTCCTAAAATAAAAAATGTTTACCTTAAAATTAAATTATTCAAATGCACGTAGGAAAAATGGTAAATTTGAGGCAACCTAAACTTTATTGTAAACCTGTTGTAATTAAAGTTTGCTACTATGTTTTCCTGCACTTTTTGCAGACTGGAAATGTTTATAAAATAAATAGTTCCTTTGATCACACAGAGAATCTTCTCGTATCAAGTATTAAAAACATATGTATTCAGTGAATTCTTAACTTCCAATCCGTATCATTCTTATAATATTCTTTGGAGGTTCTGGAGTTGATTACAAAATGAAAGAAAAAGAGAAAGTCCTAATATTGGACTTTTTGAACTGGACTATCTTCTAGAAAAACGTACTGGAATTCAAGGACATGCTGAAGCTTAAGTATTTGTTTCATTTCTTTAAAAGGCATCAATCCTACTCACATCTTACTTTGTTAATATGTCTTATCAGGAAGGCTATTAGGTATACCTGAAATACAACAAACCTATTCTAAGAGCCAATGTTGAAGAAAAGCTGTAGGTCTTTTTAACTTGGAATGGAGGCCATTTTTCTTGATTGTAGGGATCAGGAAGAAAATTAATTATGGTCTTTAATGGAAAAAATAAGTTCTTTGTGACTTTCAAATTGTAGGTGGTTATGGTTAGTAGCATGTTATGTTCCTGTGCTGATCACAATAATGAATGCTTAGAGCCTTTACAAACAATTGCAATATTTTCTAAAGCAGCTCACCATCAATAAAGTTCCACTTGCTTGTTTCTGAATGGAGGATGTTTCACACAAAGATAATTTACATATAAATATATATGTATTATATATTTATAATATGTATTATATGTTTGTAATATATATTACAAACTTGTAATATATATTGGAAAGCTGATGATTCTATAGCTAGAAACATCTGTTCCATAGCAAGGTAATTTCACAGAATTATCGCATTGAATACATTTTTATTTGCACTTTATGTAGTGTATGCCATTTTACTCCTAATCCACATAACTTTGCGTTTCTCCAGCTACATTCCTGTATTTAAAAAATGAAAAACTCACCATGCCCTACAAGTAGAAAAAAAAAGCAAAACAGAAAGATGAAAAAAAATCCAATTTTAGGCCAACTGAATATATAGCACGTATGTGTATGTGTGCAAGTGTATGTGTATATATTCACATATATACAAATGCAGAAAAATGCATTTTCTTTTCACAACTAAATAAATACAATAGTGAATTTAGTTAAATGTCCAAAGTCCAAGAGCTGAACGTAATATATTTTATTTTGCTTTGCTTTGAAAAATTACAGCTTTATGCATATATCTTGTACTTTTTATGCAGCACTTAGTGATCCCACATCTAGTTTGTTGACCTGAGCTATAGCCATTTCATTTCAGTAAAGCAACAGTATTAAGTAGCTCACTGACCGCAAATTTGCATCTCAGCCTTATGCAGAGTTGGTCACTGATTTCAGCAAGTTGAAATGTACTACAATAGATAGGACTGGATGGCAAACTTGGACTGGTGAAATGAAGTTTTATTTATTATTGTATAGTGTTCCAGTAATACTCTATAGGCAATATGTGATGGTGTACAATTCTTTTGAAGAAAGGGAATTAACACTCCAGTCTTGTTGCTATGCCTCTGCCAATGTGTGTGATTGGGGCATAGATAACCTTAATAACACCATGCCCTGAAGGAAATAGTTTTCTGTTAAATCACTCACTGTTCTATTGTACTATCAAATTCTCAGCTTCCCAGGGCTTTTACATTTCTGGAAAAGGATGGAATCTCCATGCATTTACATCTAACACCCATGCAGGGCACTCTATCCCGAAGACCTGGTCATTACGTATCTTTGCAACATGTGTGCAGAGTGCACATCCATGCAACATGCAAACACCCAGCTCCTTCCCTTGGCACACATGTGTTGCTCTGGATGTAAAACTGGGCTGTCACCTTTCCCCTTTTTTACTCTATTTTCTATTTTCTTTCTTATATCCCACACAAATACCAAACACTTTTCAGAAAGATAAAACATGTCTGTCGTATCAAAGCAAACAATTTTAGATTATTTTAAAGATCAAGGTATGTAGGGTGAATAAACATTTATGTGCGCTATTCAAAAATACTGTGCTAAATTTATAATTGTGTAAGCTGCCACAGGACCTAAACTTTTGTGTTCTCACTCTATAGTTTACTACAAACATTACAGTCTACTGGCCTTGATTTTAACTATCATAATCAAACTTTTTGCAATATTCTTTCATTTCACAAGTGTCTACAATATTAACTGAACACAACCTTCTTAGCATCACATGGGGTAGGAATAACTTTTTGTCTATTTTATATATGTATGTGTGTATATATAGATATATATATATATATGTATATAACAAAATAAATTAAGTTTTTTCTTACATAATTATGGTCCAGATTAAAGAAAAGTCATAAAAATAAATAAATTCAAGATTTTTATACCAAGATATGTTAAAATTAAAACTGGCTCAGAACAAACAAAAGTAGTACTGTATGCAGACTTGTTAAAATTCTTGTAACAAGCATACACTTAAAATGTGAAAACTTATTATGCCCACAATGGAAAAAGAATAGGAAGTCTAGCAAAACTTTTTCCTCATATCCTCATACTGGTTTTACTGGATATTTAGAATTTATCATTCATCTTGCAAAGAAAATAGGAATTAGGAAAGCCACTTCTAAAAAATCGTATTGTATTCAAGAAATACATGACTTTTTGGAAATATGAGGAAAGTTTTTGAACTCAAGGGGAAAAATTGTAAAATAATATCTTCCATAGACAATACACCTTTAAAAGTCTGGAGGTCTATCAGCAAAAGCTAAACACCATCTTTCAGTAATAGATTTCCATTATATAGATTTTTAATTACATAAGGAAATCAGTGTCTCCTTCAAACCACATTTAACTGTTTAGGGTAAAATTATAATGTTGCTTTCCTACCTTTGGCACAGCAACGTTATAAGAGAAACAGATTAATATCCTATCTATTTTCATAAATTTGAGAACTTTACCCTGCCATCTGTCGGTGAAAAGAGCTTTCTAACTTTTATTTTTATTTAGGATACTTGTGTTTTCTATCATAAGAGCCACAAAACATAAATGACATAGCTTGAAGAAGTGCATGCACGTGTATATTAGAGATTCTTAGTTACATAAAACTAGTTGTAAAAAGGCGCAACCAAAAATGCCATCTGATACCCAACGGAATGATCAAAGGTAAGAAAAGAAGAAGAGAGATGCTGCTGCAGACATCAAAACGGCAGCCCAAGAAAACACCACCACTAATGAGAAGGAATCTCCTCCATGCACACTGGAAGAGTCAGCTTTAGATGTAAACCGGTTGTTCCTGTGCAGTCAAGAGTCTGTACATGGCAGCTGGCATAGTCTTCATATGAATCTGGAAGAAAGAAAGGACTACTCAGTTGATCCTCCATCTAGAACAGGAGTAGGCAACCTTGGCTCTTTTATGACTCGTGGACTTCAACTCCCAGAATTCCTGAGCCAGCTATGCTGGCTCAGGAATTCTTGGAGTTGAAGTCCACGAGTCATAAAAGAGCCAAGGTTGCCTACCCCTGATCTAGAATAATCAAAAGGATCGGGGCATTTGCATTGAGTCAAAAGTAAATAGCTTCACTACTCTCCTTTCCAAAAACATTTGAAACAGGACAATGTGCACATTCAATAGCAATATCCAATGCACAATATCACCTTTTAGCTAACCTATTAGGATAAGCCTATAAATAAAAGTTCCATTCAATATTTTGATCAATGCTAAATGTATGAATATATATTTAAAATGGGATATTAAACAGCAACTCAAAATTTTAATACAAAACATTGTTATATGTTGTTTATTTCAGAGATCAGTCTATTAAATCATCGGATGTAAAGTTAAATGACAAAATAACTAATCACAGCTGACCAATATATAAGGGAGGGGCAGATCATATTTCCTTATGTATAATGGGAGGTGTTACTCTTTGATGACTGTGACTTCTGACTTCTAGCTAGTGGCCCCACTCATTTTGTTTCTGGAAAGCTAAAATTCTAAGTTTGTCTATGAGTATATACAATATTTTATGATCCTGAGGTGCTTATATGATCGAAACAGCTTGGAAGAAAGGGGTATAATCCTGAACCCAGCAAATACACAGGCTCAGGAAAATTTATAACTTTACTATCTGCATTAAACAGTCCTACCAGCATTTTAATTTGTGGCAGCAATAATGCAGCCAAGCCAAGCTTTCATGGGGCACTGATGGATGCCAGCTCTTACCTCACCAACAGCATTTGAGAGAACATGAACAATCTTTTCATGAGGTGTTGCTACGACACTTTGTCCATTTATTTCAATAATTCGGTGACCCACTCGGACTCCTCCTCGTTCTGCAATCCCTCCTCTCATAAGACTACAGATCTGAAAAGATATAAGAAACTAACAACATTGAAAAAAAAAAAAAAAAGCCGAGGTGGCGCAGCAGTTAGAGTGCAGTACTGCAGGCCACTTTAGCTGACTGTGTTCAGCAGGTCAGCGGTTCAAATCTCACCGGCTCAAGGTTGACTAAGCCTTCCATCCTTCCGAGGTAGGTAAAATGAGGACCCAGATTGTTGGGGGCAATGTAAATATATATATACATTGCTTACTGGTGTACACTGCTTAGAGAGTGCTTGCACTTAAAGCGGTATATAAGTCTCATAAATAAAATAAAATAAATAGCAGGTGCTTCAATAAGGCCGAGCATTAATTTGAACTTGCATGATTGCCACTTTGATGCAGTGATTAAGGTATTAGCCTAGAAATCAGGAGACTGGGTGTTTTTGGACCGGTCTCTCCCTGTCAACCCAACCCACCTCACAGGATTGTGGTGTGGGGAAAATAGGAGACAGGAATATTAGGTATGTTTGCTTCCTTGAGCTGAATGAATGGATTAAAAATATAATACTAATAAGGTATCATGCTCAGTATTCTCATTACATGAGAATGTTTTAACTGGAAGCATTTAAAAGTAATATTTGCGATAAATAGGATTATGAATAAGGAAGAATATTGACTATTACTTACAATGCCATTCTGTACACTGAAGCCTAGTTGGTATCTGAGGTCTGGTCTTCTAATGAGTACCGTAGTTACTGGAGGACATCTCACTATGTTCAGTTTCACTCTGGCTTGTGTTTTTAAACCCTGGGATACAATATAGCAGAATTTTACATTATTCTTTTGAAATCTGCAATGGACCTTAATATGGTAAGTATACTTTAAAAGAGTATTTCGGTAGCATTACATTTAATTTATTCTTAACATAAAAGCAAGGTATACAAAAATAAATAATTATAAGATCTGCATCAGTTAAACCAGGGGTGGGCAATTAATTTCCCCAAGAAACTGGAACTGCTGTGCAAGACGGCTGCCACCCTGGCCCTGTTGCCACCCCGAAGCCCTGCCCTGCTAATGCTGCCCCACCCTTTCTGCCAAAACTACCCCATCCCCCGATATCCTAGCCCCAATGCTACCAGCACCGTGGGCTGAACTGGGACTGCCTGTGGCCTGCAGGCCGTAAAATGCCCAGGTATGAGTTAAACCCTGTGCTTTGAAATGAACACAAAGATGACTGCAGATTAATCGGAATACGGTAGAAGCTCTTCTAGCTAGTATGCAGCCTCTGGATTGTGTAGTGCAGTGGTTCTCAACGTTTGTGTGACGGCGACCCCCGTCACACAAACGTTCTGCGCATGCGCGGCGCGGCACGCATGCGTGGCGGCGCCATGCGCGGTGCGCATGCGCGGCGGCGCCCCGAGGGGGAAAAATGGCGGATCGTCGCCTTTGGCGACCCCCGAAAAATGGTCGATCGACCCCAAATGGGGTCGCGACCCATAGGTTGAGAACCGCTGGTGTAGTGATAACAGAATGTTGAAGGAACTTTCTGTAGGGATGTTGGGACCTTTGCAAATCAACATTGACAAATTGGAGAAGTAATAGAAAAATCAAGAAAAAAAGAGATGATCCTAAAAATTGTTGGCCATTGAACCTAGTCTCAATACCTATGAATTAATGCCCTTACATTGAGTGGGACAGTAGAAACCATTGGGTGCCACTGAGCACCACTGGGACTACTTCTGTGGCCAATATTGTTCAATGTTTTTATTGGTGACCTGGATTGATGGGTGGATATCACATTTTCAGATGACATTAAATTTGGAGGTCTGGCTAACATTCAGGATGTAGAATGAAATTGCAGTCTAATCTGGACAGATTGGAAGATTGAACTGAGCAGACAAAGATGCTCAGATTGGAAGACTGAGCTGAGCAGACAAACATGCTCTTCAGCAAGACAAGGAACTTTGTGGCTTGGGAACCACTACATCGGAAAAGGATTTGACTGTGGTCATAACATAAGCTAAACATAAGAGCAATGTGAAACAGCTCTAGAAATGTTAATACAGTTCTGGGCTGCATCGGAAGTTCTGTATCAAAGACATGTAATAGCTTTAACCACCTCTACTCTACATTTACAAAACCACATCTGGAATACTGTGTATGATTATGGGCAGATTATAACATATTCAAGAGTACAGAAACAAAGGCATTACAGGGACTTGAGGCCATTGGTCTGTGAGGACAGGTTGAAGAAATCTGGGACCGGTGTGGAGAAAAGACTAGGGAGACATGATATCAGTGTTCAGTACAGACCAGGATGCTACAAGGAAGATGTTCAGGAATTATGTTCCATTAACAAGAAACTAGGATCAGAAATAAGGAGGCTAAACTACAACTACATTCTGTTTAAGGAAAAACTTCCACCCTGACAATAAGATGTATATACAATGGTGGAATAGTCTGTGGAGGTTGCTGTTGTCCATTTCTGACAATTTATTTTATTCTTTTTCTTTATTTTCCTGCCACCTATTTTTGGAAGACTTGGTACAAATAAAAATCAACATCAGCACAAAATAGAAAGCAACTCCTTCAAAATTTATAAGCCCCTAAAATAAACAAAACAAAATCAACATAATGAAATAGAATATACATAGTTATGTGTACTCCAGATGCCAATTTCACGCTCAACATGCCTTCTTGGTTTGCTAGATGGTTTTAAAGGATCTTAATTGAAAGAAGGAGGAATAGATCAGATCAGTTCTGTGTGACCAAGAGCCATCAGATAAAAATCTCATAAGGTAGGACATGGAAGGTTAACCTATTTTATCTGATTCGACAGACAGATATCATGGGCGGCAATCTCTACAATAAACCTGATAATGATAATAATGATAATGACAAGCGTATCTCAGCTTAATTAATTTTCTTGCAGGTTGCTGCTAAAAAGGACTAAAAAAATTGTCATACCCCCCTTTTATTTATCAATAAATGCAGAAATCCTTTCTCATTCAGAAGCATTTGGAAATACACTAAACTACTATTATATATTCTTCACACTTTCCAGGGCCTCTTCCCCTTACGTTTGTGACCCGAATTGTATGATATAATTTATAGGGATTCAAGGAAAGCAAGTAATGAAATGTGTTGCAGTCTTATGATACAAATGCTGCCTTTTACATGTGTACAATATCACAGTGTACATAGGAAAAGATGGCACTTCTTGATAAACCTTCAATATATATGTCATCATTTTGATTTCATCTCATAGTAGCAGTCACTTATGGATTTTTTTTCTTTGTGGGTTATTGCTTTAACTTGTAAAGGGAATACTTAGTAATATTTCTATCAATAACTTTTATTATCCCCAATTCTTACATATTCAGTTACCATATGAACTTGCTAAACAGAGAAAGCTCCTGTAGATTAAGTAGAGTCAGGATCCTGCTTTAAATAAACAAAGATCATATTCTGTACCTTTATGATACTCTGGCATGTAGAGAGTGGTAGGCCAACTAAACTAGTCCCATTGATAGACATGATCTGGTCTCCAATATTCAGCTTTCCAGATTTCTCTGCTGGTCCCCCATGCATCATATTGGCTATGATAACTGTAGGCAAGATGGATCCCCACCCAGATTCTACAATCACTACGCCCAGAATTTCACCCTTCTGCTTCTCAATGAAAACCTGAAGGGAGAGAACAAAATTTAGAAACAATTCTCCATTATGAAATGTAGTAATCTGCAAAGTAGCCCCAATCGTCAACACTTTTGCCTTACCCATGTAGCTACAATATACGGTAAACATTTTAAAATTTTACTTTAGTAAAAAATACATAAAGCAGTTAGGTGTGTAACCATGGAGTGGAAATAGAAACACTCTTAAATAACTTTTCTTACAAATGTTATACATCTACAGGAGAGAAATTGCTGATGCCTTAAACTAGCTTTTTTCCCTACTGATACATCACAGTGATGGTCCAACGTGCCAAATATTAGAAAGTTGTTTCTTCAAAAGAGTGCAAAGCTAAGGTGACCAACCGTCATCCTTTAGGGAGGACAGTCCTCCTTTTGTTAAGTTCTGTCCTCCCTCGAAAAGTGTCCTCCTACATGTCCTCCTTTTTAATATTTGAAGACTAATTTGCAGGGCTTTTTTTTTTCTCATAGAACGCTCAGAACGGCGTTCCGGCACTGTTTTTTGATGTTTTTTTTTTTTCAACTTTTGCATGAGCTGTGCTACTCCCCCTACTGGCTTTTGAAAGCCAATAGGAGTTGCTGCTGAGCGCGCCAAAACACCCAACTAGCAAACTTTGCACATGCAAGTTGTCTGTATTATTGTTGCAATGAATAAAATGTTTCTTTTATTTATGATATTTTTTTCTTCAATTTATTTGTGTCCTCCTTTTCATTGTAAAAAAGTTGGTCACCTTAGCAAAGCATATTCGTCCAAGGTGTGAATATTTTTAAAGATGAAAAAAGGAGAAAAGGGAAGGGAGAAAACAACTGGTTTTGCCATCTCTAAAAGTAATTAGAATTATGTATGGTATGTGAAGGAATTCACTCAATTAATTGTCTGAAATGGTATAGGTTCTCCTGCTTGAGCAGGGGGCTGGACTAGAAGACCTCCAAGGTCCCTTCCAGCTCTATTCTATTCTATTCTATTCTATTCTATTCTATTCTATTCTATTCTATTCTATTCTATTCTATTCTATAAATCAGCTGAGAGGAAGACTCTTAGTTCAACAGCATTACAAATAAAGAGGTGCGTACATCTTTGCAGTTTTCAGACTTTGAGAAGTGGATCAGATCATCATTGTACATATCTTGGGTATTGAGGAGGTCACTGTATTCCTTCTGACTCAGGTCCTCAGGATTTATTCCATTTGCCCTCAGGAATTCCTGGTATGCCACGCTGAAGGCCTGGCCAATGGACTGTGCAATTAATTGTGCCTATAATAGTTATGAAAGAAAAAAAACATAGTAAAATAGTTAAGGACATCCAGTAGGGGCAGAGATGATTTAAAAATGGGTTTTCAAGCCCACCATAAGCTGGGTGGTGAAATGTATGGCAACTGCAGTATATCAAACAATGCATGGTGAGAGTGAGACTCAGGGCTCACAAATCGCCTGAGGGAAGTAGACAGAACGCTACAATGTTATTTGGGTCCTCAGTTTGAAAAGCTGCTTCAAACTATTGATCTCAACAATTCCATGGATGTAGCACTGTATGGAATAGCAAACATGAGGGAGTGATTTTATTGTTCAGAATGTGTACTAGGCTCAAGCAATAAACAGTTTTTGCAGCCTCTTGAGATTTCTCCTCTAATATGATGAAACTTTACAGAAACTGGTTCACCCCTAAAATAGACAGACAAAACTGCATTTTGTCTGTGGTTTCCCCCTTCTATGTAGGTTCTTGGTTTGGTCTATTCATGGCCAGGCCTTATTGATCTTGCAGCCATCATTCATGGCATAGTGGATTAAAGAAAATGCACGATAGTGTAGTTTTGCATCATTTTCTCCTGGTATTGTTTTAAATCATTATTCCTCTCTCAGCAAGTCTCAGGGTAGCACCCAGAATTAAGGAAGCAGATTCTCATTTTTCTTGTCCTTTCTGTACCTGCTTCCCTTCACCAAATACTATCTGTCCTAGGATTAATATTAGTTGGTTTTAAAGTCCATTTGTCATAATGATCGTCAGGGCTAGCTCAGATGCAAGAAGTTGGAGGGGATCATCAGCTGAAAGTGCCACTTAAAAACTAAGAGAGGCAGCTATTACTGGCTGCTATTGCTGGCCACAAAAGTCAAAGAGGGGGAGCTAACTCTTCCCCTCCAATGCAAGTGTCCACAAAGGCACTGGGCAAGACTTTTGGGCAGAGAGCCTGCCCCATTAAAGAAACTAACTCAGGTCTCACCACCCAAATATACGGGGACAACTCCCTCCTTTACCTCACCATTGTGTTCCTCAACTCCTTAGCAGCCTTCTTGTTTGTTCAACTCTCTTGCCATTACAGTTCTATTCGAAAACTGCTTTAAAAAAGACGTCTTACCCATGTCTCTCTGATTTCCATGGTCCAGGACATGGTTCGGGACAAACAATGACTAGCAGACTACGCTAGACAACTGACAACCTTTCTCTTACTGATAGGTTCCTTCCTATCAGGATCGGTACATGCATGCTTTCATGGCCTACTACTACTGATTGCAACAAACAGCCTGATGGCTGCATTTCAGAAAGAGGAGGACTCTATATTAATTTCTAACAGGGAAATGACAAAGTTCCTTACATCTTCAGATTCAAAAACATGGCAGATCATTTTGTACTGCCTCTTCCCATCCTGAGAAGGATGAGATGCCTCCACATTATCTTGAGAATTTGATCTTGGCATTCGCCTTCGAGCCATCAATACAACTATATTTCCGATATCTGCAATGTAGGAAATGGTCCTCAAAGGATGATCCATCATCGTTTCCTTTAAAAAAAAAGAAAAAAAGACCCTTGTATTAGTGTTCTTTATCACTAACACAACCATTTAAGAACACTGGCATTCCGTTGTTTTCCAAATTAAAGGAAATCTTCATCACCTATACAAATCAAGGAAGAATAAGAGTTCCCACCTGCCAGATCACAAGAGTCTTTTGTAAAGCATTTATCGGGGCCATAACATGTATAGGTAATCCTTGACTTACAACCAGTTGTCTGATGACCATTTGCAGTCATGGCAGCCTCAGAATGGATGCTTTATGGCCCATAAAACACTTCCAGCCGTCATAAAAGTTGTGCTGCCCACATCACATGACCACATTTTAGGCATTTGGCAACCTGTTAATAGTTATGACCCGTTGCCAAGTGCCTGGGAATCACAAGATTACTATTTGCAATTTTCTCTGCCGGCTTCCCCAGAAAGTCACTGGGGAAGCTGGCAGGGAAGATTGCAAACGGAAAGGGACATTGGATTTGGTGTCTGTTCCCACTGCTATCTAAAGTATTTCCCCTCCGTTCGGTGCAGGGAGAAGAAATCCTTCTTTGTGTCAGAGGAACAGACCTTAAATTTGACAAAAGCTCTAGAAAATGCTATTGTTCTGGAAGGCATTTTCCCCTCCAGCTAGTGAATGCCAATGTTCTGAGCTTTTCAGAATGCTAGTGTTTTCACCATGTTAAAAGTCCATTCCTCCAGCGTCCCAAGGGATCTCTTGTCCAGAGTGGGGGGAAAACCCCTCCTCTTCCCATCTGATGAAACTGCTAGCAAATTCCATCATTATCTCGACTTGTTCTTCCTGGTGGGGCAGGGGAGAGGCCAAGGCCCTCTCTACAGTTTGGAAAGCAGTTAATTATTTCATCCTCTTACAAAAATTCCAAATTATGTTTTGTTTATAGTAAAGCAAGAAGCAAATGGAAATAAACAAGAAATGACTCCATGATGTATTTCCAATCCTTGTAAAATAGTTTAGAGTTTGCTGTACCTGAGTGTCTGCATTTAGCACTTTTATTCTCTGTGTTGAAATGAAAAGATCAACTTCAGTCATGGGCTGAGATTCACCTTCAGGAACCTGCTGTCAAAGACATTTTTAGTTAGGAAATGTGTACTTTTTAAAAGATTGGATTAGACATAAATCAAATAAATCTTACAAAATGTACTATTCAACTGTGAAGTTAATGATAAACAGAAATAGTATGAAATATGAGTGATGGAAAAAATTGTTAATTTCCTCCCAACTCTTGCCCATATAATATTTTTTCCTGACATGAAAACACATTCTCTTAAATGGCATAGGGCTTTCCCTGGATTCTTTTAAATCTGTTTACCAGCCAATCTTTCATTAATTATGGCTAATGAGCTCAAGGCACAGTTAGGTAGAGTTGAAGATGTGGCATTATGCTGTTTTGGCTACCAAAAAAGAAGAGGGAAGAAAAAGGAGCCATTGCCCTTTATATGCTCAGTATTCATTCCCCTCTTTCGCCAAAGTAAAAGCACGGTCATAAAAACAGGTTTTCATGTGTATTCATATTCATGACATTTTGTTTTATGTTGAAGCATGACCAGCTTATGAACAATTAGTCATAAGAACTGCAAAAATAATAAAATAATCCCACTTCCAGCTCCCACTACAATAAAATTGGTTGTTGGGAGTGATGAAAAATTAATATAGTTCTAATGTAGAACTTGCTACAGCCATACAAATAGAAGTATTGTTAATGTAACATGGGCTATTTGTAACATATGTACAATGCATGCTACATATCACATTCTTCCAGCCCCTCCAATTATTGTGGTAAAAAAATTCACCAGCCAACCACCAAATAATATTGGTATTATTTTTTATAACTGAAAGAGCAAGAAATAAGTTCATTAAAACCTCGACTCGCACAACGTATTTATTTGTTGAAAAAAAACGTAAATGCTGAAAATGTTGGCCCTATACAATGCTCTAGAACAGCGGTTCTCAACGTTTGTGTGACGGCGACCCCGTCACACAAACGTTATGCGCATGCGTGGCGTGCCGCCGCCCCCCGTGCGCGGCATGCCCCCCCATGCATGGCGCGCATGCGCGGCAGCGCCCCGTGCGCGGTGTGCATGTGTGCCCCCCGTGCGCGACACGCATGTGTGCCCCCGTGCGCGACGCGCATGTGTGCCCCCGTGCGCAGCGCGCATGCGCGGCGGCGCCCCTGTGCGTGGCGTGCATGCGCGGCGCGCATGCACGGCGCCCTCCGTGCACGGCACGCATGTGCGGCAGCCCCCTGTGCACGGCGCGCATGCGTGGCGGCGCCCCATGTGCGGCGCCCCGTGTGCGGCGCACATGCGCGGTGGCGCCCCCGTGTGCGGTGTGCATGCGTGGCGGCCCCCCCATGCGCAGCGCGCATGCGCGGCAGTGCCCCCGGAGGGGAGAAAATGGCGGATCGCCGCCTTTGGCGACCCCCGAAAAATGGTCGATCGACCCCAAATGGGGTCGCGAGCCATAGGTTGAGAACCGCTGCTCTAGAACAGAGGTCCTCAACCCCTGGTCTGTGAACCAGTACCAGTCCATGGCATGCCAGCAACTGATCTGCATGAACAAGCAAAGCCCCATCTGCAAGATGCAGGCAGCACACAAAACCACACACCCTCCAGTCTGCGGAAAAACCTCTCTCCACGTAACTGGTCCCTGATGCCCAAAAGGTTGGGGACCTCTCCTCTAGAATACCATGTTATTGTATTTTGCTGCCCACTGCTAAACTGTGTTTGCATGAGTAGGTTTTCTCTACTATTCCAGACTGATATGTGTTTATATATACTGCATATAATTATAGAATTTAAATTTTACATAAGTAAAGTAAGTCATTTGGTTGCATCCAGCAATTTTGTTTCATTAATTAAATTAAATGAAATTTAAATATAAAATAAAATATAACTAGTCTTTTTTTGGAAAGAAAGATTTAATTCATAAAATTAAACAAATATTCATCAGCCCTATATTTGGGATGTACTTTTAGCAATAGCATGTTTTCATTTGATTAATAATTATCTTATTATGGTCATGAAATGGCTAATAAGCAAAAGATGTTATCTGATGAATCAATTTACATAGTGGTTCAAACATTTAATGAAAAACACTTGCTGGATACAGATTGTTTTTTTTAAAATGTTGACAAACAGAGATGCAAAAAAAATAAAATGAAATAACAAAACCTAGACAACACATGATGAAATTGTACTGCACCTTCTTTCTGCTTTTGGCTAATTTCTGGGCCATCTGCTTAGCATGAAATAAATAAAGAAAGGAGAATAGTTAGCTAACATCTTGTAGAGATTCTATGTCAACCAGGGATCTATAACAGTACACCTGTTTGTCACCTAATTAAAGTGTATATACAGTACATTAGAACAGCTTTTCCAGCCTACATTCTGCCAGATATGTTATATTACAACTTTTATACATTTCAACCAACATGGCTCTTGGTGTTGACTAGGAATTAGTTGACTAGGAACTACTGTATTTGCAGTACAATACATCAATATCATTGTTTTTCAATATTGGAACTTTAAGATGTGTAGACTTCACCTTCAACATTCTTTATCTTCAACACCAACACTATGAAATAATACTAGCAACAATCACTGGATATTATTTCTCCAGAGGCTACCTGAAATAAACTTAGTTGGATGGTTTACTATGTTGATCCCTTTCTCACTGCAAGGAGAATCTTATTAGTTTAAACTTACTCCTTAAGCACTGTGGCCTCTTTATAGAGCAGAATTCAATAAATGTCACCCACGAGATTATTTTCAAAATGAGGACATTGGTATAAACCAATTCCAAACAAAACAAAAACAAATAAAAACACTTTTGGTCTGCTTTAGATATGTCTTCATGTCACAATGTGAAATCAAACAATTATTTTGAATAGCAAATTACATAGTAAAAAACAAAATAAAGTTTATTTTGATAACATTCTAGACATGGAGACTGAATTATTTCCTGAGTTTTAATAAAATAATTTATTTAGTCCTGTTTACTTGATTTATATACAGCCTGGCAAGCTCAAAGAAGCACACGGAGAGCTCCTTTCTTCTCTTTTCCCCTCACGATTAACCATCTCGAGAAGGATTGGCTGAGAGAGAATGACTGACCCAAAATTCCTGCTGTTAGAATCTGGGTCTCCTTGCTCCTTATCTAACATCACTACATACATACATCATTATGCACACTACATACATGTATATATAGATGACATACATTTGTCACCTATACATGCTGTTATAGATGACAAATATGTTTCTATGAATGCAAGCCAAAAGTATCATCCAACATTGTTGCTCATCATGCACTGAAATTCCAGATTCTGATTTCTATGCAACAGATTACCAGAGGAGTTTTTTTTACTAGTGAAAGGAGTTTAACTATTAAGTAAGGCTGCATAATGTAAAAACTATGCATATCCTAAGCTGATTAGACTGTGTGGAGTTTGCTGAAGAAGAAACACAAAGAAGTAAACGCAAAAGGAAGCGTTTTAGAGGGTAAGTTTTAATTTATGATACACTGCCTTCCCCATCTGCTCCCATTGCATACAGGAGTTTGTGTGCTTCCCCTTTCCACATAAACAAGAAGGAATAGATCACATGAAAATATATTTGTTAATGGAGCTTCTTTCTTAATTCCAAGAGAATGAGAAAATTAGATTAGATTGTATTTTGTATAACTTAATAGACTGATAATGCACCAAAAATTAAGAAACAAGTCATCCTGCAATTTAGCTCTAGTTTGAAGTCAATGTATTATTTATAATGTCTCATCTGTTGTATGGTGGTTGATGAAGAACTTACAGCAAAACAATATGAACAAAGCTGATTTTGATTTCAAAAGAACCTCCAATATTTAGCAGTATTTCATCTTTTTTTCCCAGAGAGCATTCAAGCCTAACAGAACCACGTGGCAGTCACTTGTCATACAAAATTATACAAAATAAAAGTATGACTTATTTCTGTGTTAGTAACTATTTGAGGTACTTTTTATGAAATTTTAGTTTTGTGCAATTTTTGACAATGCGAAACAATTCAATTTATAAATATCTACTGCTTTTAACTTGTAACATATTTCAGTATTTGTTGTATTGCCCAAATTCCAACCAAAGTTAAGCATTTTAACCATCTATTTGTTTTAAGCTTCACAAAATTAATGAGATTTAAGGAAATCTTGCTGGATTGAGCAGTATTTAAAACATTTCTAACATTAGTTTTTTAAAAAGACAGGTTAATCTCCAAAACTACTTTTATACTTTTAAGATTCAAAAACCTTAATCTTGCTAAAGCTAAACCACTAATGGTTTGATTGCTAATGAGCTTTGAATATGTCACCAGCAAAGCAGAACTCAATATAAGATAAAATGGAATGGAATTTTGCATGTTCTTATTAATTCATCGTGCATTTTATAGTCACTAATGGATGACCTGAAGAGCTCAAATTTCATATCAAGGTTAAATTACTTTTATAGAAACCAAACGCTGCCATTATTTGCATATATTTTATACCATTTTTAATTCTGCAGTGAGCAAGTAAGTACTCTGCTGATTTGCTACAGTACTTTTGTTGTATAATATTTTAATTACCATTAAGATACTCAGTGCCATAATTTAAATAGTTACCTAAAGACCCAGATGTATTATGTAAAAAGTTCTATTGAATGTAAATTAATCCAATTTTATGAAACATTGTCTGAATTGTATTTCTTCTTTTCATTGTAATTCCTGATTCACATATATGAATTCTGCATTCATATAGTAATTTAGGTTGGAATATTCTGAAATTTGAGATTTGGCAGATCCCATTTTACTCCAGCAAGTTATATGGGGGGAAAAGATGTTCTTTATCCGATGCCTCAATCCCCTTTTATGCCACATCAGTGATGTCTTGGCTTATTGTAATCCTATTGCTTTTGAGAACTTGTCAATCATTTTTAGCAATTTTGATCTTCTGGGCCCAGCTGCTGTTAGCAAGAAAACAACTGTAGAAACAATATTCCCCTTTCCGATGAGCACTCTTAGTCTCTGGATAAAGGGCAAATAAATCTATTTCAATGTATCAGATGCCCACTGGACTCAATTATAACAAAATATTAATCTACAAATTATGAAAGCAGACTGGGCATAAAAATAACGAACATGTCACTTCAATTATAGAACCACTTCCTGAGTATGTTTCAGTAAAGAGACAAAGTATGGATTAGTCACAGTCGCAACTTGGGCATTAAGAAAGAGACTGATTTTCACCTTAATACGGCTCACTGCTTCCTGAGCCTGCATCATTCTCACATTCTTGGACGGAGTTTTGTCCGAAAGGAGTTGAGTAGAGCCAAGATAATTGGCAGCAAATATGATTCCATCGATTAAATCTTCAGGATCACAAGGTCCTGGAACTACAGTATATAAAAATTGAATTATTGGGCAAAATTATATGACTAACGGGAAAATAATAGAATATATTATTATCAGTACTAGCATATGCAGGCTACAAATGGAATTCTGGTGTGGCTGAAATTCATCATTCCCAAAAAAAGATCTGATACAATCAGAAAAGAACACAAGGACTATCTTCTCCATCACCGAGAAAACCCTTGATAAACTAATTTATTTTGACATTGGTTTGTTCTGTTGAGACAGAAGTGATCCTTAAGCAAAACAACCTGAATGGATTTTTTTTACTCTCTTTCCATCTCAGAAAACCACAGAGCTCATTCATGCCTCTGCCCTAGCAATGCCCATTATTCTTTAGCCTTGAACATCCATCATTAGCGTGAAAGGAAAACAATACCAACTGATATTACCAAAGGTGCAGGCAAAAAAGGAAATTAAATACATGGCCATATATTAGCTTCACGACATGGCCAATATTCACCTCAAACAATAGCAACAACCCATGGAGAATTAAATAAAAGTAGAAATTGATGGAAGTTTTCTAGGCACTGAAGACCTGGCTGTTTTCCTCAAGCGTTTGGGCCAGAGGTGAACTTTGTTGATTACAATTGTTTTCTGTAAATTGAGATTATTGTTTTAACTGCTTTAATTTTGTACATCACACAGAATCACTTCCATGAGATTGTGAGAGGGAGACATATGAATAAATAAAAAATAACAATGTGTCACCGCAAAGTGGCTCTGACACAAACATCTATCTTAATTATGTATCTGACAAAGTAATATAAATGCATCTTTTGAAATGTGTGCATAACTTGAAAAGGGCAGAGGGGAAGATGAAAACTCTAGTTTTTCTTGTTTTAGTTAGAAATGTTTACGCAACAAGATTAGCTGAACCATTAGTGAGACATTATGAAGACTTCTGAAACCTTGTGCCCTGACCAAGAAAAGCCCCTCCTAGCTTTCAATGAGTATAATGTATTCTTTCTCCAGACTGCCCAGTTTTTCAAACTTTATTCTCCACAAAAAAGGCAAGATTTTGGATTTTCAAAATTCTAACCATTTATTTTGTTATGTGCATGTGTGTGCACTGTCTTCATCTCAGTGTTGACTCCTGGTGATTGCCTGGACAAATCAAAAGTGATTTGTCATTGTTTCCTACCTAGGGCTGAGACAGAGTGATTGCCCAAAGTTACCCAGTTGGCTTTGTGAAAAAGCAATAACTACAGATAGTCCTCGAGTTATGAATGTAATGGAGCCTGCCCATTCCATTTGTAACTCAAGAATTCATGGGAGTGAATCTCGTACCTTGAAAGAGATCACTCCCTGCTTTCGCCCACACAATCGATAATCAAAATGTGTGGGCGAATGCGCAGTTCGTTAAATGCACAGGGTGGGGAAGGCCATGGGGGGGCCTAGTGATGGAAGAGGCCCACAAGGCCTCCTGACCCACTAAGATACCTCATGCTTCCCCCTCCTTCCCTGCCACGCCGGACTCACTTACTTTGCAAAAATCCACTCTACCGCTGTTTCTCCTCTCTGTCATTTTGAGGGAGAGGAGAGTCGATGGAAACTCCTGGGTGCCATAATATCACGTGAATTCAGACACCCATCCTCTTTTGCAGAAAAGGGGGGCCTGAACTCTCGCAAGATCATGGACCCCAGAAACTTTTATTTTCAGGGCAAAAAGTGTTTGGGATATCTGTCTCCTGCTCCCCCCCCCAACTCTTTTTTGCCACCACTGGAACACTTTTTAGCCGAACGGAGACCTTGGGGAGGCTGGAAGCTCCGTCTGGCTGCAAATGGGGCGTTTTGAAATGGAGCATTTCAAAGTCCCCTGTTTGTAGCCAAATGGAGCTTCTAGTCTCCCCAAGGTCTCCGTCCAGCTAGAAAGTGTTCTGGCAATGGCGGAAATGAATTGGGGGGAGGGAAGCAGAAGACAGGCATTCCAAACACTTTTCACCCCGAAAATCGAAGTTTCTGGGGTCCGTGATCTCGTGAGAGTTCAGGCACCCATTCTCTGCAAAAGAGGATGGGTGCCTGAACTCACGTGATATTATGGCACCCAGGAGTTTCCATTGACTCTCCCTCAAAATGGCAGAGAGGATTTTTGCAAGGTAAATGAATCTGGCATGGCAGAATGGGTGGGGGAAGCAGTTGTGGGGAACAGGGGGGAACTAGGGTAAATGCTGCAGAGCCTCTGTAGTCATTCATAAAGGCAAACAACTGCTGTGGTGCTACAACATTCGCAATTTCGGGACTTGCTCATAAACACTAGAGGGCACTTATTGCGTAATTTCGAACGAGTGCTAAGTGAATGCTCGTAACTTGGGGATTACCTGTACTACTCACCTCGCCTAGTTTCAAGCCCAGTGCCTTAATCACTAGATCAAGCTGGCTTTCCCAATGATTCAGTCCTGCTTCTAAACCATGAAATTTACACATATACTTAGATGCAATCCTGGGGGGGGGGGAGAAACTTACCTTGACTGTTGTATAGAACTTAGACATTTATAAAGCACTACTTTCTAAAACATTTCAGTCTCAAAGACATAAAATGATGGTAGTGTTCTAAAATATTTTAATCACCAATAGGTAATTTATTTTATCAATAAATGAATTAACTGGCTTGGTAATAGAAGAAAAAATAATGCACTTTTCTTTTGGTCCTACTGATATGAGAAAAGACAGTAAAAAAAACCCCCTCTCTGACTGATATATTGTATAGCTTGATTTGAGAAGTAATTTGACATTTCTACTGTCCTCAGTGGAAGGAAAACTCACAGATGAAAAGGTAATATTCTCAAATACAACCAGGTTGCAAAGAACATCTACTTATGCATAGAAGAATACTATGAAGTATTGGAATTCTGAATTTATTAATTGTCTCATTTTCTGAGGCAGAATGCAGTATTGCAGTATTGTAGGCTAAGTCATTGTTTGCTACCAGGAATTCGATCGTGATTGGCTCAAGATTGACTCAGCCTTCTATTCTTCTGAGTTCAATAAAATGAAGACACAGATTGTTTGGAGCAATATGCTGACTCTATAAACCAGGGGTGTCAAACTCAATTTTATTGAGGGCCGCATCAGCATTGCGATTGCCCTCAGGGGGCTGGGTGGTGTGGCAGGGTGGGTGGGGCCTACTGGGTGGGCATGGATGGAGTGGGTGTGGCTTATTGGGTGGGTGTGGCCAGCTCTACATTGTTCGCATCAAGGGTGCCTGTGGGGGCCTGGGCAAAAGTGGGACAGATCTGAGGGTCTCTGGCAGAAGGGGGTGGGACCAGGGCAAGTGCCAAGGCATGGTCCATTTCTTCATTCCTCACAAAGGGTGACACCTCCCCAGCATGCACCCAGGGGGCAGGGCTGACGCGGCGGGCTGGTTCCTTGCTGTTTCCAGATAGCCTTGTGGAGCTAAGCCTGAATGTGTTTCAGCATAGATGGCCACCACAAAATTGTACATTGGCTCCCAGCCAACCTGGGCCAGGGCCAAGGCAGTGGGGGCCGTTCCCTCACTGTTTTCAGGATGGCTTTGCGGGCCACATGAAACCACTTTACAGGCCGCATCTGGCCCCCGGGCCTTGTGTTTGACATGTCTGCTATAAACTGCTTATAAACTATGTAAAGCATAGTCTAAGTGCTCTTGCTCTTCTGTTGAAAAAGTTATTTGCTTTTTCAGCAGTAGAATTTGTGACAGGGAAAACAGACTCCAGCAATTCATATAACTCTTCCACATGCATCGGTGACATCACCTTGCTTAATACAATAATGCTTTCTACCAACATACGTCCAATGAAGTTGAGCAATTCACATTGTTCAATTCAATGATGGTACTTTTTAAAAACTTATAAAAAAGATAAGTGTTGATTGCTAATAAAGTTTACAATAGAAAAATGTTGGGGTAAAAGTCATATAAAGATAGATTTAAATTAAAACATCTATAAATATCTTCATATTTTTAATTGTTGCTAGCATCAATAAGAAATGTAAATTATAATTCTAATTATATTAAGCTTTTTAGATGATTAAAGCAAATTTACTCTAACAAATTAAAAGGCCAAGCATATAGTAATTAGATCATGGAACTGAACCTTTTTGGTTCAAACAAAAATCACAAGGACCAAAATTAAATATGAAAATGTAATATAAAATTAATATTCAACCAAAATTGCAACTGTTGGAATAAACTATAAATGTTACCATAATTTCAAAAGCCATTTGAAACTTGTATCTGTGTAATTAAAATGTAGGTGCCAATAGCTGGGAGAAACTGTTATGCAAGTATTTAAAGAAGCGAATCTTAACATGCTAGATGTAATTCATTCTCCAAGAATACATAGGATTTGTAAATAGACTAATTTATTGTTGACCTGTAAGGCTGTGATTGCAATACAACTTAATTAGATTTTATTTACAGATCTAGAATATTCTGAAAAATGTTCAGTACAAGAACTAGTGTGCTGTGGTAGCAAATGATTCAAAGTAGGACTGCAAGATGCACCCTTACTTATCCTTGCACTGTGTCATTGTCCCTCAGATACAATTATCTCTGGGGTTTGTGGTGTTGAAAAAATAGGGAAAGCATAGTCATCTGCTGAATCCAGAGCTTTGTACAAAAGGGGTGAAATTTGTGTTGCAATGTCACAATACATATTTTGTTACTTAATCCCCCATAGACATGCACTAAAGGAGGGTTATTAGTGCAGAAGGAGTAAAATAAAACATAAGCCACCCATCAAAGTCTATGAATGCATAAACCAAAGGAAAAATAAGCAATTTCCAAAGAAAAAATAAGCAATAAAAGTTTAAGCCACTAGCTATTTCAGCTGCTATTTATTCAATTTTCAGGTCTGGGTTTCTTAAAAAAAAATCTTTTTTAAAAAAACATAAACATCTCTAGATAATATTTTTGAACATAATTTAGTGTACAGCCAGAGGCATGCAAAATTATTACTCCTTACTATTGCTTTCAATGCTAAACATCAGCACCAAAAAAACTCACTTTAAGGTGTGCTTAGATTCAGTCTACTTCTGATCTATTGTAGAGGCAATTTAGCTGTGCAGAATTAGTGATACATATATGTGGGCTAATAGCTGACTGAAAAGCACAAGTATCATATAACCACTTTTTTTTTTTAAAAAAAGTAGCATTTTCAGATATGACATGAATTATAGATAAACATGATTTGAATCTAAAATCTATATGCCTTTTATACTGAAATGATTGTATGGGTTAATATAAAAGGGCTAGGTACCAATCGTACAGTTACTATAATTTGATAAAGACACTAGCTAGCCTGTCAATTTAAAGCCAACACAATGATTTCTCACTAGCCACTTAGTATTAACATCACAGACCCTTGATATGCAAAAGAGAAAAATATGTACTTGTAAATATATGGAATTTTTTTTCTCTTGAATCTGGCTAGGAAAATCATTATGTTCAATCCTATATAAAATACAATAAGGTAAGTGACAGGACAGGAAGACCTGGAGGAACATTGTCCATGGGATCGTGACGGGTCAGACACGACTTCGCAATTAACAACAAGTGACATATACCAAAATAGAGATGGTGTGAAATCTGTGCTTCCTTTTTCCTCTGTCAAATAGCAAGAGGAAATTGGTGAAGGAATTGTTGCTAGTTTTACCACTAATTCAGTCCCAAATAGGATTCCTTAAAGTGGCCCTGCCTGCATTAGGACAAAAGCTCTGTTGACCCTAGGCCAGAGGTCTTCAAACCTGGCCCTTTTATGACTTGTGGACTTCAACTCCCAGAATTCCTCAGCCAGGGATGCTGGCTGAGGAATTCTGGGAGTTGAAGTCCACATGTCATAAAAGAGCCAAGTTTGAAGACCCCTGCCCTAGAGGAACTTTTACATGGGAGAAGTGTCACTGGGGAAACAAATTAGAAGACTCAAATAACTGCAAAAAAAATAAAAATAAAAAAAAATGTGGCCTGGGCTAGAATCTCCTCCCCAGTATGGAAAAAGGTTTTAGGAAAACCACCAGTAAACTGCTTTATAATAACTCAATAATGTAAAATCAATAAACAAAACACTAATTTATATAAAAATATTAATAAATGGTGTCAATAAAACTAGAAACTTAAATTATCATAAAGGAGAGTAAAGAAAATGGAAATGAAATTATAAACAACAATTCCCAAACTGTGACATATTCCTTGAAATTCTTCTTCCTTAGGATTGTGTTGAATAAAGCCCTCATTCAGAGTTTCCTATAAAGGATTAATGGCAATCTAGTCATTTTTGATGGAACAAAAATGGCATCATAGTGGAAAATTGGTGTCCAGAAAGCCAATGCTGGATGCCAAAATCTCTCAGGACAAAAGAGCAATCATGAAATAACCCACTTACTCCCTATAACTAAATTGCAGAAACAATTTTTTTTTGAGGTTCACTCATAAATTGAGCAGCTGAGAGGTGCAGTATTCCATCTAAATTTACAATTGTGATATAGCCTTGACTAACAATAGGACAGCTGACCCCAATTTCTTAGCCACATTTGGAATTATCCTACATAACTGAGACTTTCTTTTATAGCAGATAATAACTCCTCTTGGTGAGTTTAATTTCTTTCAGGATTACAAAATTAAAGGAAAATTTGAAGATCTAAAGTAAAAAGAACATTTGCAAACATCTTAACAAGAAGTGATTTCAAGAAGGTTAAAACAGATGAGGGGGTTCTATTTTTAAAAGATTGTTTTACCAATCTGTACTGGTATAATTGAATAAGGCAATGACTCTGCTCTTCCATGGGAATGATTTTTGCTTGCTACTGGAGAATTTGGACAATTGATGAAATTTACAAAAAGTAACATGATTGGGTTCCTGATTGTAACCATGCAAATACAGATGTGATGTGTACATGAAATTATAGTATAAAAGGGACAGAAGGGGAAGTTTGTTTTTTCCTTTTGCTTTGTTTGAACCTTCCACTATATTGGATTATAACAATGATGACTCATGATTGAATGGGAGAAAAGAGTTTTGCAAACAGCCGTCAGAGAAAGTAATTACATTAGATTTACTCCAAAAGTGTTTGATCAACTTGGCAAAAAACTGGCTGAATCACTGATTCTAAATTCACAGCTTTGGAAAAAACTAGATGAAGACACAGAGGTGTGATAAATGGTTTATAGAATAAATTCAAGATTTGCAAGAATGAGAAATGTTCCAAGGGACATTTTGGTTCATTTTGCGAGAAAGAAGACAAGAGATCAAGTCCTGCAACATTTTAATATGAAACTGAAGATTGATAATGCAGATATAATTGTCCTAAAAGAAATCCCTATAAACCTCTATGTAGAGGAAAAAATACTCCTTCTTGACTGAAATATTAATGAAAAAAAAAAGATTCCATTTCAATGGGATAAATTAGATGTGAATTTTTTACTTTTAGATGGGAGACATTTTGACTGAATTCTCTTCAAAAGACAACGTAATTTCTAGAAAACTTTAAAAAAGAACTGAAAGGTTGTAGAGGAGACAATACAAAAATCACAACAGAAGAGATCATTTTGAATTAGAGTTACAGGCACTGATTTTTCTAAATTTTTGGCTTAATTATGGTCTCACATGGACTATAAATGGAGCACTCTTTGCAAGATGCAATGAATTCGATTTTACAAAGGGAAAAGGCTAGACACTTGCAGTAATATAGCACTATATCTAAAGTGGGACAAGATTTGACTTCAACAAGAAATTATAGACTAATATCATTATTGAATTATTATAAGTTGTTCACAATGAACATAGCTGATAGATTGTAAATATCTATTTTATTCATGAAGGTCAATGTAAGTTTTTATCTAAAAGATAGTTAAAAGATAATATTAGACATTATTGTGAAATATCTGGAACAACATAATTTTTTTACATGCAAAGAAAGGTTTTGACAATTTGAACTGGATTCTATTATTTAAAGTTTTGGAATGGAATTTTAGAGATAATTTTATAAAGTGAGTAAAGTAGATTTATACTTTGTTGAAAACACAATTATTGTTAAAGAAGATCTAACAAAAGCACAAGCAAAGGAACAAGGCAAGGCTATCCACTGTCCCCTCTCCTGCTGAGTTTGGTTCTCAACATTTTGAATAGAGACATTAGACAGGATGAGAGGACCATGGGAGGGAAAAAATTTAAAAGAGACTTATAAATGAAGATGTTTTGCAGATGCTGGTTTTGATGCTAGTTTTGGAAGATTCTTTAAAGGGAACTGAAATATTAATGGAAGGGTAAAATAAGCGGTTGCTGTTGTTAGCATATGGTATTGTTACATTAGCAAGGAGACCACAATGCTATTGCAGAGAATTATTTTGGCCTCCAATTTACCAGGTTTGTTGTAGATGTGCTTGAGCGCTTCCTGAAATGCGCCACACGAGGGTTTGTACCAGAAAGACAAGCAACTCTCTTGCAGTGTCATCCTAGGCCCCCTCCCATCCCCAGAGCTGTCTTGTAAACAGCTCCAGCACCATTAAGCCACTGTGCCTCTAAAAGAACTGATGCATTGACGGGTTTTAAGGTTAACAAACAGAAGACAAAGATGTTAACAAAAACTAAAAAGATATAAGATAAAAAAATAATGAATAAAATGGGTTTTAAGATTGAGAAGTAGGTAAAATACTTGGGTATAAACATGACAAATATGAATTGTATCTTATCTCAAAATAATTATGCTAAGACATGAAATGAAATAAAAATATGTTAAGATGGGTGAGAACACAAAGGGGGAAAAATTCTACAATTAAACTGAATAAGTGTTATTTTTTGTTCAGGACCATATCTATTTGGACATTGCATATCAATTATGCAATGGTGGAAAGATATATCTAAATTTGTGTGACAGGAAAAAAAAATCATGAGTTAGATATAAGGTGTTACCAGATACAAAAAAAGTGAGGAGATTACCTGAGTTGAAATTATATTTTACAGGTTGCTGTTTATAATTTGGATGAAAGAGTGGATGTTGCTGAGAAACAGGGGGCTTTTGGAACTTGAAGTACATGATCTTTGGAGGGCATCGATATTTATGGTATAATAAAGCTAAGGTTAATATAGATTTTAAAAATAATTTTGTTAGATGTCCAATACTGAAAATATGGCACAGACATGAACCCACATTATACCTAAAAATATCTTTGTAGCTATCAGCACCAGATGAATTTCATTGAAGAAAAATGATAACTAAACACAAATGACTAACTTATGGAGAGATATTGCAATTTTTGTGAAGAAGAATCCAAAATAAAATCAAGAGAATATCTGGAAACAGAAGGCTACACTTGTCAATAGTTTTCTCATGTAAAATTACTAGAAAGATTTAGGTATTGGTTTTAAGTATTGTTAAGACTGAGTTTGAACTAGAACTGTGTACAAAGGATGCACATGTTATCATTAAAATAGAACAAGAGGTGAATTTGCATCTATACCTATAACTGCTGTAAAAAAAGAAGCTGCTTTTTTATATTTTGTTTCTTTTTTTCCTGCGCTTTTGGCTTTGCCTTTTTCTTCCTTATTTTTTTCTTTTTTAAAATATTAGTTCTTGATAATTTTTCTCTTTCTTTTTGAAACTTTTAATAAACTTAAATGACTAAAACTCTAGTTCAACTGCTGACAGACCAAACAGTTCAAGAAGCTACTGTTCTAATCAGGTGTATTGTTTTCTTTCCAATGTTATTTCTTTTAGCTAATTTCCATTTCTAAAAATCCAAAAATCTTGAAAGTTGTTATTTTTTAAAACAGATGAATATTCAGGGATGACATTTCTTTCTTGGCAATCTCAAGTGATAAAGCTCACTTCTTTCTCAGATGTTCTTCTATTCTTTATGCATAAATAGAGATCTCAGAAAACATTCAAATGAATCTGAAAACCTTTAAGTTTAATAATTCATCCCACTTTATATATCTGCATAGACCAATTTAAATTTAAACAAAAGACAGGTTGACAGCTTACCTTCAACATAGGTTGGGAAAGAAGCCAAGCTCTTCCTTGACTGTAATTAAGACAAACAGGATATCAAACCAAGCTAAGCATGCTGAGGTTTGCATTAAAAAGCCTTTCATGCAGACCTGGCAAAGTTATTCATCACACAATGACAGTTATTACCCAATCTCTGTAGACAGCCTATTAAGAAATACTTAAACATGTTTCAAAGTATTAGTTCTTTATTAATAAGTTATTCTGGAATGTATACCCCTTAGCATTAATTAAGACTTTCCAGATTTACATAAGTATATAAATGTTAATATTTCTAACACACAAGATGTTGTTAATAAAAATAATGCAAAGAATTCAAGGATTTCAATAATGAACAGAAATAATGAACAGAAGATGCCTCTGCCAAAAGCAGGACTAACAAAGTGGCAAAATGAAAAGCCACCGAATAGACCACCTCTTTGTAATTCGTCTCTGGACAAGGAGAGGATTTGAGATGACACACAAGTTGTTCCTCACAAGACAGCAATCTCCAGTGGGTGTTGAGCTCTGGATAGGCATCTTTGTTCAAATTAAGGATGGTGGCTTTATGGACACTGCATTTGCATACTTCTATTTCTAATCACTTTTGAAACTGTTTATTAACTGCTTTTCACCCATTAGGAACTTTTGTATCAATATGTTTTACAGCACAGTTGAATTTCCTTTAATCCTTAGTGAAAAAAAAATTAAATATAAATTTAGGGACTTTAAAAATTCATTTTCGGAATAAACAGCAAAAGGGTTATTAGTACTTGGATTTTGGAAAATTACAGATGAAGGGGCTAGATGCATTTGAAGTAAGATTTTGAAATTAATTATAAGAATCCTTCCTGTGGGAAAATTCTATTGTTTTAAAAAAATTAAAAAAAAATATTAGGATGGAACTTTGAAAGATGGACACTAGAGGGAACCAGAAGGAACTAAAGATTACAATTAAAGGAAAACACTTAAATTCGACTTACTAATACAAAATGGAGCAAAACACTTTAACGTGGGCCTAGTGAAGGAAATTTGTGAACAATAGACCCAGAAGTTAATTTTAAGAATGGCTGCCATTATAGACAGACTGTGTTTAAAGGATATAATGGAAGGAGAACAATTTTTACCAGACAAGACCGAGACTGATCTAATAGTGGATTTAAAAATGGCAGGCTACAATAATGATATGTAAAAAGATGCTACACTGGATATACAGATGAAACTGACTGATGTTTTAATAATTAAAAGGGATATACAAATAACAAACCAATAGAGTGACCTGGATAACTTTCCTATATTGGATTTCCTACATTACATAACAAACTTGTTAAAATTTTGAAGAGTTTTGAGAGAAGGGTCAAAGAAAACATGAAAAGAAATCAAGTTCTAGGATAGTGGTGGCGAACCTATGGCACACGTGCCAGAGGTGGCACTCAGAGCCCTCTCTGTGGGCACACGTGCTGTTGCCCCAGCCCTGCCTCCCCCCTGGCCCCTTCCTCACCAGCAGATCCCCCGGAGAGTCACCCCAGGCGCGGCCTGTCCGGAGCAGCGCAGCCTAGGACATGGCAGCCGGACAGCAGGGACAAGACTCTGCCCTTGCGCCCCGTCGTGCACAGATGATGCTGCAGGACGTGGGCAGACGGCATGGCTACTATGGCACTGCTGGGCTGCCTGGGCAATCTGCAGTGGGCCATGGAGGTGGTGGATAGCGGGGCAGGGGGCTCTGGCAGGGCGGTTTTGGGGCACTTGGTCTCTAAAAGGTTCGCAATCACTGTTCTAGGACATTATTTGAAAGGAATAAAGATCAAGATTGTTAAAATAAAAGGAAAGAATATAAAATTATTTTTTATTTGTTTGATTTCTATAGCTGTTCTGGGAAGTGTACATCAAAGTTAAAATAGATATGTTGTTATCTCTGGTAATCCTTAATGGTCTTTTGCTGACTAGGATTGAACAATTAGGCTTTAAGGCTTTGTTTATAGCTAAGAGATGAGATATGGGTAGAAGACATCATTTGCTGCATTTTAAGAGAAGATGATATATTACTAAAATTGTTTAGATTTGCTGTGATTAAATTATTTCTTTACATATTTCTTTTTTTCTATTTTTCTTTCTAGTTTCTTTCCTTTTCTGCATTTTCTAGTTTTTAGTTTTATTCTTTCATTTTTTAGTTTGTCCTAGTTTTTACCTATTTAACTATAATCTATATTTTATTAAAACTGAAGTTCCTGTAACCTTTAACTGGGCGAAACGACATCATAGAGTAACAATTTTTAAACCCAGGTACTTCGAATGAGCTAACTTACAGACTGCATTTAAAATCCAGCATCCATGGCTTCTGTGGAAAGTTGGCAAATGTTATAAAATATTTTATGACATAAACATTATCATAAAATGGTTTATGATATAGAACAAAATGTCATAAAACATTTCTTGTACTGATGTTGATGTGCTATAAAGTTTCAAGGCAGATACATTTCTGAATATATCCCTGAATTTTTATTAACTTTTCCAGTATGTTAAAAACTTGCCATTGCTAAAGGCACTGTGGAATTTGGTAATGAAATATCTCTGAATTATGACCCAATGGGTCATGGATTATCTAGTGTTTAATAAAATTACTATTTAAAAAGGATTTATATATCAGGAATTGTAATAAAAGTTTTAAACTGTCCTTTAGTCAATTCAGACTACTAAACATATTAACACTGAATTCTAAAATATAACATAATTTAGAATTTGCTAGGTTTAGCACAATATGGGAACCCATCCAAATTAAGAAATCATGATTGATATCAATCACAGTGTATGAGTTTGAACTTTATGCTACAAAATACCAAATTATGGTTTAGTGTTATTAGCCATAGAGCTGTGGTGGCACAGTGGTTAGAATGCAGTATTGCAGGCTGATTCTGCTGACTGTTGATTGCCATAGGCTCAAGTTTGACGCAGTCTTCCATCCTTCCAAGGTCGGTAAAATGAGGACCCAGATGGTTGGGGACAATATGCTGACTGTAAACCACTTTGATACAGCTGTAAAGCACTATGAAGCGGTGTATAAGTCTAAGTGCTGTTGCTGTTACTAAATCATGCAGACTGGAATGTAATTCCGAGAAACATATAAAACATTCAACCACATGTATGTGCAGTTAACCCCAGAATTTATTAGTGACAGAAAGCAGTAAGACATATGCATCTGAGCAGCTTTAAAAAAAAACGAGATCAATCTTATATTTCAAAATTATTTTTTCAAGAGAAAGCCAAATAGCACCAATTTTTAGAGATATTAAAGTATATATTTACCACTAGCAATTTATAACTGAAATTACTTTTCAATGGGTTTCTACTTGTAATTTGGAAAATGATCAAGAGTAATTTGATATTAGCTTTTACCAATAGTTTTACTTCTAAAGTTGAAGCAATAGTTAATTCTTAATTTTGTACTACAGAATTGGCAGAAAATATTTGCCGGAGTAAACAATTTTAACTTAAAATGAATGAAGAGCATCTCTATTTTGGCTTCTTCATCACAAGGATCTTGTGAGCAAGTCAATCAAATTATGTGTTTTATTATTTTGTTATTATTACATATATGATTTTTTGATGTGATAAAGATTCATTTGAAAGTAAATAGGTTTGTCAATGCTGCAATAGCTTAGATTAAGAAAACAGCAGATCCAAGTGAGAAAAAAATTATTACCAAATAATAGAAAAGAGTTTGATAAACAAGGCAGTTTCTGAAAATTAAGCATTAGGTAAAATTCTGACATGTTTCTAGAGAAGAAATTGTCACTGGGATCATCACGGATCCATTATATGCCTGCAATTATTTTTGATCCTTTTGTACTAATAAGCCCTTTAAACAATTTATACAATTGCAATGAACAGGTTATAGTACATTGTCTACTGCATTCAATAGGCGTGATAATAAAGCAGCGTAATTAGATGTAAAATTTCTGAGAACAGTTTACTATGATCTGCACAAACTTAATCTAACTGATAATTATTCTGGCTACTGTTATTACTATAAGTCTAGACTCCTTCTGAAATAGAATATGTATGGTGAAAGAAAGGATGAAATTTATAATCTTTGTAACAAAGAGCACTGCGTGCAATATTTTGATTAATCTTGCCTTAATTTAAGTGTTTGGTTTTATACAGTGCTTTTTTTTTTTTTTTAAAAAAAGGTGCCGGAACTCACACATGTCATATAACCAAGTCTTGCCTACCCTACAAGGTTTCATCCAAAAAAGGTGCCGGACTCCGTTCTGGGTGTTCTATCAGAAAAAAAAAAGCCCTGGTTTTATATAAAAATAATTATATAATGCTATTCCACTGTCCACTACCTTGAACCATTGGTGTTGGTTGTGTTAGGTTCTCTTACAAAAGGGAATGAAGACAAAAACAGAAAAGGGGAAAATTGTCAGAGATAAAACATGTCACAACTAACTTTGGACTCTGATTACTTACTTTAGCTTGCCTTCCAATGTGGCCCCTGGCAGATTACTTTGAAGAAATGCAACTACAAACAGGAAGGTTCTCCACTTTGGCGGTAACACAGCAGATTATGAAATTCTGGGTATTTCCTAAAAGATTGCTCTAACAGCTACCAGTTTAAGTTCTGGGGCAGCTATTCTGTTTTTTTCCCTTTCATAGCAAATACCATGAGGGGGAAAACGAAGGAAAAAAATATGGTATTGAAGAAAAACTTGACTGGAGGCATCAGATTCATATTGGAATTTTCATTAATGTCACAGTAAATGTTAATATACTAACCCTGAGGAATTCCGTAAGTAATTATAGAAGTATGAATGATTTTCAGATGTAGTTACTAGATTCATTCTTTTGATACTGGATTAAAAAAAGTTATTTTTTTCAAACATAGAAGAATTTAGAAAAGCAAGTCTCCTATACTTTAGAAAACTTAACACTTAAGTCTTTAGTGCCGTATTCACAACTTACAATTATTACAGAAAATAATTTCATAGTCCTGATAATATGAAACAAACATAATGAGAAATGTGTACAGTATATATATGCAAACATCTATTATTAATATTGTAGCATCATTGTTTTAAAAGCTCAATTATTGTGTTTGATTATATAGGGATATTTGGAATGTCATCTTTTTGGTCAGTTAGAAATCTTTTCTGCTTCTAGGGTACATATTTTGTAGTAGTATTCAACATCTAAGCAGGTGAAGCAGAAATGACTTAATGAATCTGGTTTCAGCTGCTAGTTTTGGGCTTTCTCATAGCTGAATAGACTGAATTCCAAAGACTCAAAATCTCTGCTGCCTTTAAAGAACAAAAAGGGAACTTATTTTTATTTGTTGTTTGGAGCAAATGTCTAAACTCTCCTATCACAACAAATATTATAAACATTATAAAGAAAGCCATATTATAAACATTACAAAGAAATCCTGTGTGTGTGTGTGTATTCGTACACACATACACCTGAGGGGAAAAAAGCAATGGCTATGTTTTGCCAGTATACTACAAAATATATAACTTTGCCAGTATATAACAAAGCGACAAAAACATTGCTTTATGGAAAAAGTAGGAAGAAAAGTGACATGAAAATACAATTTCTACTTCTTCTTTATAGAAGATATTTTAAAAGAGAATAAACAAGGTAACCTTTTAGTAACCTATTTTTGTAAACCTGCCTACTTACTGACAAACATGAAATTTATTAGCACTGCAGGTAGTGATGAAATCTTGAAATCTTTAAAGAAGAGAAATACATATCCAAAATAGCCACATTTCCAGTTTGTGTAATGCAAACATAAAAGTAATCTTTGAAAACATTTCTAGTAAATGCACTGCTTTTAAGAATATTGCACTCTACCTCCTTATTGGTGGGGGTTTCTGCTGTACCGCAGACATCTTGATGATGTTGTATACTTGACGATTCAGCACCTTGAGGTGAAGATGGATCAGGAGATGGAGACTACAGGATATACAAGGAAATAAAATTCTGAGCAAGTAACATAAAACATTTTACTATTTTGATCTCAAGATTCAAAATTGGACTTTTTGGATTTTTTTCCCAAAAAAATAAAAATAAATAAATAGTAAACTCTGCAAACTGTAGCATGCGTATGATTATCAATTTAACTGAATTCCACAACACTACCTTCCGATTTATATTTACTCATGAAGAAATAAAACTGAAAGTCACAAATTGAAATACTGAGCTAGAGCAGTACTTCGAATTTAAAGAAAGAAAGTGCTTCAAAGAATTTTGGCAACTCTTAAAGAAACAACATCTTCTCTCCCAGAAATGGGGGGAAAGGAATGCAGGGTGGCCCTATCCAGCTACAGGGCAATCCCTGCAAAAAGCAATGTTTGTTTTAAGCAGTTGCTGACAGATGACAAGTGAAAACTCAAGATACTCTAAAGTACTTGTTCCTCCCAATTCATATGGCTTCCACCTTGATGATATTCCACAAAGTATTGAAAACCTGGATTGTTTTCCAGGTCTGGGGATAGGATGATGTAAAACAGTGGTTCTCAACCTGTGGGTCGGGACCCCATTTGGGGTCGAATGACCATTTCACGGGGGTCGCCAAACCACGCTGTCCGCCATTTTTTTCCCTTTTCCCTAGCTGTCCTACTCCCTCTTATTGGTGGCCACACCCACTTGGGGGTCACCACAACATGGGGAACTGTATTATGGGGTCACGGCATTAGAAAGGTTGAGAACCACTGATGTAAAACTTGGTTATGTATACTCAGAATTGTTGGGAGTCAGGCATTCTTTAAATCTATGTAAATAAGAAAATAACGTTTTCTCTTCAAAACCTGGATTATTTATCAATTTTGGATTCAGTTCTAGCAATGTTTACCCATGATAGTTCTGGAAATCAACAGGCTTGAAAAATTAAGATAAACAACCTACCCCTTTATTCTTGCTTCATTCATCACATAGAGGTCCAAATGATGCCCAATTCATTTTCAGCTATATTTGAAAGTAAGGAGGAAATTCCCATCTTCTTTCTGCTCACCTTCCCTGCTCCTTGATGCAATGCTTTTCCTACATACTGCACTGTTATTATACCAAAAGACTATAGTTGTCTGAATGTAATTCTGTTGCTGATACAAAGTTGCCAAGATCAGATCCATATACGAAATATGGGCAATTTACTCTAAATCATTAGCACTGACACATCGGATCAATAAGCCGTGCCTTTGTTGAAAACTTGGTCCTCTTGCAAGTGCAAGACCTTGTACTACGATTGACGTAATATTTTCACTCGACAAAAAATACCAGCACAAATATTAACTTACTATTTACAATATGCATTTCCTTTTTCATAAGTTATCATATGTAAATTATATCATACATCAGGGCAGAGCAAAATATGTAATCTATATAGTTTATTCATGTCCAATTAACAACTTATTTTTATTGTAATGCAATCTTACTAACAATTTGGAATTATGTTAATAAAATCATTTCAGCGAATGCTACCTGTACCTGCTAATGTGGGGCTAAACCTTAATTTAATCCTGAGTAAACATGCACAGTAGGGCAGCAGCATCTATCACTATTTGTTCTATTTCTATAATTTACCTACCATGTTCCTAAGATACTCAGTGTGGTACATCCAGAAATTCTCCATTTTGATGTTGCTGTTCAACAAGAAAATAATCCACTAGCAGATGGTGGCAAATTGCTTTTTCCAGTGGTATTATACGCTCAAGCCTTGAAAATGAAGCCAGTAATAGGAGATGTTGCTGTGCTACCTATTTAGATTAACCTTCTCTGTTATTTAATAGCTGCAAGAAGGTCATTTTACTGTAGCGAACAATTCTTGCTCCATAAAAGGCTGTCAGTTGTCTATTCTTTTTATTTATTGCTTTGCAGGAGCCTATATGTATAAGAATTTAATCCTTACTAGTGGCTTCCACATAACAACAATACAGTAGCAAATACTATTACTAGCATGTGAAATAGAAAAAGCATTTAGATTATTTAGCTTATTTTAAATGGATTCATTATGTGTCATCAGGTCATTGTCAAAGCAACCATAGAGATAGATTTTCTCTGTGGTTCTTTTAAAAACCAATGATAAATTTTAAATCCTTTCTACTGTGAGCAATGCAGAATTAAATACATACCAGCATAAATGAAATGTTTGTTTTAATCAATAAAATGCTATTACTGTATACTGTACAATATGTAAAGTAAATCTCATTTTGTTTTTAGGTATTTGTGTAATATAACAATGTGCATTTTTGTTAAGACTGCAGGAACAGATAAAATAGGATTTACTACATTCGGCAAACATACTCTTCCTGGACTTCTGTCAGCCATCCCAGGCAGGCTAGACGGGAAACCCAACCAGATATGATAATAATACTTCACTGTAAGGCTATATGAACAGACTCTTGCAAATCTGATGGTACAAATGTCCCACCTACCTCTTTTACAGCTTGAGGAATTAGGGAGGGTCTCTTCTGAGTCTTTTTCTCTGACCCTAGGCAGCATCTTTCCCTCCCCCTGCCTCCCAAGGTCTTTTCCATACACCATTACAACTTCAGACTGCACAAAGTCCATTAACTAAACGGAAGAGCTCCACTTTTTTTGTATCTCAAAGCAGCAGAAATCCAGCCATCGGAAGGAATTTGGGAAGCACTCAATGATCTCATGCATCGAGCAATGGGGTTATTTCAAATGCAGTGGCTTCTTTATTGGGACTTAAGAATTAGGCTGCACCGAAGAGTTGCATCAGCAAAAGAAAGTAATATTGGTGAAATGGGTCTTTTGGAAATCCAACATCAATGGAAATGGTAATTGTTTTGCAAACACTGCTCAGAAAAAAAAATCAAATGCATGATTTCAGTTTCAAATACATGATTTAAACATTAGTCTTTTGTACGCACACAAAAAGAAATGAGTCAAACAGCATGACTGATCTAACCATGATAAAAAAATGAAAGAATGAGAGCTTCTGAATGTGAGATGTACCATTTTAGTGATACTGTATCAAGAATCAGTCTTAGACCAGGAATGAGAAGAAAAACGTGGGGAAAAAATGATATGACAATAGAATAAATGTAGGAAGAGAAACGATGCTATAGGCCAGGGGTGGGCAACCTCGGCTCTTTTATGACTCGTGGACTATGTCAGCTATGCTGACTCAGGAATTCTGGGAGTTGAAGTCCATGGGTCATAAAAGAACCGAGGCTGCCTATCCTGCTATAGGCATTCCCTGCTTAACAATGGTAATTGGGACCAGAATTTCAACACCACATGACTGTGTCGCTTAGCAACAGCAGACCCCACTACTGTTGAAAAGAAGATCATTAAGTGATGGCCTCGCATGACTACAACTTACAAACTTTCTGCTGGCTTCCCCATTGACTTTGCTTGTAGGAAGTCAGCAGGGAAGGTCACAACTGTGACTGTGTGACCACAAGACATTGCAATGTTTGGAAATCCAGACTGATTACCAAGTGCCCAGATCGCAATCACATGACTGGGGGTGAGCTGTCACGGCCAGAATGTTTGAGAACTGGCTGTAAATACCACTTGTGCCATCACAAATTCAAATAATCACTGAATAAGTGCGCTCATTGTAATGTTATTTACCAAAATCTAAGAGTGAGATGGGTGTGTGTGTGTGTGTGTGTGTGTGTGTGTGTGTGTGTATGTAATGTATGATTTGAACATGTTAATACATATATCTGCAAATCCAGTTGGAATACAGGATAACCTATGTGCTCTGCAAAGAATTTATCCCAACTTTGTAGAAAAGTATAACTATGTAATAAAGATTGTAACATATTCTATACTAAACCCCCTGGCCCTGAACAATAAACATCTTCTAGCACACGGGTGTCAAATTCGTGATGTCACGTTACGTGTCATGATGTATCGCAATTTTTTTTCCATTGCCAGCAATTGGGTGGGTGCGGTTTTGGCCGGCAGTTTGACACCCCTGTTCTAGCATATAAAGGTTGAAGAGTGATGTGTGTGTGTGCGCGCGCGCACACACACACACACACACACACACACACCAAGGTTCATGACATGTAACAAAATTATTAAATTCTCTTGTAAACTGGTGCTGCGCTATAATTTTCAAATCAAGGTGTTTGTTTATATCTTTTTTGTATTATTTATTTGTAATAGAAGCTGAACTAAGTTTGCTTGCAAAATAAAAGACACTAAACTAAGAGGAGGGGACAGTTAATAAATTAACAAAGGTCTGACTATTACAGCACTTAAAGCGTGTGCTATTTTGGGATGCAGATGCTCATTGTATAATTTTAGGCATTAGCACTAAATAAAATGCACTCCCATCAGTGTGTTCTGAAGTGCAACTCCAAAACCTTTTTTTTTTTTTAAGCAAAATGTTGAACACTTCCTCACATCCACATTGCTGGTCACAATTCTTTAGCCCCTTGCAGCACCTGAAACCTACTCAATTATTCAGTGCAACCTTCTCTATTCCCTTTATTAATAATAGATTGTCCCTGCTGTAGGAAAAAAAAAACAGAAGCTTTACAAAATAACACTTAGCATCGGATTCAGAACCAAGTTAAAAATAGAATGAGTATTACCTCAACAAAGAGATGAAAACATACATTATCTTTAAAAAAATGTTAAAACTCCAGTTCATTCAAGCCATATTACCCATGTGTATAATTTTCAAAACAGTATGAAAACAAATCTGTGGTGTCTGAAGCTTGCAAACCAAGCAAAGGCTGTCACCAACTGTTCTTCAACATGGCTGAGAGGTATTCACTGTATTGCTCTATTGGTCCCAAAAGAGAGGACACACAAACTCAGTCAGGAATACCTTTATTCGATAAACATATACCTGATAAAATGCAATGTCTTCTGAGGAAACTACTTTAAAATAATATGTATTAAAGCTAATGGTTTCTAAACAGTGGTAATAATAATGGTTACTAAAGGAATCCTACTTCTGATTGGAAAAATTGTGAAGGTCCAAAATGCCATTATCACAGACAATTTGAAATAGATCTATTTCACAAATGTTCTAACCACTTCTTTTTGAAGAATAGAATCTGGAGTTCACAAGTCTGAAATACCCAATCTGTGGTCACCAGGGAGCCCAAGAACCCATTCCTTGAGACCTTCCAATGTTCAAAATTACATTGCTTTTTAACTGAATGACCTACATGCAGTAAAGTAAAGTGCTAATTCTTCAGCACTATATTTATTTTTAAAAATGTAAGGCTTTGGGGTCTTACATATATCCTTAGGGAAGAAAAATACAGGGTGCATTAATTTTGCCTGTGTTTTCCTAAGAAGTTTGCTTCTGTTTGTGTACTTACTATGAGTACACAATTTTTCTTGTTTGTTAATTATATTTTAATATGAGGGCATACAGAATGAGTGTTTTGCCTGACTACATACATACGAGCAACACAGTTTTTCTTCTGTTAAATGGATATTGCATGCTTTGTGGGAGCAAGCAAATATGCAATACAGCATCTAGAGCTGAAACCTCGTTTTTGGCTTGCATGCTGATTTCTTGATGCAAGCTACTGCTCTCTGAGCCTAACTGGTACATCTTTTAAACAATGGTCTAAAACACAAGATGTATCGGCATTGATTTATATTCCAAAATATTTTATGACATTCCGCAAATAATCCTAGCAGATTAATAGACAAATGAATACATTCAACTTACATAAGAAGTGATGCCTAGAGTACCACTGAAGAAATATAAAGAGCAAATCTGACCAAACCTGAGTAAAAGTCCATATATGGGCTTTCACTGTAGCAATAAGGGAGCAAAACATCACTATTTCTGCACCCTTACTGTATAATGCTGATGGCTGCATTGCAACCCTGTTTAGGATGACCCACTCCCTATTGGGGTTCTTGGGCCACAGGATCATCTCAAACATTGTGATGAGAAATATTTATGGATCTGGTAGGCAAAGTCACTTAGATTAGCTTGGAGATGGACTCTGACTGCGCGAGTTCTAATGAAGGAAGAGTCTTGTGATGTTATCTGGATTGAGTTTGATTCTTATGCCCAAGAAAATGAACAAGATGTTCTTGCCTATTAGTCCAGCCCCCTGCTTGTTAGATCCTGGCTTTCCTGGGAGGAAAGAGGACCATGGGATGGGTTCATTTGGGCCTCTTTGAAAGAGAGGGTGATCCCACCAGCCTTGAAAGAGGTAGCAGTAAATCCCTTCCTCAAGAGGTCATCACTGGATAATTGTTGAAGAATTATCTCTGTTGGAAAATTATCAGCCAGTTTCAAACCTTCCCTTCTGATGGAGACTGTGGAAAAGGTAGTCGAATGACCTCTACAAAGGATCTTGGAGGATCTTGTGATGTTATCTGAACCGGTTTCAATCTGACACCAGGCCAAGGTACAATGCAAAGATAGCACTAGTCATGTTGCTGATGACTCTTAGTGGAGTCTTCGCGATGGGAGTGGTGCATCCATCCTAGGGCTCCTTGATATTTCAGCAGCTTTCTATACTTCAACCAGAGTATTCTTCTGCACTGGCTATGGGAATTAGGAGTGGGAGGCACTGTGCCCCAGTAGTTCACCTCCTTCCATAATGGTCAGTTCCAACCAGTATAGACACGGGGGAAGAGATTGCACCTGTGGCCCCTCGTATGTGGGATACACCAGGGCTTGACACTCCCTCCTATCCTGTTTAATATCTACCTGAAACCACTTGATGAGGTTGTCCGCCTGGTAATGGGTGCCTCTCAGAATGCCCATGTTTTACCACTGCTATGCAAATTATATTGGTTGCTAGTTGGCTTCTGATTACAAGTCAAGATCTGATTATTACGTATAAATCTCTGTATGGGATAAGGCCTGATTATACAGAGGCTGCATGTCTCCAACTGTTTTTGCCTGTCCAGTATATTCCAGAAGATGAGCGTCTCCAGGTCCCCTCCATTAAACACTGCCATTTAGGAGTATGCCTTTCTCTGGAACAGCATCCCTCCCCGACATTAGGGAGGCACCCACTCTGTGGTTCCAGAAAGCTTTGTAAATTTCACTTTGATTCCAGATTAGAGGTTGATATTTATTATTTGTTAAATGCCCCTATTTTGTCATTTTTCCTATATATTAAATTGTGGGTCATTGTTGCTGAGTTTGGTTATTTTCTTGCAGACGTTTCAATACCAAACTAGGTAACATCATCAATGAAATGTCTGCAAGAAAACAACCAAGCTCAAAGAGCACCAATGATCCCACAGTCCAGTCCTGAGTTATACTCTCTTCTATCAGTGTATTAAATTATTTTAGTCTGGGCTGTCTGCTTTATTCAATGTTTTTAACTATTTTCAAGTTTTATACACTATCTAGAGTCCACTGGAGTTGGGCAGTCAATAAATAAAAATAAACAAACAAATAAATTCTACCAAAATCTATTATGTGCATCTTTCTGGTATTAAATTTCCATAGAAATTTTTAAAAACTGGCACTTCAGCGCAACAAGCATAAAAATACTACAATAGGGAATTAGGGATGTTGTACTGAAAGCAAGAAAATTTTGCAAGGAATACACATTGTCAAAAGAACTATGGAACAATGTTATGTGGATTATGGCAGGAAAACATCTGCTCTGTGGATGATTTAAAAGGTCACATATTTCAAAAGGGCTAACAACAGCTTAGCGTCATTATTCTGTGTCTGCACAGCAACACACTACTGATGACAAAAACAAATTCATTAGCACAAGTGCTTAGAATTCTTATCAAGAAAGTTCATGTTTATGCAAGCCATCTTAATTTATTTTTTTCTTCCTTTTTCTTTGATATACAACAAAGATCAAAATATAGCCAAGAGGAAGTTCATATTTTAATAATTATAATTTTAAAGCACATTTAAAACAAATAAATACAAAGTAATAATTTAATGAAAATTCTGACATGTTTGCTTTCAAAGGGCAATTCAAAAGTTGGTATACTCACATCTCCCTCTAGTGGTGTTTGATCCTCACCATCCCTGGTTGGGCTGATGTCCTGTCTCATCACCCAGATGGGTTCTTTGGGTTCATCTGGAGTATATGGAGAACGAATAGTCCTTGTTTTCACTTCCTCAATAGCTTCCTTAATGTCTTTAATTGCCAGTGATATGGCATCCCTTTTTTCCTTACTATATCTTTGCACTGATTCGCCTGCATTAACAGGTACTCTGGCGTTCATTGGAACCTGATTGCTACTTTCATGGCGCATATTAGCAGGAATGTTAGTGTCCTCATTTTGTTCTGCTTCTGGCATGTCTTCGGCAGCTTTGTCTAGGCTCTGAGAGCTCATGCTTTGTTTGACTTCAGCTACTATTTGGTCTATATCTTCCTCTTGTTCGTAACTGTCCATACGAGGATACGGGGCAAATTCTGCCTCCTTTTCAGGGCTGTCGGACTCCCCATCGGAGCGCTCATCATAATGGTGGAGTCGTGCACCCAAAGCTTCCTTTCGATAGTTGTCAGCTTCTTCTCTCTCTTGCTCATACAGCCTAAGCCCTTCCCGCACGTCAAGGTCAGGTGTGTCACCTATCTCTTCATACACATGCTCCTGCAGCCCATAATCAGCATAGGGCTCTGCATACTGCTCATCTTCCCCTCGGTGGAAGAGTCTATGAGTGTACACATACCCGGAATACGCTGCATTCATGGCTTCCTCGTGCTCAATGGAATGAAAGTGCAAGTGGTTGGGAAGAGTTCGGTTATGAATGGTTTCGGCATGCTCTGACTCAGCATTTTCAATGTACTCTTCTGCTTCAGGTCGGTACTGCACCCCATAGGCACTCTCGTCCTCATTCTCCAGCACTCTGTCACCTTCATAGCTGTCTCCTGCTATGGCTATGACATCTCCTTCAGCAGTGTCAGTATGATAATGGAAGCCACTTTCAGTGCTGGCTGACCGTGCTAAGGTGCTTTCCTCTTCTTGCCTAGAAGGTCGTTCACGGCTGCCATTGGCACATCTTGGGTAATGAATGGCATACTGTTGCTGTTCTTCTTCTACTTCAGAATGTTCTAGGTCTGCCTCTACAGATTCATTCACTTCTCTACTGCCTAGTTCATCACTGACCTCTCCTTCGGGTGGTCCTTCAAAATGGTTCATGGCAGGTTCTACTAGGTATTTCACCTATTCTACTGACATTTTGTGCGTTGAGGCTGTAAAGAAGTTACAAAAAGAACATCTTATTACATACCAAAAAAAGAGAGAGATTTTAAAACCCATTTCAACAATTATAAAAAAATACGCAATTTGTCGGCATTGCCACTTTTGCAAAAAAAAAAAAAGTCTCATAAGTAAGAATTCTCTACCACTGGAATGGCAAAAATCAGTAGTTACCCAAAGTGTTAACCATAAACAGAAACCACTAACAATAATTTGAGAGAATGAATGAAATAGGAAGAACAGAATAGGCAGATTGATTAGACCAACAGTATGAGAAACATCAAGAAAAGAAATTATTGGAAATAGGAAAGAAAGAGGATACAAAGAGTATAAATAACTACATGGAAAAAAAGAGAATAAAAAATTGTGTGCAGGTGAAATATTTGTTTGTATATGCTTGTAGCTATTTAGATATACCTACCAGAAGCCACATTTCAAAAAAAGAGACAAGGACTAGACAAAAATGAATCAATATTCATTTAATTATTAATTACTGATTGCAATAAATTGCTTGTTAAATAAAGTAACCTATTCATAAAATTACTTAGCCCTGTACTTGGACGTACCAATAATTCTCTTTTACAAAGGTAGGTCATCTTTCTCCACAGAACGTACAAGTGTGAACATATTTCCCTCTCAACAGAAAAGAAAATGAAAAAAAATTCCAGAATGGAGATAAGCAGTGAGAAAGGGAAAGGAAAGGGAGCAGAATAAAATGGATGGAGGTAAAGCATGGGAAAGAGGTAACAAAACAGGAAAGGGAAAGAGAGAAAAGTCATTAAAAAAAGGTTAAAAATCAGTGGGCAAGCAACCCCTGCCAAGTGTTAGCAAAACTTCAAAGACACCATTTTTATCCATATTTTTCAGCCTAACCTTAGCCTGCCTCCATTCCTTTGTTTTTAACAGTATCTTTTATTCTTGCCAGCTGAATGCAAAATGACCCCCTCACCCAATTCAGTCAAGATTGGTGGGGGATCCCAGGAAAAGACAACTGATTTAAGACCTGCAGAGAGGTGTTATGAAAAGTGGCAGAAATGTGTTTTTATACTGCAATGCTCAATGAAACCATCATCAAACCATACACTAAAATAAAATATAAATTGTAGTCATGGTTTACTGCAATGTTTTTTTTAAAAAAGGTATTTCCAAATTACTTTGAAGTTTGTCACGTCAACAAATATCCAAAACACGAAGTCACAAATCTCTGAATTTAACAATGAGTGGCATAAATAACACATTACTCTTTTCACTAATCCCACTGATTGCAGTACTACTGGGGAGACAATTTCATTACTACTCATTACTGGAATTGCTTGCACACATTATTTTAAGGCTTCATTGCTAAATCAAGAGGTGGTAATTAGCTATAACTCTCTCTAAGCAGTGGCCAGGACAACTGAAGATAAGTAAATTAAATTAAACAAAGGGAACCCATCCCCACACCCTTCTCCCCCTTCCCCTCACACTTTCAACTTTCATAGAGAGATTCTAGGTGGAGTCAGCTTTCTAGATGGATTCAAAATGGAGACAAAGAGACTTGAAGGAAGGAGCCTGATAAGCTCATATCCACCTTTCAGCTTTTGGGAACTTCACACCTTTAAAGAAATGGAATGGTCCTTGGGGCACACATCACACAGATCTTGTCAACAGAGGGGTTTAAAGCCATCCCAGAGGCAAGCTACTCATTCCAATGGAGGAACAAATCAATCAAGCAGGAATGTTAATCCTACCAGGATTATAACAGACAAAGACTTAGTAGAAAAAAGCATGTTCAAGACGCAGTTGAATATAATTCCTATCTGCATTGCCCACAGCTAAGTGAGTCTTGTGAAGAGTTGAAACTATTAACCTGATGTCCTCTGAGGATATAAGAAGTTTTTCATTAAGTAGAGTTCCAACTGTACCTTCCAATCAAGCTATGTATGAAAGAGGTATAACATTTTAATCATGGTCTGACATTCTTTAACTGTTAATTCACGGATGGTAGCAGGCTTAAAGATGAAATCAAATCTTTTAGTAAAACAAATGGTAAGGGAAGGCCAACAAAATAAAATACTCTAATGGGTGAAGGAGGCATGAGTTCTTCTTCCATCATCAGTAATTTTATTCTGATCCTATAAACATGTAGACTAAAGGAATATTGTGTGAAAAAGCAATGACAAGGACTGGCGGATTTTGGGTTGTACCAAACAGAGGCTAGATTTTCTTTTCAGCCATTCTTACCTGAAAGAGTAATTCCAACAATTAAGGGTAAACATGGCAGGGGGAAAATAAAAAAAAGTCAAGATAAAAAGATTGTGTAACTAAAATCCTGCTCCTGCTACATATGGGTTGGGACTTTGATCTTGCTCACACACTGCACTGCTGGATCTTAAAAAGCCAAGCAACTTTTTTTTTTTCCTACTGGGCTTTGGATGTTGTGGCTTGGAATTTATTTTCAGATAAAAAACAGTCTAGGTGGGATTAAATGTTTACCCAAGTAACAACTGGGAAACAGTAACTGAAGGGAAGAGGAGGAGAGAAAGTTTAATCTTAATATTCATATTAAGAAAAGTTAATCTCAATTTTTTCACTCTTTTGATCAGGATTGTTAGTGGCAGGGGCAGGAGTTGGGAGTTAAAACCTTTTTATAATTGCCAGCAACCTTTATCAAGATGAACTTTTGTTATTAAGGAAGCTATCTCAAAACCTAGCCAACAGGCAATAAGATGTATAGATGAATCAAATATTATTCATAGCCTAAGGCAGTGCTTCCCAAATCGGGATAAATCACTCCAAATTGGATAAAAGTAATTTTTTCTTCGGGTAATGACACATGACCCTTTTATCCAATCACAAGAGGGACATTTAAATAAAGATGTTTTAAGTGGCAAGAAGAACTTTCTGATAAATGGTTCCGGGTAATGAAAGAAAAAATTGAGGAAGCAGTGCCTAAAGCAGGGGTCCCCAGCCCTTGGTCCGTGGACCAGCACCGGTCTGCACAAACAAGCAAAGCCCCATCCACGAGATGTAGGCAGCAAACAAAACCACACACCCTCCAGTCCGTGGAAAAACCTCTCTCCACGGAACCGGTCCCTGGTGCCCAAAAGGTTGGAGACCTCTGGTCTAAAGTAAGTAAGCACTAGGGAGCAGCAACTGTCACACTTACTAGAGTTCATGTTTTCAAACATTGTTACTATGGCTATCTATTACTATTACCCCCACCACTACTACTACTACTACTACTACTACTACTACTACTACTACTAATCCGGAACCTCAAGATACTACACTTGAAGTCTGTCTTTATAAATATCCTTTGGGTAGATTAGAGTGGGAAATTGCCCAAAGGGCATCAAATTTGCATTGCAGTTGATCAGGCATTTTGCATGCAAAAGACTGGCTCCAGTGGTCAAGGTTCAATTTGTTATTCAAACAGTGGCTTACTTTATGCAGTGACTATACGATACTTTACATACAGATTGCCAGATTGTATTTTTTTTATTAGGGAGAGGGTTTTTATATTTTTAAAGTCTTTTTTTTATTTTAACACACACACACACACACAGAGAGAGAGAGAGAGAGAGAGAGAGAGAGATTTTCCTATATTGCCTGCACAGCATTACACAAGAAAAGCACATAATCAGAAGATTTATATTTATTTACTATTTATTAAACATATTTGCATGCCACTGCAATAAAAAATGACTTTTGGTAGCTCACATAAAAGATACAATACACTATATTGTAAAGCAAAATACATATAAAAATTAAAAATACATAACACAATAAAAATACAATAATGCAACAAGTCAGGGGAAGGGCACCCCAAAAGTTCAAATCTTTAGAATCTTGCAGAAAACCAACAAATACGGAATCCAGCCTGATCGCCACCGGAAAGCTCTTTGACAAAATTGGTGCTGCAATATAAAGTCCCCTGAAGCTCCTCCAAGTGTGGATCTTGCAATAGTTTCTCCCTGCTAGATTCAATTTGGCAGGCTGAGGTTGGCCTGTGCTAAGCCATGAAAGGCTTTATAGATTAAAAAAACCCAGAACCAGACTGAACCCAGAAACCAACTGACAACCAACGCAATGCAGGGGCAACTGCATTTGGAACTAAGTGGACTTTCCAAATATTCTCAAACCCAAACAGAGAACATTACAGTAGCCTAGACGGGTAATGCTAAGGGCATGAGTAACTTGCCAGCAACAGAAGCATCAACTGAAGTTGGGCACAAGCTCCTTTGGCAATGGTTTCTACCTATTCATCTAGAGCAGGGGTGTCAAACTCAATTTCATTGAGGATCGCATCAACATTGTGGTTGCCACTGGGGGCCGGGTGGGTGTGGCCAGGGTGACTGCGGCCTACTGGGTGGGTGTGGATGGAGTGGGTGTGGCCTACTGGGAGGGCATGGCCAGATCTACATCATTCCCATCAAGGGTGCCTGTGGGGGCCTGGGCAGGAGTGCGACAGATCTGAGGGTCTCTGGCAGAAAGGGGTGGGACCAGGGCAGAGCCTATCAAGCCGGATATGTGAAGTAGGCAAGGGCCATTTGCTGGCCACTTCCAAGCAATGGTGCATTTCTTCATTCCTCATGAAGGGCGACACCTCCCCAGCATGCACCCAGGGGGGTGGGGCTGACACAGCAGGGTCTGGTTCCTCGCTGTTTCCAGACGGCCTTTTGGAGCTAGGACTAAATGTGTTTCAGCATAGATGGCCACCACAAAATTGTACATTGGCTCCCGGCCGGCCTGGGCCAGGGCCAAGGCAGTGGGGGCCATTCCCTCACTGTTTCCAGGATGGCTTCGCGGGCCACATGAAACCACTTGGCGGGCTGCATCCACTCCCCGGGCCTTGTGTTTGACATGTCTGATCTAGAGGGAGTCAGGAATCAGGACGAACGCCAATTATCCATTCCTTATTTTATGGGAACCAGAAAGCAGATTTGCCAAGGCAGAAGATGTTTAGATAAAACTAAAGATGTAGTATGATTGTTTGCAGGAGCGTTCCTCCATACACAGGTTTGGACTCATTCTTAACTTGGCTGATTACAATGAGATATGAACATGCCATTGTAGCCAGAATGCAAGTGATTCTCATTCTATAGGAATAAAAAGTACAGTAGTGTTTATTTTCAAAATGGGGCAAAAAGGACTTATTTCAAAGAGGAAGTCATGTTACCTTTATTATTTCCTTTTCCTGTACTTGTGAGGAACCTGAGCATACAATGTTCAAGATACAATGCTATCTTGTAATTTGGTGGCAAGTATGGGCCTTTATGAACATTTCTCACTGAACAGGTTTCAGGTTTGAAATAGTTAATTCAATCTATCATGCCACATCAGATTTACCTTGAAGTCACCTTCCAATTTAATTCAAGCAGTGAATGGTTTTCTGTTGGTTGAATTAACTGATCAGAGACAGCTGAGTACACAGTCTGCTTGTTTCCTAAATACAATTAAAACCTTAACGAAGAATGGCACTCTGGATTTAGATCTCAAAACAGAAAGAACCATGAATTTCTAAATAGGCCATGACCAAATTGGGACAAGAGTTCCTCTAAAGAGATATGCTCATTTTCCCCATTTCAAATATGTATATTGATTATAACCAGAGGGATGGAAGAGCAAGTCAATGAAAATGGAAGGTTTTTATTAGATGCTAGCCAAATTAGCAGCATAATGGACAATTAAAGGTAGCAGCTGGGTGGGGGGAGAGAGTAAAAGCAAAATACACTTAAAATGTTTGTTTCTATTCTCTCTAGTCAAGAAAATGAATGTATTAGAATGTCTTTGAAAAAAAATACCAAGAATTTACAAACATATTTATTTCATGAGCAAGAGAAGGAAGGAAGAGAAAGCCAATTTTTGTATTACCCCAGCATGTGGAAGTTGTATTTGTTGTTTCTTTCCATTTACTGCAACACAAAAGTATTCTATAAAATCTACTACCTACAACTTGTTGATCCCAATTTAGACAAATCAGCCTCCTCATCTCTCCTTAAAAACAGTAGTAAAGGAAGCTTTCAAAAAAAGGGAGGGGCTGATTTTCTGTATTATCTTTATAATCTTGACCACTGCTGCTAAAAGAAAACCAATTAATTGCTGAATATTACAGGAAAGAAATTCAAGAATGAAATTAATATGAAAAATGACCAAATTACTCCCTATAGAAAAATAAGGTTGACAAATTTTAGCTTTCCTGAAAGGACAACTGAATTATAATTATTTATGAGCAACATAATATACACAACAATTATATCCCCCAAATCTATTAGCAGAGGCTAGAGGTGGGGAAAATAGCTCTGAAGCTCAAGCAGTCTTCTGGTACTGGCTTGATTAAATTGTTCTAATGGGAGGCATTAGAAGGCATTAAGCTAGAAACTGGGAGGCTGTAAATTCTAATCCAGCTGTTTGAACGACTTTGGACCAGTCCCCATCCCTCTCAGCCTTAGGAAGGAGACAATGTCAAATCACTTCCAAATTTGTCCAGGTAGTCATTAGGACCCTTTTAGGGATAAAAGCAGCTAGGTATGAACTATGCCAGGGGTGTCAAACTCAATTTCATTGAGGGCTGCATCAGCATTGCTGTTGTCCTCGGGGGGGGGGGGCGGGTAGGTATGGCCTACTGAGTTGGCATGGCTGGAGTGGGTGTGGTCTACTGGGCGGGCATGGCCAGCTCTTCATAGTTCGCATCAAGGGTGCCTGTGGGGGCCTGGGCAGGAGTGGGACAGATCTGAGGGTCTCTGGCAGAAAGCGAGGGCCATTTGCTGGCCACTTCCAGGCGATGGTGCATTTCTTCATTCCTCACAATGGGTGACATCTCCCCAGCGTGCGCCCAGGGGCCAGTCCCTTGCTGTTTCCAGATGGCCTTGTGGAACTAAGACTGAATGCGTTTCAGCATAGATGGCCACCACAAAATTGTACATTGGCTCCCAGGCGCCCTGGGCCGGGGCCAAGGCAGCAGGGGCCATTTCCTCACTGTTTCCAGAATGGCTTCGCAGGCCACATGAAACCACATTGCGGGCTGCATCCAGCCCCCGGGCCTTGTGTTTGACATGTTTGAGCTCTGCTATAAAAAGCAGTGTAACTGTTTCTTTTCTGACAGATAATTTTTATTTTTTTTCTAGGTTGTAAATTTAAGTCTAGCGTTGAACGCTTTGAATCTCTATTCTTAAAGTGCATTTCACTGACAAGAAGAACCATTCTTGACTCTTTTTCAAAGCTGAATCTGCTACAAGAGGCTTCAGGTCCAGCCTCTAAACAATACCAACCTGAACTGACTTGCTAAAGTTCCTAAGTTCCTCTCCATTATTTAAAGACAGCGGAAAATGAAAGGAAAGCTCCCAGCATGTGGGTAATTGGTTCAATTCACTCTATATATAGTATATATAAATGTCTTTGAAAATTTATTGCATTCAATTTAAAGAAATTATTTAATAGGATTTCATAAAATTTAGTCAGGAAGATATGGTAAGCCGAGACAATGGGTGACTGGTGGCATTTTAAAATATAGCTTTCTTTTCTAACTGAAAAATAATTCTTATTTTTTTCCGGGCTGTAAATTTAAATCCAGTGCTGAACATTTTGAATCTTTATTCTTCAGGTGCATTTCGCTGACAAGAAGAGCCATTCTTTGCCCTTCTTCAAAGCTGAATCCATGCAAAGGTGCTGCTTTCTCCTACAAATAACTCATGATATCCCAAGGACAACTTCAGAAACTGCTCTGTAATCAGAACTGTTGGACAATAGGATTGGGGGAGGGTGAAACAAGATTGCTTATATTTATATTTTAAATTATCCAATTAAATTAACACATACACTTCTATTTCAAAACTGTTTAAAATCCACAAAAGAGTCATTGAAGAGGGCTTTATGGAAACTGCCCTAGAAAACCTTATAATTTAACATAAAAATTTAATGCTAACACTTGAAGCATATAATGAAAAGGGGCGTTGTCTTACCTGAACGCCTTTTCTCAGCAGGATGATGTAGAGTCCAAATGGATGGGTTCTATGACGGCCTTCCTGCCTGGCAGACTGGGTAAAAACTTCGGCCACACCCCTTCCTTTGGGCGTGACCCCAGTTTTGACTTAGGCGAGAAACTTTGTTGGAATTAACCTTGCAGCTCTTTATTATATCTTTATTATAACCCTGCCTAGACCTATCCTCTGGGTGGGCTTGGACTCTACATCATCCTGCTGAGAAAAGGCGTTCAGGTAAGACAACGCCCCTTCTCCAGCAGGATGGCTGTAGAGTCCAAATGGATGGGACATACCAAAGCCCTCATGTCCCCCTGGGAGGGAATGTCTAGGCTACCGAACTCTGAGCAGATACGACTTGTTGAAGAACTCTTCTGCCAAAAGCCGCGTCTGCTGCTGCTAGGGAGTCTAAACGGTAATGTCGAATAAAAACCGAAGGTGAGGACCAGGTTGCGGCCCTGCAAATCTCTTCCACCGGAGCTTGCGTTAGCCACGCCGCAGATGTAGCTGCGCTCCGAGTTGAGTGAGCAGTCACCTGAGTGGGTGCTGGCAAATCCTGTGAGACGTAGGCCTGCGCTATGCAGGCTCTGATCCACCTGCCTATGGTGGAAGGAGATACCTTCTTTCCCATAGTTGCTGGTTGAAAGGACACAAATAATGCTTCAGTCTTTCGGAAAGCCGAGGTGCGTTTCACGTAGAAACACAGCGCTCTCCGCACGTCCAGCTTGTGCCATCTGTGTTCTAGTCTATGTTTGGGTCTTGGACAGAAATCAGGAAGCGAAAGTTCCTGAGATCTGTGAAAGATGCTATTTACCTTCGGAATGAAGGTCGGGTCTGGTCTAAGAACGACCCTGTCTTTGAAAAAGGTACACAGATCCTTCCTTACTGACAGTGCTGCTAGTTCTGAGATTCTTCTTGCTGAAGTAATTGCCACAAGGAAAGCTACCTTCAGTGATAGGTGATGGAGTGAGCATGTTTCAAGAGGTTCGAAGGGTGCTGATGTCAAGGCTAGAAGGACCTTAGGCAGGTTCCAGGACGGGTACCTGTGTATGACTGGGGGCTTTGTGTTAGATGCCCCTTTTAAAAAGGCATTAATAGCTGGATGCTGTGCTAGGGAAGTTAAGTTGTCGCAGGAGAGTACAGTTGAGAGGGCCGATATCTGTCTGCGGATAGTATTGACTGACAGGCCCTTATTAAGACCCTCCAGTAGGTAATCTAGGATATTGGGAATAGATACTGCGGTCGGGTCTAGGTGAAGCGAAGCGCACCACCTACAAAATCCCTTCCACGTAGCGTCATAAATCCTATTAGTGGACGCTCTTCGTGATGCCTGTATGATCGATATCACCCCTGCAGAATAAGATTGTTTAGTTAAGCTTTGCCGCTCAAATGCCAAGCGGCTAGTTGTAGCCACTGGGGATCTGGGTGTACAAGCTTGCCCTGACTGAGTTTTACCTTGTCCGGGGGGATCCTCCACGGAGGTGATATCGAAAGGTCCACGAGGTCGGCAAACCACGGGCGCCGTGGCCAGTGAGGGGCAATGCAGACCATTTCTGCGCCCTCCAGGATCATCTTGCGTATGGTTGCCGGTATTAATGGCAGTGGTGGGAAGGCGTACAGGAGTTGCGCCGGCCACCGGCACCTGAGAGCATCCGTTCCCTCCGATCCCGGGGACGGGAATCTGGAGAAGAACCTGGGGAGCTGTGTGTTCTTGTGGTTGGCAAATAGATCTAGGTGCGGTTGTCCGAACCTCCGGGAGATCTCCTCGAAGAGAGCCGGGTCCAGACGCCATTCCGACTGGTCCACCTTGGCTCTGCTCAGGGAGTCTGCCTGGGTGTTTGTCTCCCCTGAGATGTGTTCCGCTCTGATGGAACTCACATTGGCTTCTGCCCACCGAGACAGAGCCAATGCTTCCTTCATTAGTTCCACTGATTTCGTTCCTCCCTCCTTGTTTACATGCGCCTTGGCTGCTACATTGTCTGTAAGCACGAGGACGTGCCTCCTCGTTACTAGGTGTGAGAAATGACGGAGGGCCAGGTGTATGGCCCGGAGCTCTAGCCAGTTGATGCTGTGTGACAGGTCCTTCTGACCCCACTGGCCCTGTGCTATCTGGGTCCCCAGATGGGCTCCCCATCCGAACAGGCTCGCATCTGTCGTGAGCGTGACCCTGTTCGGTTCCCTGAATATGCTCCCCTTGAGTGTCATGGGGGATAGCCACCATTTTAGTGATTTCATCACCTGTGCTGGTACCGGCACTCTCCTGCTGGAGGTGCTGAGGTTCCTCCTCTGGTAGGGTAGGAGGAACCACTGCAACTCCCTCGAGTGGAGCCTTGCCCATGGGATGATGCCCATGCAAGATATCATCTTCCCCAGGAGCTTCGAGAGTTGTAGCAAGGGCACTCTCCTGATCTTTTGAATTTGGTGGATTAGCTTGGATATGCTGATCAGTCGCTCCTGGGAAAGGAATACCCTGCACTGTGACGTGTCTATCACCGCGCCCAGGTGTTGCAGTCTCCTTGAGGGAATGAGGTGGCTCTTGTTTAGATTGACCGAGAATCCGTGCCCCTGTAGGGTTCGGATCGTGGTCTTGAGATCTGCCCTTGCTTGTTCCTGAGATCTGGACTGAATCAAGATGTCGTCCAGATAAAACTGTACGCGAACCGGCATCAGCCTGAGATGGGCTGCTATTACAGCTAGGATTTTGGTAAATACCCTTGGTGCTGAAGATAGTCCGAAGGGTAAGGCCCTGTATTGGTAATGCCGGCCCGCGTAGGTAAATCTGAGGAATTTCCGGTAGCTGGGATGGATGGGAATGTGTAGGTACGCCTCTGTGAGATCTATTGAGGATAATAGATCGTCTTCCCTGACGCTGGCTAGGATGGACTTCAATGAGTGCATCTTGAACTTCCTGTACTTTATGAAATGATTCAGGCCCTTCAGGTCCAATATTGCTCTCCACCCTCCTGATGTCTTTGGAATAACGAAGAGGATGGAATAAAATCCTCTTCCCTCCTCTTCCTTTGGTACCCTCTCTATGGCTTGAATTGACAGGAGGTGAGCTATGGCCGAAGTTATCAGCCTCGTCTTGTGTACCTTTCTGGAGATGGGGCATCTGATGAACCGGCTTGGTGGGGGAGAACAAAAGTCTAAGGTCAGGCCATGCCTGATCGTTTCCAAGACCCAGGCGTCGGTGGTGGTCTGCTCCCAGACCTCGATGAAGTTTCCTAACCGACCCCCGATGGGAGTGTCCTGTTTGGCGTCACTTGGTACGCTTAAAGGATCTGCCTCCCGCTCCCCTATATGGGCGTCTGGACTGGAACTGGCCTCTGGCTCCCGGGCTTTGGCGATCCTGGGTTCGATCCTGTCTCGGATAGAAGGATCGTGAGCCTCTGGGCCAGTCCCAGGATTGCCCTGATCGAAAGGGCTGTCTCCATTCCCAGGGGCTTCCTGGGCGGGAGCCCTGTCTCCGGAAGTCCTGACTGCCTCTCCTGTCTAACTTCTTTGATGGATGCACTAGGATTTTTTTCTTGTCTCTGCCTTCGCTGACGTGTGGGTCCAGAATGGAACCAAACAGGGCTTCTCCACTGTATTTGGACGTCGAAAGACGCCATTTGGACCTCAGGTCTGTCTTCCAATTTTTGAGCCACAGTAGCCTTCGCGAGGCCACTGTGGCCGCAATGGACCTTGCCGCATACTTTGTTGCGTACAGTGAAGCGTCAGACACGAATTGAGAGGCCGCGAGGAGCTTGGCCAATGTTTGGTGTACTCTGACCTGGTCTGGAGGCACCGTGCCTTGCAGTTCCCTCAGCCACATGATACTGGCCCTCGCGAAGAATGATGATGAAGTGGCTGCTCTGGCCGCCCAGGCTGCAGCCATATGGGAACGCCGGAGGGAGTGTTCAAATTTCTTCTCCTCAGGTCTCAAGACCTCCGCCATGTCTCCTGGAATCGCGGAGGTAGAAAATAATGAGATCAAGGGGTTATCTACAGTGGGAACCTCTAACATGTTAGAGAAGGAGGGAGATAGGTTGAAAAGCTTTCTTTCCGCGCTGTTAGGTGCCGGTGGGCTCGCAAGTGAGGACCATTGTTCCTCCAGCGTGGTCATAAAGACCTCCGCACATGGGATGTACTTATCCTGTGGAACCTTTTTGGCAAATAGAGGATTGGCCTCCTTGCTTGTTGAGGGCTTCTCATCCTGTACTGATGTTAGGTTGACTGTGGAAACTGCCTTTATCAGGAGTGATTTTAGGAGCGCTGGGTTAAAGAGGCCAGAGCTTGTCGCCTGCTCAGGTGCGGTCTCCTCGTCCTCCGAGAGGGGCATGTCTGACATGTCCAGGTCTACTGAGTCACCCTCTCCCAATTGAGAGGAAGTTTCAGAGATGCTGGTAGGGGGCGGCCTAGCCCGTCCCTTACGGGGTGTGTGAAAGGCCACTTGCCCCTTAGAAGCCATGAACTGGGAGAATGCATCCTGCATGAATGCATGAAATTGTGCCGACCATATGTTCTCCTGCGCCTTGTCGTTGGGGTGAGGCGCTGGAGTGTGGTCGGGTGAAGAAGCTGGTGAGGAGGGATTGGAGGAATCTAACTGTTCAGTTTCCCCAGGAGGAGACCAAGTCTTGAGCACTTCCTCGGCAGTAGGTTCTGTGCTGGGTGCCACCCCTGGGACAGGGGAAACCAAATTTGTCCCATTGACATTGGTTCTCTGTGCTCTGCTAATTTGCCTTTCTAAAGCCAAATGTCTCCTCAAAGCCTCTCGCTCAGCCGTTTTGGACTGTCCCTTCTGAGAAAGGTGCTTTGTTTTAGCTTTCTTCTTCCCCCCCACCTCTGATTCAGAAGATCTGCGTTTTTGTTGTTGCTGTGGGGGGGACAATTGAGGGACCTGTGTGACTGAATACGAGACATTGTCTGCCATTGTGCCAGACACCCCGAGTAGGCAATGCCTGGAAAGGGGGAATGAGATACGCAGATCAGATGCAGATGCTTGGGGCTGTGCCCTCTTCTGCCTATACAAACAATGGCCGGACAGACAGGAATCTTTGGACAGAAGATCCTGCAAGGCAGTGACTAAAGGTCACTATAGGAACAGTTAGGAAAAGAAAAAATATTCCTCCTCACCTCCTCACCTAGTCCAGACAAAAGTACAGTTTATATCTCTCTCTCTTCTAATCTTTTATTCCTCTTCCTTCCTCTTGCCCAAGTGTCTTAATGTAAAGGAAAAAAGCGGCGGCTAAACTGCTTGTTTAAAATGGCGAATGGGAGGAAGCCCCGCCTCCCAATAGTAGCCGGATGAGCCACGAGGCTCCAACAATGGCGGGTCTTTAATAGCCAGCAATAGGGTAATTAACCGGCTTGAATGGCTCTTTTGTCCTTAAGGGGGCTGTGCCTCTCCGCTGGGGGAGAAAAAACGGCGCTGAGGCTCTGCCGGTCGGTTTGGGCGCGCTGCGCTTCTCGCGCCGCTCAGCTGATCAGCGCTCTGTTTTCCCGCGCCGCTCAGCTGTTTGGCGCTGAACGGCGCCTCAGCTCCTCCGCCGGACCGAGTGGCCTCCGTGCCACTCAGCTGCCCGGCGGGTGGTCCGGGAAATGTCCCCGCGCCAAACAGCTGTTTGGCGGGATCCGCGGAAGATCCACTGACCGGCCCGAGCCCCCCTGGCTAACCGCCCTGGCGATCCTCTCACCACTCCGACGATCCTGGCTGGGAGGCGTCGGTGTTCTATTCCTCTGCCCGGGATCCCTGCCTGCTGCAAAAAGGGGAGGAAAAAAAAAAAAAAACTGGAAGAGGATATTCTTTTCTTTGTGAAAACTCTTCTTTCCTAAGAGCTGCTTCTCGCACTTCTACCAGGCTTCGAGACTGAGTCAAAACTGGGGTCACGCCCAAAGGAAGGGGTGTGGCCGAAGTTTTTACCCAGTCTGCCAGGCAGGAAGGCCGTCATAGAACCCATCCATTTGGACTCTACAGCCATCCTGCTGGAGAATATATAACTTGCAGCTAACACAAAAGAATAGCTTTTTCTGCCTTGATTCACAGCTATAAAAAAGCCATGGCCAATGACTATATGGGAATATGCCAGAAGGCTAAGACATTACTCCACGGATGTCAAACTCGCCATGTCACGTGACGCGTTGCGATGTATCGCAACTTTTTTTGCATTGCTGGAGCTGGGTGGGACGCAGCCTCCGCATGATGCAACCGGCCCATGGGCCGGCAGTTTGACACTCCTGCACTACTCTATCTATCCAGGAAAAAGTTATTAAAAATAAGAATTGCTCATCTTTAGAGTTTAAAGAAAGGCTGCATCTGTTTTTTTTTTTTTTATGCTGAAAGCTACTTAGTCTTCAAATGGTATATTGGATGCAACATGGTAAAAACTGGTCAGGACTAAAACAAGAATTAAATCCAATTAAATAAAGCTTGTATAGTTGTAGTTTTTACAACTTGTATAGTTACATTTCCCATGTGTTTTATAGTCTTCCCTTTCCAATTCAGAGAGGCACTAGTTCAAGTTGTGTGCCCTGGTTTAAGCTCATAAGGTACAAAAAAGGAGAATCAAGTTACCACTGTAATAGGCAGATCAGGGATGAACATCCACACAGGATAAAGAGAAATAATCAGTATGTATATTTGCTTTGAATGAAACAATGAAATAACAAATTATTTTTATGATTTTCTGATCAATACTCTCCAGACGTTTTGATATTGTAACTTCTAAAATTTCCATCTAACACGATCTTTGGGAATCTGGGAAACCTGACTAAAAACACCATTATGTAGTTATTACTGTTACATTATTCTAATAAGCAAACCAAACAATATTACACTACGTATCTAGGAACAGGATGCACAGCAGTATGTCCAATTAACACTAATTTATCAGGCAAAGTGTTATATGCCAATTGGGGAAGTTTGTTAACTTTCACTCCCTCTGCTGGCTGTACACTGCAGCAAGAGCATGTGTTACGTGTATGTATCCCTGGATGGCTATGTTCAACCATTGTAGCTATGCTGAACTACAAATTCCCTTCAAGTTTTACAACTAATATCCTCTTAGTTAAGTGCAGAAGAAAAAGATGGATTTTTGTAGTCATCCTACTAAGGATTTAGGATTGAAATTCAACACAATAAATCTAGTCAATTTATAATCCAGAGATGCTCAGGAATCCTGTAAGCTTATTCACCTATACAGTTTTTTTTCCACAGAGAAATCGGACTAGTCACAGATTTTAGAGGAACTAAACCAAGATTTGTGCCTGGATTTGCAATCTGTATCATTTATCTTAATCTCCTTTAAACTCAATTTCAATCTGAAACAGATGTCAAGAGTGAATTATTCCTATTCCAACGCAATATTGTATTTGCTATTTAGGCATTGGGTTATGAGCAAAGCCTGATCTTAGGTATATATAGTTGCCAATTTTCATCCTAAGCCCAATGAACACACTACGAAGTTTATCAATACACATATAACCCACTCTTGCAGGTACAAATTATCTCTTCTGTAGCAATGCAGACACTGCCTTGTTATATTCATTTTGAGGAAGGATATGGGATACAACAATATTTCTCTGTCACTAAGATCATATTATATCACAACAGCTGGCAAGGCAGAGCTGATGGATAGCAAGGTCAATGGCAGGTCCATAAGAGACACATCTGAGTACACCAAAGAAACTGAATTAAACATGGTGCTTGGACCATCACATAATGACACTCAAAACCAGAAAAGATTTCTAACCTTTGGTTATTAGCAGTTTATCAGTAGGGAAACCTTATTTTTACAAAGCCAGTTTACACCCACACACCCACACCCACATTTCATAGTTTATAAAAAATGATTAACTTGATTCTCTAAATTTCCCTGCTTTGGTAAATATGTAGTAAATCTTTAAATACTCACAAAGATGTGATATTATGTTTCTGAGAACAAATCACTTCATATAAAATAAAAAATACCTGTTTCCTTTAGTTATACGAATTTGAGCAATAAATAAAAGGCTGGCCAACATTCTCTGTATTCTGCACAAAGGCCATTTATGAACAAAACATGCTGCAGGCTAAAAAAGGCATTTCTATTTGGAAAAAAAAAAGTAACAACACATAAGTTCTAATAGTATTAGCTCGCTTAGAAGATGTTTCTAATACATAAAAAGCAGGGATATGGATATATTTTCTTTGCTGGTTATTTCTGAAGTTGGTAACAACCAGGTTCAGGGAGCACAAATAACCCCTCATTTCAACTCTGAGCTACAAATATTTTCCTCTATCAGAATTAAACAAGGTTTCATTGTTGTGGAATTAATCTTGGCTGGAATTTGTATAAGATTTTTATTTAAGAATTATTAGATTCAAAGTTTTTGTAGAATGACCAGAAGGTACCTTTACAAACTTATGGATATGGAATATTAATACAATCTTAGTTGCCATGGCTGCATTATCAATGGATGGAATATCACAACAGCTAGAGTTATTCATTTCTTGGACTCAATGGTAAATATTTTTTTGCCAAAACATGGCGAAAATGTTTCCACTCCCCTGGTGGTACTTTTTAATTAGTGATCATATTTAATTTGCCTTAACAGACAAGGAGCCCACTGGATCAGCAAACTGAAGAAGAGCTAAAGCCAAGAAGCAATGGGTTAATCAGAAAAAGAATGATTACCCAAATGTTTGGACTGGACACACCCAGGGGGTAGAGGAGATGAAAGTAAGCAGTGTCCCTCTGGATCTAGCAGATTTTGACAGTTAAATCTGAAGTCTGCTAAAGTAAGGCATATGAAACCTATGAATTAATTCTATGTACTAGTATTCAAAAAAGTCTGATCTGGACTAGATGAGATATCAAAAGTTAAAACCTATCTCCATGAAAATTCCTCCCAATTTCAACTGTATGTGCTATCTGTAGCTTGGTGCTATCTGTAGCTTGGCCAAAAAAGATACATACATGGAAAAATGGAAGTATAAAACACAACACTTCAACTGAAGAGACTGCCTCTGAAGCACAAATAGGGACAAATAGGGAAGATTTTAAAGAAATCATTTAAGCTCATAATTAAAAGGGAAAGGAACAATAAATATGAAAAATATCAAGTTCAATATTACATATGGGCAGCTTTTTTATTCTTATGTCCTACAACTGCGCTCTGAAGCCTTTTTTGGAGACTGCATAGCCATAATGATTATAGCATAAGAAACTCTATTCTTGCAGAGGATATACTTACTCTGTGAGACTCTGCAGTAAAGCTTGAAGGGGAAAGACCATGAAAGAGGAGATATATACCTGCCTCCCCAGTCTGGTTCCCTCTAGATGTGTTCAAATTATTATTCTCAGAATTCCCAGTCAGCACGGCCAACACATTGGGATGGCACAAGTTTGAGTATGAAATGTAGGACAACTTGTTCCCAACACAGATCTTTTCTTTTTCTCACTACTTCTCAGAATTCAGAAAACGACACCGTTTCCTTTTAGATTTATTAAAAGTAAAATTTATTTTTAAAAGTCATTATGACAGGCAGATCAATCTTAACAACCTACTGTGGATATCTGCCCTATATTGCTGGATCTACACAACATACTAGAATAAATGCAAACCCATGAATTGTGGTTAATTTATTGAAACTCAGAACATTAAAATTGAGAAAACCATGGTTCAGTTAAGACTTCAGTTCCATGGCAAAGTAGCCATACATACATAACTCTATAGAACAAAGAACTAAAGATTATTTTCTATATTATATTTTTTGTTTTATGACAGTAAATTCCTACTCAACTATTGCCTGAAAATTGTAAGGTATTCAAGGTATTTGTCATTGCTTCTTTTCTTTGTAAGTTTTCACATTTGATTCTATCTTTGAGTTCCTTTATTCAAGAATTATGAGTTGATGCCAGTAAGCAGCAATTGATAGCAAAGTAAGCTCTTGATTTAACTAATAGGGTGGTCATTACAGTAGAATATCTGATACACCCAAATTGGATTTTATTTACTATTTATTTAGCTCAATTTATTAGGCTGCCCATCCCACATAAGCAATTCTGGGTGGAGAACACAATTAAAAATCATCAATATAATAGTATAAAATAAAAATAAGAACATAGTAAAGAAGAGACAAAAAAAAGAGAAGATAACTGAACCTACCTATCAGTGTAACTCACAGTCTCACATAACCTCCTGAATCTCATGCCTGGAAAAATGGGGGTGGTAGGGGAGGTGATGGGAAAAGTGGGGGAGGTAAAGGTGTTCCAGTGGGCAAATACAATGACAGAAAAGACATAGTTCCTGGATCCCACAAATGGAACCCAGAGTATGCCCCTCCTGTTAGAGAGACAACTGGGGTTAGGCAATATCTTAAATATCTTGACCTTGTGTCAAGTAGGTGACAATTGCCACCTTGAATTGCATCCAGAAGCCTATTGAGAGCCAATGTAGTCAGGAATCAATGCTGTAAAATGCATATCTAGGCAAGTCCATAATTGTTTGTGCTGCTGCATTCTGGATCAATTGCAGCTTCCAGATGCTCTTCAAGAGCAGCCCCAAATAGAGCGCCCCGCAGTAATCCAAACATACAGCATAAATAAAGCATGACTGCTTGTGTACAGTGCTGCTCAATCCAACAATCCGAAATTGTGCAAAAACCTTCCTGGCTGCCACCTGTTCCTAAAGCAAGAGCCACAAGTCAGAATGTCCCCCTAGATTGCATATACTGGATCTGGCTAGGGTACCACAATACCATTTTTCAGCACTAAACTCATTTGTTATGATTCAGCTGAAGCCTGCTCTTCTCCATTCAGGCCCTCACAGCCCCCAGACACCAACAAGCATCACTTGGCTGAAATGACTTGGAATAATTACAGCTGAGTGTCATCAGCATACTTACATTATCAAATGAGCTTACCCAGTGCCTTCATATAGATATTAAACAGAAGTGGGGAAAGCCCCAAACCCCATGGCACCCATACAGATGGGCTTGATCTTTTCCACCCATCAACCCTAACAGAAACCAATCTAGGATAAATGCAAATGAAAAACTGCTTGTCATATAGGATTGTTAATTGTGAAGAAAACAGAAGGTGGGAGTATTATGTACACTACTATGAACTGTACAAAACAAGGTCAGGGCATAAATCTGATAATATCAAAAGTTAGACAAAATGGAGATGTGAAGTACAAGTCAATCAGTTACATTTTTAAATGTAAATGGGGAAATTAAAAGGGCCTAGAGCAGTGGTGGTGAACCTATGGCACGCATGCCAGAGGTGGCACTTGGAGCCCTCTCTGTGGGCACACGTGCAATTGCCCCAGCCTCGCTTCCCCCCACGACCCCCTCACCAGCAGCCCCTCTGGAGAAGAGTTGCCCCTGAGCATGGCGCATGCGGAACAGTGCAGCAAAGGACTATGGCAACCAGGCAGTGTAGACAAAACTCTGCCCTCATGCCCCATCACGCACAATTGATGCTGCGGGGCATGGCCATGGCATTGCTGGGCTGCATGGGTGAGTGGCCCTGCAGGCCGGTGGGGAGGGGGATAGGGTGGGGTGGGGTGGAGGCAGGGCAGGGGGTGGAGCAGGGGCGGTGCCAGTTTTTGGGCACTCGGTCTCTAAAAGGTTCGCCATCACTGGCCTAGAGCCTACTGAAACAATACTATATAAAAGACTGTTTAAAGCAAATGTGTTTTTGAAACTATTCATATAATGGCTGGCTTGCATCTCGGCAGCACAATTAAGATTTTTGATGTGAAATCTCCACAGGTCCTAGAGAATGTGTTTTGCGCACTAATATATAATTGTCAAACCTTTTTGTCAAATATATTTCCAAAAGACTGTAATTTAAGCCAACTGAACCTTGAAACATTGTGGAATCTTCTTAATTAGGAATTTATCTTTTTGTACTCTGACAAGACAGAGGGTTTTACATTTTTAAAGCAAATCAGATAGTTCTTGACTTATGACCACAATTGGGATCAAAATTTCCATTGCTAAGCAAGGTGGTTAAGCAAATCCAGCTTCTCCCATTGTGAGAAGCTGGCTGGGAAGGTCACAAAAGGTGATCACATGACTTTGACAGGCTACAATTGTAAATACATGCCAGGTACCTAAATACCGATCACATGACAGTGGGGATACTATGACAGCCATAAGTGTGAGAACCGGTCATAAGTCGTTTTTTGTAACTTTGAACAGTCATTAAATGAAGGGTTATAAATCAAGGACTATCTGTATTCCAAAGATAACATTAACAAAGTAAATTATACTCAGAAATGGATATTGTTCATGAACTAATACCTTGCAAATGAATTTGTAACAGGAAGAATAAGTTGAATACAACATATTTGTACATATGAATCTCATAAATTATGTTTTTAATTATAATATTGGGATGTTAGCTGATAAGGAGTAAATATTAAAGTTTTGTAATGTTGGACATAATTTGGAAAGGAAAAAATGTTCTGCTTGCATGATAACCATGTCATCTTTCTCTTATCTGCAATCAGCTTCAAACCAATGCAAACATAAGGCATATTGTTCATAGACTCCAGTACACCTTCATTAAATTAGTTAAATTAGGAAAGTGCAATCAAGCCAGTCCATCCCCTGGTGACTCTGTGGTCAATGATCAGTATCACAACCTATTTCTAATAATAATCTGTCATTCTTCCAAGAACGTTTCCTTGACCTTGTCAACCTTATCCTTGTCTTTTAAAGTAAAGATTGCCAAATCAATCCTAACCCTATGTAACAATGACATTTTCAACAAAGGCCTTGAAAGTTTTTTTTTTAAACAGAAATGAGAACAAACTTTCTCTAAGGGAAGACTTTACTCCAAAGTTAAGTTGATCATTTGAGCAACTTTTATTAGCCAGGTATAAGGATTGAAGCTGGTGAGGCAGAAATCTATTATTCTCAAACCAGAGAGAAATAAGTCAGATGATCTGAAAGGGCAACAGGGAAGAAAAGTCTGGACTGATCAGTCTGAGTCAGACAGAAAAAGAGTACTTGATTTTTGTGTCCTACGTATGAGATCTTCTGCATTTAGGACTTCTCTGTTGGCCAGAATAAAGTATTGTATCTAATCAGGTTTCTAAAAACCTTACCTGTCAGCAAATTCCTAAACTCTTAAGTTGACTGTTTGAACTATTGAAATGTATTGACACACATGTTGTGAAGTCTGACACCAGGATGGTTAAGCATCCAATAAATGAATGATAGCTTTTATCCTTCCAAGTAATTTGCCTACATCTTCAGGCCAAAGAAGATGAATCTCATTTATTACAATTAGATAAGCAGACACCTCAGTCATGAGCATACATTCTTAATTTAGACACCCTATGTCAGAGGTATCAAACTCGCAATGTCACGTGACGTATCACAACGGATTACGTCTTTTCTTTCATTGCTGGCAATGGGGTGGGCGCGGTTTTGCCATGATGCATATGGCTCGCGGGCCGGCAGTTTGACACCCCTGGCCTATGTATATTAAAATCAGCCAAAATCAAATGAAAAAGACTAAAATTTACATACAGTCCAATGCTGATTGTTTATTTATAACCAGCCCAATATAAGATTCAATGTAATAAAGCAGAGTTCCCCAATCTTTCCGGCTTTGTGGACCATTGAAGGGTGGGAGAAAGGGGATGGTTCCATGCAAATGGCCAGCAAGTGCTTGTGCATACAACTCCATTTGCACGAGCAGCGGGACATAAATGGAGCACGTGCACACCCGCTCGCCAGCTGCTTGTGCCAGTGGATACGCATGCACGCACTCACCAGCCACTTCTGCGGCTTGATTCCAAACAGCTCACGGTCCAGTACAGCCGCACCCTGTATTAAAGAAGGCAGTTCTTTTCTTCCTCTCAAAGCATAGACATATAGAAACATTATTTATGCACAAAATGGGATTGTTTTCTCTGAAAAAGGACTTCATAACAGAGCTGTAACTTGCAAGTTAGGGACAGATCATTGTGGAGAAAATCCATCTGTGTGGTTCCTGAGAGTTCAGCCCAACTTGTTGGCCAACTGCAGCTTTCAAATGCAATACCATGTAGAGTACATTGCAGTAGTCCAATGGGTTGGTAAGTAAAGCATGAGTGACTGTGAGCAGAGCCTCCAATTACAGAAACTGATGCTCAAAATGGATTTGTGCAAAGGGCCTGCTGGTGTGCAAAGCACACCAAGTCTGTCTGAAGGAGTGCTACCCCATCCAGTGTCAAAGATAGAAAATCTTCAGAACTGGGAGGCCCTAAAACAGTGGTTCTCAACCTTTCTAATGCCGCGACCCCATAATACAGTTCCCCATGTTGTGGTGATCCCCAACCACGTATACATCACCGGGTGCCAGGGGCATGGCCAAAGAAAAGGGGGGGGAAATGGCGGACAGCCTTGTTTGGCGACCCCCGTGAAATGGTCGTTCGACCCCAAATGGGGTCCCGACCCAGAGGTTGAGAACCACTGCCCTAAAACCTACAATCACTTGGTCTTGCTATGATTAAATTAACCTTACTTCTACTCAGAATCCCAGAACCTTCAGACACTGAAAAAGAACCTTGATATGAAAAATTTGTGCAACCTGGGGCAGAAATGTATAAGTATCATCAGTGTAATGATTGTATTTAGACCTATGTTGATGAGTGACTTCACCCAGAAATTTCCAGTAGATGCTAAAGAGGAGTGGAGAGAAACTCAAGCCTTGAAACTTTCCACTAAAGAATCTAGGACTGAATCTCTTCCCCCATACCAATACTAAAAGGAACTGAACTCAGAAAAAACGAAAACTGCCATAAAATAAGTACACTCTTCTTCTAACATCTTGAGCCATTCTTGAAAGATACCATGACTAACTATATTGAAAAGCCACTGAGAGATCAAAGAGAATTGGGATGGAAGCCATACCCTATCCCAGGGGTAGGCAACCTTGGCTCTTTTATGACTCATGGACTTCAACTCCCAGAATTCCTGAGACACCCATATTAAACTATTAATATGAAACTATTAATGATAATCTAAAATTTACTCATAAGTTAAATAATACTTTTCCGTCTCATATTTATTCTGAATATAATCAATCCATCTTCTCCAAACCGAAATATATTTTTCTTGTGAATAGTCCTTCAAATAAGCGGAGATTTTTGCCATTTCTGCTAAATTAGACACCTTAAGTATCCATTCTTCCATAGTAGGCAAAGAATTTTTCTTCCAATATTGCCCCACCAATAATCTTGCAGCTGTTATAAGATTCAACATCAAATTAATTTCTTTAACATCAAAATCTACAATAATACCTAAATAAAATAATTGCGGCGTAAACTTTATCTTTCTCTTAAAAATCTTTTGAATATTCCACCAAATCTTAATCCAAAAAGATTTTATATCTCTACAAGTCCATCAAATATGAAAATAAGTTGCATCTAAGCTTCCACATCTCCAACATTTGGGCTGTAAATTAGGATACATACAAGACAGCTTTTGAGGATCCAAATGCCACCTATAAAACATTTTATAAAAATTTTCTCTTAAATTTTGACCTTGAGTAAATTTTACTTTTCTAACTCAAATTGTCTCCCATGTGTCCAATAGAATCGGCTCTTGAATATTTTGAGCCCATTTTACCATACAATCTTTAACTCCGTTTCAGAATCCAATTCTATTAAAACATTATAAATTCTCTTTACATGGGCTCAAGTTTGATCTTTAATCTGTTTTACCAAATTCACATCCTCTAAAGCAGCGGTTCTCAACCTTTGGGTCACGACCCCATTTGGGGTCGAACGACCATTTTACGGGAGTCGCCAAACAACGCGATCTGCCATTTTTTCCCTCAGGGGGCGGCGCCGCGCATGTGCGCGGCGCATCCTTATGACCAGGGTTGCCATATAAAAAGGTTGAGAACCACTGCTCTAAAGTAATACCAACCTTTTGATCTAAACTCCACCTCACTAACAATTGATTATACTGAAACCAAGAGTGTACAATATTTTCTTGCTTCAACTCAACTAAAGATTTTAATTGCCAATCCTGCCCTACCAAACTAAGTAATTCCTTATAAGAAATCCTATCCAAATTCACTCCCCTAGATATCCCCTCTATCGCGTGTCCAGGAATTCTCCAAATTGGAATTTTATAGTTTAACCTATAATAATACTTCTTCCAGACACGTAATAAAGCGTTTCTTGGGTTTCCTATCTGCCTTCTTAGAAGGGTGAGCCAAGGTCTTTCGCTTTCTATTTCCCTTCTATCAGGTACAGTTCCAGGACCGGACCAAACAAATGGGTACCACTGTAGGTGTCTGTAGCTAGACGCCACCTTGACTTCAGGTCAGCCCTCCACTGCTTTAGCCACAACAATCTGTGTGATGCTACTGTGGCCGCTATAGATCTAGCTGAATACTTGGTCAAGTGGAGGGATGCATCTGCCATATATTCAGCTGCCGCCACCAGCTTACCTAAGGCTTGTTGTGCACGCACCTGATCCGGAGGGGTTAGAGCCTGTAACTCACGAAGCCACATAATGGAAGTCCTCGCGAAAAAGGACGAGGACGTTGCAGCTCTGATTGCCCAGGCTGAAGCCTGATGAGCCCTGCGGAGGGAAAACTCGAACCTTTTATCCTCCGCCTTGAGGGCCTCCGCCATATCTCCAGGAATCGTGGATGTGGAAAACAGAGAGGTCAAGGGAGTGTCTACTGTAGGTACCTCTAGGAGGGAGGAAAATGTGGATGAGACATTAAACAATTTCTTTTCCGTGCTATTGGGTGGAGGTAAAGTGACTAATGAAGACCACTGCTTCTCCACCGTAGTGTGGAAAACAGCTGGGCAAGGAACCTGTTTTTCCTCCACAACCTTCATCACAAACAAAGGATTTGACTCCTCTGCAGTGAAGGTAGATGGTTTAGGCTCCTGCTCTGTAACCAAATCTGCCGTGGTGCAGGCCTTTAACAAAAGAGACCTAAATAGAAAAGGATCAAAGAGACCCGATGTTGGGGTTGTATCCGGAGCCACCTCTTCATCCTCAGACATAGGCATGTCAGTTGTCTCCAGGTCCACAGACTCAGCCTCTCCAAGCTGAGATGACGTCTCAGACGTACCAGAGCCCGCTGACTGGGTATGTCTAGTGCGACCAACAGACAAGTGTGGAGGAGGCAGTACCTGTGGACACCCCTATGCCAGAGAGGATGACATAAACTGGTCAAAGGCCTGGTGCATAAAGGTTTGGAACTGTTGTACCCATAATGTTCGCTCTGCTGAACCAGCACCAGCCGCAGTGGCTTGAGAAGCCTGTGGGGTGGTGGAAGCAGACTGAACAGAAGGATCAGGATAAGGAGGTGGAAAAGAAGGAATAGTAAGAGGAGGAGGGAGACCGACCTGTTCAGTTCCCCCTTGAGAAGACCAAGCTCTGGGAGCCTGATAAGATGGCACAAGTGGAGGCTCAAATGATGAGTTGTCCAGCGAAGCAGGGGGAACCACTTCAGTTTCGCTGGACCTGAGCTGTTGAACTTTGGAGAATTCTCTCTCCAGTGCCAGATGTCTCCTCGAGGCCTCTCACTCAGCAGCCTTGGAGGGTTCTTTGGTGGACAAATGCTTGGTCTTGGCTTTCTTCTTTTCCCCTCTGCTCAAATCTGAAGACCTGTGTTTAGATTGTGCGGGGGAAACATCAGAACCCTGCGATGTCTGAGTATCACCGTCTGCCATTGCGCACTAGATCTTCCAGATAGGAGAAGCCCAGGAGTGGGGGTAAAAGCACACAGATCAAGTTGTCCGGGAGGGAAGCTTCCCGCGCCCTGAACAACTGCAATGACAAACAGCTGGACAGCTCACTAGAATTGTCCGCTTAGGCCCTGCAACACAGTGCCGCACACTAAATGAACAGGTCTGATAAATTCTCCCACAGAATTGATCTGTCAATGAAATTGAATGAGCTGATTTAACCAGAATCCAATTAAAGGAATGCACCTCCCCTCTGTGAAAACCTTGTGAGAAATGGTGGAATAAAATGCCAGATGCACCCCCTTGGGAGCCTTACACATAAGGCTACTCTAAATATTCGATCTGAGATTGGCCCTGAATGTAGGCCTCTCGAAGATGGCGACCACACTCAGCTCCGTATCCAAAATGGCAGCCGCGAGTCACCTTGCCACCTAAGATGGCGACGCCTCAGAACCGATCTGAAATTGAGACTCCACAAACCCTTTTTTTTACCCCCTTCAGGGAGCCCAAGGGATCCTCTAACAACCGTTCTCTCATCCCCTTAATTTATAAGGCACCCAAGGACTTGCGTTTCTGCTGTGCAGGCAATCTGCAGCCCAATCGTTTGGAGCCTCATGGCCACGAGGCAAGAAGGAGGCAGCTGGGCCATTGAGCCCGATCTTCCGGAGCACTCGCGAAGAAGAAAAATGCTCCTGGGCGCTCAGGGAACCCCCGTCGTAGAGCCAAACAGCTGATAGGAGCTGAACTGCTGCTCCGCGGCGTAGCTCCTGGCGATCCACGAGGCCGGGCAGGCCCCTGGATCTAACTCTCCCGAATTGGATTAAATCTAGTCCTAGTGGACTCACTAGCTAAATCAGATTAACTGAACATAAACTAAATGAAATTTCCTAACCTTCTATCCTAATTCTGACTATTTAAAATTAAACTATCTGAGGAGCAATCAAAGTTGTGTCCTACTAAGCTTGAGACTAAGACAAAACTGGGAAAGGAACGCCCAAGGGAGGCGTGGCTAAAGTTTGGTCTTAGTCTAAAACTGATCAGGAAGGCTTTGATTACCCATCGCTGGATGCTACATCTATCATGCTGGAGAAGCCCTGATTTATATTATGTGAATCAAATTCAGATTCAGACAGTAAAACCTTGATTAAACAGACAAATGGAGGAAACAGTCACCTGGTATAGCTGAATGTCTTTGAAGTTACTTTGCCAAACAAAACTTTCATACAATTCCCATCCCCCTCAAGCCCAAAAAATTAAGCTGAAGCCAAGGAATCATTTCAAACAGTGGACATTTGATCACTTTGACAACTACAAGTGGCAGACTGGCATGCCAAAGACAAGCTTCCTCTGAAATGAGGATAAGCACTACAGCCAGAACAATCACCCACTTTTATGGACTGAGCTGATCCAAGAGTCAGAGAACTGGGAGCTAGGCAACATCTATTGCAGGGCTTTTCAACCGGTGGTACATATACCACTTATGGCACATTAAGGAGTGGCAGGTGGTACGCAGCCCTGCCTAGCCAAGTGTAGTGGGGAAGGGAAAGAGCCAACACAGGCAAGGACTTATTGAGAGAGTCCTCTGGAACTGCAGAGAGGCTGGGGCGAGGCAAAGGCCCAGGCTCACTTCTGGCTCACCCTCCCCCATGAGAAAGGAGGAGGAGGGGGGCAGAGACAGGAGAGGCTATAAAAGGAGGCAGTTTGGGCAGGAGAGGGAGAGAGAAAAAAAGAAGCAGCCTTGGGAGGAGGTGGAGTCAGCTCTAGCTGCACGGAAGGGGAAGGAGGAGGGTGGGGGGGAGAGGAGATCAAGCAGGCCGGCCATGAGCCAATCTACAACTTCTGTGGCAGCCACCTGTGCTGACAGCAACAAACAGGCAAGAAATGCAGCAGGGGAGGGGTTGCCCTTCACGAGGAATTAAGAAAGATAGCATCAGCTAGAAGTGAGACATGGAGGGAAGGAGGGAGATGGAAAGTGGAAGGATTCTTATGTGCTTTTGTTACTTCAAAGTTCTGGGATTTGTGCAATGAGGGCTTTGTGTTCTTAAGGAGAGTTTGCAATTTCTATTTGGCTTATGGCTGATGTCTCGTGTTAGCTTCTATTATTAGCTGTAAGTTTTGCTGCAAGGGGTTTTGAAATATTTTTCTCCTTAATGGATTTTGCCTGTGGCATTCCTTTACTTATGAATGGAGCCATTTGGGGAGGCTGCCTTAGCCAGCAGCCAGTGCTTAACTACGATTTTTTTTTCTTCCTTAAGTGTCGGCTGCGCTCCTTAACTTTCCTTTCTAGCCAGTAGCTAATTCTTAAAGGGGAATGTGCCTTTTTAAGCTAGTTCACTCAGGAGCTTGTCTTTTCTGTCTCTGGAGGCTTTTCCTTGTTTGATGAATATATGGAAGAGAGAAAATATGGGGGGGGGGCTTTCAAATTCTTCCTTCAGAATGGTGGGCATGAGAAGGGGCGTTGTCTTACCTGAACACCTTTTCTCAGCATGATGATGGAGAATCCACTGGTGGGTTATCTGTTTTCTTGCTCAGAAGAGACTAAGTCAGAAGGTTGCCACGTCTCCCGCTAGGCTGGACTGTACCCAGTTTTCAACCAAGGCGAAGCAACCAACGAAGTCTGAAGCATTGGCTCCTCCTACCCTGACACAGGACCAGATGGCCCTTAACAAGGGTGGGTGTGGATTCTCCATCATCATGCTGATGGAGATGATAACAGGTAAGGCAACGCCCCTTCTCCAGCATGATGAGTGGAGAATCCACTGGTGGGCCATACCAAAAACGCTCATGTCCCTACAGGGGGGAACTAGTCTGGGCCTGTGTCCCACTGGATGATATCACTTGCTGCAAAACCCTCCGGCCAAACGAGGCATCCGAAGAGGCAAACTTGTCCAACTTATAATGCCTGATGAAGGAGGAAGGCAAGGACCAAGTTGCCGCCTTGCAGATTTCCTCAATGGATGCCTGGGTAGACCAGGTCGCTGACGCAGCTGCACTGCGAGTAGAGTGGGCAGTGATGTGTCCAGGAACTGGTAGGGATTGAGACAGATAAGCACGGGCAATGCACGCCCTGATCCACCTCCCGATGGTTGAAGAAGAGACCTTCTGACCCCTGGAGGAGGGCTGGAAGGATACAAACAGGGCCTCTGACTTGCAGAATACAGAAGTTCATTTTATGTAACACCGCAGGGCCCTGCGTATGTCCAGTTTATGCCACTGTCTTTCCAGCCTATGAGATGGATTGGAGCAAAAATTTGGAAGTATCACCTCTTGGGCCCTACCAGTATCACCTCTTGGGCCCCAGGTGTTGACCTTTGGAATGAAGGTTGGATCTAAACGAAGGACCACCCTGTCCTCATGGAAGGTGCACAGGTCACACCTAACCGAAAGGGCAGCCAGCTCTGAAATACGTCTGGCTGACGTGACTGCAATAAGGAAAGCCACCTTCAGTGAAAGGAGTCTTAAGGAACAAGACCTGATGGGTTCAAATGGTGTTGAAATTAGGGCTTGTAGCACCCGTGATAGGTCCCAAGAGGGGTAGCAACGAACTGCTGGTGGCCTGGCATTAGTCGCCCCTTTGAGAAAGGCGCTTATCACTGGGTGCTAGGCTAAAGGAACTAGATTGTCACAAGTAAGCACCGTGGATAAGGCTGCTACCTGCCTGCGGATAGTGCTGGGTGTTAACCCTCTATCCATGCCCTCCAGCAAATAGTCTAGAATATTTGGAATGGTGACAGAAAGAGGTTGGAATTGGTGCTTCGTGCACCACAGACAGAAGTTTCTCCATGTCGTATCGTATATCCTATTAGTTGAGGGGCGTCTCGAGGCCTGGACCATGGAGATCACCCTTGACAAATAGGATTGTCTGGCTAAATTTCTCCGCTCAAGTGCTAGGCGGCCAACTGGAGCCACTGGGGATCCAGGTATTGAAGGGCCCCTTGGCTGAGGGAGATGCGTTCTGGAGGAATCCTCCATGGCGGTGAGATGGAAAGTTCCACGAGGTCGGCAAACCACGGGCATCTCGGCCAGTGTGGAACAACCAAGATGACCTCTGTCTACAGTAGCTCCCTGGGCCACTTGCTGTGAAGAGCATCCGTTCCCTCTGCCCCTGGGGATAGGAACCTGGTGAAGTACCTGGGCAGTTGAGAGTTGTTCGGGGAGGCAAAGAGGTCCAACTGGGGCTGGCCGAATCTGTCTGAGATCTCTCTGGACAGAACTGGGTCCAGGCGCCACTCGCAGTGATCCACCGTAGACCTGCTCAGGGAGTCTGCTTGTTGATTCGCCTCCCCCGATATATGCTCTGCCTTGAGTGAGCCGAGATTGGCCTCTGCCCAAGAGTTCAGACTTGGGCTTCAAGCGTAAGGGTCTTGGATCGGGTCTCTCCCTGCCTGTTTACGTGTGCCTTTGCTGCCACATTGTATGTTAATACTAGCACATGTTGGCCCGCCACTATGGTGGAGAAGTGGTGGAGGGCCAGATGGATGGCCCTTAGATCTAGCCAGTTTATACTGTGGCTTAAATCCAAGCAGAACCATCGACCCTGGGCCAGTTGTGTCTGTAGGTGAGCCCCCCAGCCAAATAAGCTGGCATGCATGGTCAAGGTGAGCCTGGCAGGCTCCTTGAAGAGGGATCCCTTGACCATTGCCGGAGAGGTCCACCACAGGAGGGACAACAGTGTCTGCCATAGTACCCTTACCCTCCTGTTGAAGGAGCTCATGTTTAGCTTCTGAAAGGGGAGAAGGAACCACTGAAGCTCTCTGGAATGTAACCTGGCCCATGGAACGATCCCCATATAGGAGACTATCTTCCCCAGCAGCTGTGACAACTGTACCAGAGGAACTACCCTCTCCCTTCGGACCCGGTGTACGAGGGTCCGGATGCTGTCCCGGCATTCCTGGGAGAGGAAGACCTCACAAAGGTTTGAGTCTATAACTGCCCCCAGGTGGAGGTGATTTGACGGGACCGTGTGGCTCTTTTGGAAGTTCACAGAGAATCCGTGAACCTGCAGAGTCCTGATGGTGAGTGCCAGGTCCGACTGGCCCGAACGGAAGGAATGGGACTGGATAAGGATATCGTCCAGATAGCATTGAACGTGCACCGGGATCATTCTCAGATGGGCAGCTAATACCGCTAAGATCTTCATGAACACCTGTGGGGCCAGGGAAAGGCCAAATGGGAGCGCTTGTACTGAAAATGCCGATGCGCGTAACAAAACCGGAGGAACTTGCGGTGTTCGGGAAGGATTGGGACATGTAGGTAAGCTTCCATTAGGTCTATGGAGGACAAGAAATCCCTCCTCCTGATGTTGCCCAGAATGGACTTGAGAGTCTGCATCTTGAACCGTTTGTAGGTCAAGTAGTAATTTAGTCCTTTCAAGTCCAATATCTCTCTCCAGCCCCCCGAGGCCTTTGGTACCACGAACAGAATGGAGTAAAACCCCTGTCCTTTCTGTTTCGTGGCACTGGCTCTATGGCCTCTATCTCCAGTAGATGGGAGATGGCCATAGACATGAGCCTTGTCTTGGTGGCGTTTCTTGTGTTGGGGCAAGCTAGGAAGCGTCCTGGAGGTATGGATAAGAACTCCAGAGCAAGGCCGTGTCAGATGGTGTCTATCACACATGAGTCTGTGGTATTGACCTCCCAAATGTCGTTGAATAGGGATAGTTGACCACCTATGGGAGAGGTCTCCCTGGAGTCACTTGTTTCATCTATACGGACGACCTCCTGAACCCCGAAAGGGCCGCTTAGACTGGTACTGGCCCCTGGCTCTGGGGTTTTGGCGGTCCTGCTGGTGATCTTGTCTAGGGGGAAAGGATCTAGTGTTACGGGGCCAATCCCAGGACTGCCAGGCCCAAAAGGGCTGTCTCCAGTCCCAGGTGGGGCTGGTACTAAAGGACTGCCAACGGAAGTCTTGTTGGGGTCTTCTGCCCAACCTCCTGGAGGGGTGTGCAAGAACCTTGCATTTGTCCTTTCCCTCGACCAGGTATGGCTCGAGAACAGGGCCGAAGAGGTGGGTACCGGTATAAGGGGCGGTTGCTAGGCGCCACTTGGACTTCAGATCAGCCCACCATTGTTTTAGCCAGAGAAGTTTGCAGGACGAGACAGTAGCCGCAATGGATCTGGCAGAATATCTGGCAGAGTGAAGCATCCGCTACGTACTCCGATGCCACAACCAACTTGCCCAATATCTGGTGTGCTCACACCTGGTCTGGGGGAATCGATGCCTGGAGCTCACGGAGCCAGATGATTGAAGACCTGGTAAGAAAGATGACGATGTCGCCACCCTGACTGACCACACCAAGGCTTGGTGTGCCCTGCGGAGGGAAAATTAAATGTCTTTTCCTCTGCTTTCAAGGCCTCGGCCATGACCCTGGTATCGTGGAGGAAGAAAATAAGGAGGTTAGGGGCGTGTCCACAAGTGGCACTTCCAGGAGAGAGGAGAAGAAGGAAGAGACATTAAAAAGTTTTTTCTCTGTCCCGCTGGGAGTGGGGAGAGTGCCTAGGGAAGACCATTGCTTTTCCACCGTACTGCGGAAGAAGGGAGGGCAGGGAATCTGCTTCTCCTCAATCACCAGCTCTGAGAACAGAGGGTTCGAGTCCTGGGTGGTGGGAGCAATCGGTTTAGGCTCCTGTTCAGGAGCGATGTTGGCCGAAGTGCACGCCTTTAGGAGCAGTGTTCCTGAATAGAGAAGGATCAAAGAGGCCGGAGACTGGGGACGGGTCCGGAGCTGCTTCTTCATCCTCTGACATAGGCATGTCAGAGGTCTCATAGTCCACTGACTTATCCTCTCCAACTTGAGAGGATCTGTCCGAATAGCCCGAGCTGGGAAACACGGCAGGCCCTGTCTGAGGCAAAGATGCTGAGGGAGGAACGGGCATCTGAGGAGGCCGTTGACCCATGAAAGAGGCCATATATTGCACAAAGGCTTGAACCATAAAGTCCTGAAGATGGTCTGGCCACACCCCGTTGCTCTGTCGGGCAAATGCCAGCTGCCATAGGTGTGTATGTGACTTCCGGCCCTTGTTGAGCTGTGTGGGAGGGAGAAACCCTCCGAGTGCTTGCAAGCGAGGGAAGAGGGAGACCCACCTGTCCAGTTTCCCCCTGAGGAGACCAAGCCCTAGGGGCAGTATTCATTGGCACGTATTGAGGCTCAAATGGGGAGCGGTCCAGTGGAACGGGGGAGACCAACTCTGCTCCACTGGAGGTGAGCCTCTGAGCTCTGGAGAACTCCTCCTCCAGTGCCTGATGTCTCCTCGAGGCCTCTCTCTCAGCAGCTTTAGAGGGCTTCTTGGTTGACATGGCCTTTGCCTTGGCTTTCAGCCTCCCCGCCGCCTCCAGTTTGGAGGATCTGCACTTTTTCTTTGTGGGGAATACAGAAGAGCCCTGCAATGGCTGAGGAGTCTCACTGTCTGCCATTGTCACCGAAATATTCCGGCCAGGAGATATCCGGGGAGGGAGTGGAACACAATTCTGGCTGTCAGAGAGGGAAACCCCGGGCTCTGAGCAACAACAATGGCTGACAGCCAGATAGTTTCTAAAACTATCTGTTAGGCCCTGCTGGCACAGTGCCGCGCTAACAGGGACAGGTGGCAATTAATAAAATTCTCCCTGTGAATGGATGGACTGATGATAGTGTTTAGAGAACTGGGTCACTGAGGATCAGGGATATCTGCTGGTATAGTAGGCTAAAGGGCCCAAGGCCTGGCAGCAGTAATAAAGTATGATTGAGGAGCTTTGCTCTCAAAATGGCGGCCGTGCCACAGCCTATCACCCCTAGAGTGACCTAATTAGGTGGAAACTTCCCCCCACAAGGAATGTTCCCAGGGTGATGGGGTGTGCCCCTATCCTGCTATGGCAGGATGGACAGAGAGCCAGATCCTTCAGAAAAGTTCCCCTGAGGCAATTTGGGCTGAAGGGTTTCACGTCTGGTTGGATTCCTTCGCTTCCAAAATGGCAGCTGCACCAAAATAACAGCCTTTTTGAGGCCTACAGGGCCTTCCCAACCCTGAGGAGAGTATCCTGGCAGGCCCCTGGGAAAGCTAGCTGACCGTTCTGCTTTCACTCTGCATGGAGGACGACGATCTGCTGCTGTGATCGATCTTTTCCCTCCGCAGCATCCGCGACAATCTGGGGCGTCAGCTAATTGAAAGGGAGCCTCGCGGTGCCAAAACGCTGCAGCGAGGCTGTCCGGCCTCCGAGATCTTTGTGGGGGGTCGCCCAGCTGAGGCGAACACCCCGTGTCATCCAGAGAGCTCTCCCGGCCAATCGGGAGGCCCGATAGAGCTGAAAATGTGAGCAGCTCTCAGCTGCAGTCTAGAAGGCTCGATGGAGCCGAAAATGCTCACAGCCCCCGACAGCAATCAAACGAATTTGGATCAGCCAATTGGAATAGTGGGTTAACTAATTTCTAATTATATTTTTTTTTTGAAAGCCAATTCAAGTAAAGAGTGGAAATTCCACAGGGTCTCAGCTTGAGTATAATTAGAGGAGCTTCAATTATTGCTTCTTGCTGAGCAGAGACCATCGAAAACTGGGTACAGTCCAGCCCAGCGGGAGGCGTGGCAACTTCCTGACTTAGTCTCTTCTGAGCAAGAAGGCCGAGATAACCCACCAGTGGATTCTCCACTCATCATGCTGGAGAAAGAGGGAGGGAGGGAAGGAGGGAGGGAGGGAAGTCCCACCTTAACACTTGGCCACCAGCAGCCCTGTCATACTTTGCTTGTCAAAAGGTTGCAAAAGTGGATCACATGACCCTGGGATACTGTGACCATCATGAATATAAACCAGTTGCCAAACATCCAAATATAAATCACATGACCCTGGGCATGCTGCAATGATCATAAGTGTGAAAAATGGTCATAAGTCATTTCAGTGCAATTGTAACTTTGAACAGGTTTTTTTGGGGGGGTCATCAAGTTTTGACACCTTGCTAGGTGGTACTCGAATATTGCCATATCCTAAAAGTGGTACAGTTGGTGAAAAGGTTGAAAAGCCCTGGTCTATTGCACCCTCTGTATCTAGTACAATTTGTCAATTAAATCCAAATTGTGCTAAACTGAGGTGCATTAAATTGAAAGCTGGCAGGAATTTTAATAAATATTACATGCTTGGGAATGACAATTCTAGAAGAAAACTGACCTCACTTGTAAACTTTCCAAATGTATCTCTCAGGCCACTCTTCGGTGCTGGATTATATAGATTCTTAGTCTACACCAGGGGTTCTCAACCTTGGCGGTTTTAAGACTTGTGGACTTCAACATCCAGAATTTCCCAGCCAGTCATAAATACATGTCAGTTGCCAAGCATCCAAATTTTGATTACCTGACCATGGGGACGCTGCAACGGTTGTTAAGTCATAAGTCACTTTTTTCACTGCTGTTGCAACTTTGAACGGTCATTAAACAAATGTTTGTAAGTGGAGGACTACCTGTCGTCAAATGCCAGCAAAGTAGAAATCAGGTCAGACCACTACAAAGGCCAAGATTAAAATGAATATTAGATTCTGCATCTTGTATGAGATCAACTTCCAAATGCAAGCACAGGCTGTTTGCTGAAACAACAGACTGACGATTCATAGTGCATGTTAGGATCCTGAGTCTGGGATATGAACAGGATAATCTCTACTTGCCTAAGTACCATAACTGTTCAGTTTTCAAAATATTTATATTTAGTTTTCTACTCATCAAATGTATAAACATTTACTTCTCTTTTTTTAAGGAAAAAAATCCCAATTTTATGCCTCAAATATCTTTGCCCCCTCTGCTGTAAAATTCTTGTTTATGCAAAGGAAAACCATTCTTTCAAACCAATTGAAAACACCTTGCTCCAAACAATTGGATAAATGCACAAAGAAGTGGAAATGCTAGCAAATATAAGTGGATTTGAAATGGAACAACGTATGCAGTACTTTATCCAATTGCCTATTTGCAACCTAAATGAAGCCTAAATTTAAAAAATGGCTAAACAACTTTTTCATTTTTTCTATTATTTTCTACATTATTCTACTTTAATAAAATTCATTATATTAATTTAAAGATATTAATGAATGTACAATCTAGTCACATATCAATTGCATCATTTGGTATATCAAGCAGCTGTTACACTTTTTGTTTAAGAAATATATAAAGTATAGAGTAACCCTCAGTTTTACCTTCAATCTGTTTACTGTTATCAAATCAAACATTTGAAGAAACCCACTCTGCTACTTTACGTACTGTACTATTCTACCAAAGCAAACTTTCTAGACATGTAAAAATGCAAAAAGACAGCAAGAAGTGTGAAGCTAAATATAATTTCCCATGCTAGTTTTCTGCAATGAAAATGATTTTCCTAAATATGCATATTTATGTTATAGTTCCAAGAAAGATAGGTTGTCTAACAATATTTCTAAATATCAAAACTATAGATCATTTGCTCAGTGTCTGTGTTTGTAATCACTTGGCAGATGGTATCAGGAAGAGAACTGCATAAAACAAATTAATGTTGTTTCCTTTACCAGTTTCCACTTCAGTGACCTGGATGTCATTGCTTAAAAGCACCAGCTCAGCTGCTATTCAAAGGTTCTGTAATGCTTCTTACTGCCTGCCCATTCATTACCCTTGAAATGCTAATGCATTCTATGCTTGTGGGGCATCTCTCTGAAACGGCCTACAGAAAGCAATTAGTGAAAAGGTAAACAGAAACTAACAATATAAACCAGAATATTTCAGTGAATAAATGGCACTGTGAAGAATAAGGTCTTCCCTTTGCAAGAATACCAGTTAGTTTTCTTTGGCAAGTCAGAGTACCTCTATCTATCTGCTCCAATGAGAGATATTAAATAAAGACCCAGAGATAAGCTACATTTACATTACCATTCAATTAAAAAAGCTGATGAAGGAAACAAAAAGACCAGAACACATCCAGCAACTAACAGAATTAACACCAGACAAATAACCAAGCAGAAAACAACACCTTGATAAGATGAGATGAGATAACCTTTATTGTCATTTTTTTACTGTGGGCACAACGGCACACATCCAAAATGAACTTTAGTTGCCTGCTCTCAAAGTAATCAAGGCACTACCAAAGAGAAAATCACACACCTCCAATACCGATACAAACAAGGAGCGAACCCCACAATCACTAGCACCAATGATGTTACCTACTTAGGTAATGAATCTTCTGCAATCAAACAACCAAGCTCAGAGAGGACTCCGTATGAAAAAGAGGCAAAAAGAGACATACCAAGTAGCAAAATCTAGCCAAACTGAGCCAATCTCCGGAATCCCACAGAAAAATCCTCAATCCACAGAAAAAAAAGCTATGCTGGGCTACTAATACTTGAAAATGAAACCATTAGGAAATTCTAAGCTGTAGATCTGACTAAATAATTTTAAAAATCCACAAAGTAATTATGCCTCCACTGTCTTTTAATTGCCTTGCTTCCAAATTTTTAAAAAGTTGGATAGTAAGACCTTTTATTCCTACCTAGTTAAGACCTAGACCATGTTCTTATAACATGTCTTGAATGCTTCTGTACATTCTACTACAAGACAACTATTTTATTGTAGTTAATTTTCTTTTTTCTAGTTTTATTTCCTCTATTCTGCATTATTTCTGTTTTTAAAAGAAAAGCTTCTACACAGAGAATAACGAAAATTGGATACACACTTAAGAAACAAACCTAACATAATATATCTTGAATTACTATGATTCTACCCATTTGCTCATGGGGATTGCTCAGATTAGACGAACGTTATTTTAAATTTAGGAGAAAATTGTCATACAATAAAAACATACAAATATTGTACAATAAAAAACATACAAAACAAACTGAATAAAATAAAAGCAACTGCTAATAAACAGTAAAAATATTTTTCAGGCTGACCAAAGAACCCAGCAATTATGAAATATTCCACACTTCCCAGAAGCATCCACGTTCCCCACAAAAGCTGTTTCTAGGTAAATGCTGCGTTTACATGATGTGGTAGCCCATTTCATATGATGTACTAGCAGTCCACTCTCTTTTCTTATAAATACCCACAAATATGAACTATATTCATATACCCAGTTAAAAACAAAAAAAAAATTGTATAATATTCTCCTTTAAAAAGGCACATAGAAAAACAAATGTATATGGCATAATTTGCGATAGAATACTTGCAGTGTATATTTTTATACTCTAATTTATCAGTTGTTTTCATGCTGTATTCTATTTTGGGAGGCATCTTCATATGCAAGTTTATTTTTTCTTCAAAATGTATTTGCGTTTTTAAAACCTATATGAAATATCTATAGATATCTCTGTCAGTCTATCTACTATCTAAAGTTTTATTTAAAAGTTTAAAATTTTGAAAGCTATAGCTCTCTGGGCAGTTTATCATAAAACAAACTAAAATACAGTTTGAATAAAACATACATAATAAAATGCAAAATAAAAACACTATATACACTAGACAGCTGCAAAACAATCATTCAAAAACTAAAATTTCACAAAATTATACTTAAATCTGGCAATTAATAAGAGAAATAATGGTAACAGTTGGATGATCATAATATGAACTGCTTCGTTATACTTTTTATGGCATATAGCATCTAAATCGGGAAACGTGCTATGAAACCTAATTTCCCATTTCACCTAAAATTGGGAATAATAATTATAATTCAGAATCAGCGAAGTTTAAAAGCAACTTCAAATCCTAGATCAAGAGCAGAGAAGGGGCTGCACTCAAAGGAAAAAAAAACACACGCATTTGATAATCCAATTAAGGCAAAATACATTCACTGTATCTTGAAATAATTCTGGAGAAAAGTTTTACTCTTCTCTAAAATAAGTACTTGTTTTGTCTTACCTAAAATACAAAATGTGTTTGCTGTCAATAATACAAACTGAAAAATTATACTTTACATATACATATATACATACATAATTATATATATACATACATACATACATACATACATACATACATACATACATACATACATACATTTGTAGAATCCTATTGACAATATATGTAGTGCATAGTTTCTCCAATTTTCATCTAGTGACATACTGGAAATTTTGAGAATGTGTTCTAGGCCAAAATTGCAGCTATGGAACCTCGAGCATCCACAAAATAGTTGTATTAGATATTTTTTAAAAAGCACCAATTTCCCAAATGTTGCCATGCCTTTAATACTATTTGAAGACCAGTGCTTTTTTTCTAAAAAAAAAAAAAAGGTGCCGGAACTCACACACGTCATACAACCCGCCTTGCCTACCCTACAAGGTTCCATCCAAAAAAGGTGCCGGAACTCCGTTCTGGGCGTTCAATGAGAAAAAAAAGCTCTGTTGAAGACTATAGATGTCTTTGGAAATAAAGATGATAGCATCAGTGCTTTGTGTATTGGTGACTTGGAGGGATTCACATTGGGGATCCTAGACACCTGCCATTAAATGAGAGTATTTCTATCCAGTGGCAATTCAAAGGAAAATGCCTTTGTGTCTATTGTTGACTAATTTGTCAGGCTTCGAGAAATTCCCCGGTGTTTTGGACTTGGCTTGGTCTAGGATGGTTACATTTTTCCCAGTAGAAATCATGGTTAAGTCTGTCTATATGTTGTAAAATTGAAGAGTTTTCATCATGTCTTCTGACTGCTAGTTGGTGTTTGTGGATACGTTCTGCCAGTCTTCTGCCTCGTTATCCTACATTGGGTAATGAAACGTCTACAAGAAAACAAGCAAGCTCATAGAGTACCAGGGACCCCACATATATTTTCCTCTGTAAAGGATACAAATCTAGAGCACTTAGGTGTATCCTCACCTCATACTAGGCCTCCAAACTTCTCTCACCCAATGTGCACATGCAGATTTGGAGTTAGCTACATCATTGGGAGAAGCTGGCCTCCCCATAGTCCTGAATGCTGAGCATTCAGACTCATTGACTACTGTCTCCAACTAGGCAGGACAACCAGAGATATTTATTTCTGAGCCACCCAGTCCTCCATTAGTGGCAGTCTGGCCTAATGTCCCAGAGTTGTAACTAGAAAGATGGACAAGACCTGATTGAAATTGTAACTTCGGTATAATAAACAAGTTCTTTTATTGCTCTCAGTTGTCCATTCATAAAAGAAAGGAATATTTCCTTTTGCAGATTAATAAAGTAAGGACTGCAAAATGTATTAGGGATAAGTAATGCTTTTTAAGTTCTAACAATTTGGCCATAGTAAATAAAAGCATAATCTGCAATGATTTAAATTTTATCTTCCATGACTAAGTTAGTCCTGTGGTAATCGCTTAGCCTTTGCAATTGAAATGTTATGCTATATTTGTCCAGGTTTGCTAGTTACCTTTAGCTGTAGAATCTTTGAGTAAGCAATTATTTCCTCATCCTGTTCTATTTTTCATCTTATTCTGTGCCTGAACCACTATTTTGCATAACTGCTGTAGATTTCAGTTAATAAATAATTGGAAATCTTTCTTCTCTATATTATGGTATGCATTTGCAGGAAAGTAATAAACATCCCTGCTCTTTTAAACGTATTGTGCATTGTATCCTTATAGCAACTGAAGATTTCCTACTCCCCAGGATTAAGAAGTGCATCTAATCATTTACACTTAAATGTATAAGAATACAGATTTTATAGTGGTGATGTTGTTATTAGGGATAGCAAAAGATAAACACTGAGAGAAAACCCCACTCCTTACCAGCACTGGGATAATGAAGCATCCACAAGAAAATAAGCAAGCTCAGAGAGCACCAAGGAACCCTAATTTCAACCCTGAGCTACAAATATTCTCCTTTACTGAGTGGGTGTTTTGACTGATTTGGGGGAGCCAGTTGAGGGTAAAGCCCATCTGAGTGGTTTTCCAATAGTGGGCCTTGGGTATTGGTTATTTTGTTCTTTTATTACGATTTTACTATTTTGGTTAATTGAAACATGTACATTCCCAAATTCGTAGTGAGATAAGAATGAGTCGCTCCTGGCAAGGGGAAGGAAGCTGTGGCGGTATTTCTATATTGTCAGGTAAAGGAAGATATGGGGGGGTGGCACTTTCCAGTAGGCTGTTCCAAGAGACCCCTAAACCTGTGGCAAACCCAACTTTCAATCAAATTGCTCTACCTTGTGGACCGGTTGGCCAAAGGACTTTGTCACTACCAACCAGCTACCTTTGCAAGCTTGTCCCTGCTGCCTAATGGATCCACTTCTAGTGAGAATATATAATATCAGCTCTGAGGGCCTATAAGTCTTTTTATATATGCAGTTCAAGAAATTGAAATAGTAGAAAATAAAATGTATGATTCTGACTTGAATTCTATTTGTGTATCTGTGATAGACTGCTCCCGCCCCCCAATGTTTTTTGTGCTTTTGCTTTTCAACCACTTTGAACATAATACAGGTAGTCCTCAACATGCGACCACAATTGAGCCCAAACTTTCTATTGCTAAGTGAAACATTTAAGTGAGTTTTGCCTCCTTTTACAACCTTTCTTGCCACAGTTGCTAAGTGAATCACTGCAGTTGTTAAGTCAATAACACAATTATTAAGGGAATCTGGTTTCCTCACTGACTTTGCTTGTCAGAAAGTCGCAAAAAGGGGATCACATCATCCTGGGACACTGCAACCGTCATAAATATGAGTCAGTTGCCAAGCGCTGAATTTTGATTATGTGCTACGGAGATGCTGCAACAGTCGTAAGTGTGAAAAACGGTCACAAGTCACTTCTTCAATGCCTTTGTAACTTTGAATGGCCACTAAATGAATTGTTCTAAGTTAAGGACTACTTGTATGTGTACAGCTATCCCTTAGATGACTGGGAGTATGTATCAGTGATGAAGAATGATCTATCTACTGTATGTTTAAGTGCCCAGGGGTCAGAGACAATTGACATGAGTAATGTAGTACCTCCGTTGGTAGTTCAATTTTAGGCAAATTCTAATTGGCTCTTCAACATTACTTGAGCAAATGCACGCCTCTTCTGTTTAGAGCAGGGGCAGTGTCAACTTGTGGCGTTGATTTTTCTGCTACACCTGTTTTGGGATTCAACATACAGAGCACATCTGAACCCTTTGGAAACAACAGCAGGGATTCTAGGGATGTCCTTAATTACTGTAGAATAGCTTAACAGAATCTTGAAAGCTTCTCAGAGTCTCTTTACCAAACAAAATCAAGGCACGGTTATTTTGATTTTTTCCCTCACATTTTCCACTTTATCAGGACTGAACTGCCAGACATACTTTCTTTTATGGAATCCTGTATTATTTACTAATAAATTTCAAAGCATAATTTAAGATGCTAAGGCCCTTCATGACTTGGCGCCTGGGTATCTACAGAACTGCCTAATTCCACTATACCGGTTCGATTATTAGATACACGTTGTCCTCGGCTCACAACCATTCTTTTAATAACCATTCGAAGTTACAAGGGCACTGAGAAAAGTCACTTATGACCATTTTTCACACTTATGACCGTTGCAGCATCCCCATAGTCACATGATTAAAATTCAAACCCTTGGCAACTGACTCATATTTATGATGGTTGCAGTGTCCCAGGGTCATTTGATGATCACCTTTTGCGCCCTTATCAATTGTGTTACTAACTTAACAACTGCAGATTCACTTAACCACCGTGGCAAGAAAGGTTGGAAAATGGGGCAAAACTCACTTAACAACAGTTTCACTTAGCAACAGAAATTTGGGGTTCAATTATGAACGTAAGTCAAGAACTACCTGCATTAAGGAAATAGAGGCTACTGCTTCCATACTTCCAGGAAGGAAGGATCACCAAAGCCAGGCAGCACAGCAATAGGGACATCTTTGCGTTGGAATTGGAATTGGCATCCCACTGAAAATTAGACTCACCTCCTCTCTACTGGTCTTTAAGAAGCTATTAAAAACTGAATTATTCCAAAGAGCATTTTCATGATTTGTTGACTTAATTTATTGCACTATTTTTATTATTTCATTCTCTTTTATTTATTGTCATGTAGGTTGGCATTTTATGGAGATGTTTAAATTGTCATTTTTGCTATATTTACTGTAAGCTGCCAACAGCTGATTGATTTTGGTGGGTATGAGTCCAATAAGTAAATAAAGAAATAAACTTGACTCAGCTCCAAGAAAAAGCAACATACAGGTTAAAGACGGCTATAAGGAATTTGCAAATGATTCGTAATAGGATTTAAAATTGCTGATTTAGAAATTCCCAACCAAAAAAGTTACATTTCTGCCTAGGTCCATCTCAGGAAGGTTTTTTTAAAAGCCAAACTAACTTAAAGCCAATTATTCAAAGATGACCATATATTTTTCCACAGAGGAACTTATTATGGTCAATGTTCACAAAGTAGAAAGGCTTCATTACAGAAATTAAGAAGCCACTAGTCACCTACATGTCAGATCCTTTTTTTTCTATTCCTCTGTTATCCCATAGGCAGAATCCTGAGCTAATTAAGTCCACCTTACCTCTTAACGCAATAGCACTTAAGACTTATATACTGCTTCACAGTGCTTTACAGCCCTCTCTAAGCATTACAGAGTCAGCCTATTGCCCCCAACAATGTGGGTCTTCATTTTACCAACCTCGGAAGGATGGAAGGCTGAATCAACCTTGAGCTGCTTGATGAAAGTTAGCCCAGAAGGAAATATTAAAAAGGGCAGAAAAATATATTTTTCCTCAAAAGGACTTTTTAAAACCAAACTTGGCCCCAAATCTATCTCTCTGCCCCAAGCAAGAGCCAGGCCCATACAAATGCAAATGTAAAACCATCAGAAAGTTGAAGCCAGAGCAATCAAGAAGACAAAAGAGAAGATCTGCATACCCCACCCAAACTCTAGGAGTCAGCCCCATCACCTGGGAAGCAGGATATGATAATAGAATTAAACCACAGATATCAAGGCCTAGACAAACACTCAGAAACAGCCTCAAGGTTCATGCCACAGGAACAGGAAACTATTCCAAACAAGGCTAGAGGGGGTATAAAAGCCTACTGCCCCATGTGCTCAGCCATTTGCTCTCTTCTTCTCTCCTCTGCACTTTCCTGAATACCATCTTTCTGCAATAAACTGTAACCTTCTTCCCAAAGCAGTCACCATGTTTGCTTATTTATTCCCAGCTTGGATGAACCAGGATGAAGACCTTACTTCTAACATGCTCAGAATTGAACTCCTGGAGTGAGCAATGAGTTACCGTAGCTGGCAATATTGCATTCTAACCACTGCATCACTATGGCTCTTAAATAAGTGCTTATTTTTCTTATCGTTTGATTAACAAAGCTAGATAATAAAATAATTTCTTTTGGATGGGTTCACCAGAGCCCCTCATCATATGTAAGGATTGTAAGTAAGAAACTAAATACATATTTTTCAAATGATTTTTGCCTATTATAGATGCTTAGGCTTATGGGTCGGTGCCCCCACAATCTAGAGATCAGAGTCAATAGATACTAAAACCTGCATTGCAGCAATATTACTGATAGAAAAAAATGGACAATATGATAGGCAATATGAGAAAAATGTGTCTGTTTCTCAAGGAAGCAGTATGTTTTCTAGAGTTGCTTCCTCCCGGCAATCTTTTCAGTTTATATTCAACCAGTCAATCTACGAATATGTTTCTTTCACTACTTCTCTAAAATGCTAGCTTTGCATTTGACAGAAGGCAAAACAACAGTCAAAAGACATTACTCTTAAATTAAGCCAAATCCATTAGGGCTAAACAAAAATGTAGCTGCAAGCTAAAATAGTACTATGCCTCTGTGAATTACAGGACACATACTGTATGTAGTTCCACTATTCTTATTTAGCAGCCATTTGAATTTCAGACCTTATGTTCCCTTTTAACTGAAATATTGCAACCTATATACAGCTATTTTATAGCTACCGTAATAGTGATGTTAACGTTTTATCAATTTATAACTGTAACAATTTATAGCAGTAAATATAACTTGCAGCACTTTACTTGAGAAAATTGGAATGTTAGTGCATAACAAGACATATGTATAAAAAAAGTACCATGGTGGGTACCACAGAAGTCACAACGTAGTGGTTCCAGCTTTGATTTTCCAGTTTCCCTTTCTTCCCAGCTGGTACAGGAATTTTTTTTCCAGTAACCATAGTTTTCTTTTTGTTAATAAAATAAAAAGAAAGGTATAGACAGAGAGACTAACAGATCAGAGCCACTGTAGTTTATCTCTTTCCAACTCCCAAAAGTTTGTGTGTGTGTGTGTTTAGAGGGGGACTGTTGAAGGGGTAGATAAGATTGCTTAACCATGAGCTACCTAGGTTCACATGATGAGATTACTGATGCCATCACTGGACCAGATAAGCCCAACCCAGGCTGCAGATTGCCATAAATACAATTTCATTCATTATCTTAATTCCACTGACATCGTAATGCAGCAACAATATGAAATAATGCAGGGGTCCCCAACCTCCGGTCTGTGGACCGATATCGGACCGCAGTATGCCAGCAACCGGTCCGCACAAACAAGCAAAGCCCCATCCGTGCGATGCAGGCAGCATACAAAACCATGCACTCTCCAGTCCATGGAAAAACTTCTCTCCATGGAACTGGTCCCTGGTGCCCAAAAGGTTGGGGACCTCTGATATAGTGTATCATGCAAATCAGAAGAATTTAAGCTGTTCACTGAGCAATTATTAACTGAAAGCTTGAATACGAAGTATGTTTCTTATTATGTTAGGAAGAAACTAATTCAACAAGTTATTTTTTTCATATTTACTGGATACCTCAGAATATGGTTAAAAATATATTATTAACTTTATTATATTAAAATGTAAATGGACACTTTCTTATATTATATAGACTTGTGCTTCTGTTGCCTGAAAACTATCAGGCTCTGCATGGAGCAAAATAAACTCATATTCAACCACTGAATTACCCTACATCAGTGATGGCGAACCTATGGCACACGTGCCAGAGGTGGCACTCAGAGCCCTCTCTGTGGGTACGCGCGCCTCAATCTTTGGCTAAGTTTTCGCAGGAAAAAGCCATTTCTCAAGCCCCTTCCTAGCTAAAACAAGCTTCCGGAGCAAGCATGCTGTTTTCAGCTTTGAATTATATCAAATCTGACATCAGAAACAGACTAACAGATGACCCAAGTGCTGCATGTGTTGCTCTCAAACTTACAAAGTATAAGCCAAGGTTAGACAAATTATCAGCATGCATACAACAGCAAAAATCTCATTAATTGTTCAAAAGATGCCAAATGCAAACTTTTACCTTTCAGTAAAAAGTTGTTTGTATCATTGAAAGCTTTGTTATTGTGTTTTTCTTTTAAGACAAAAGATATTAATGTATGAGTTGTTTTTTCTAAACTAAAACCTCAGTATTCAAATTAAATTGCCATGTTGGCACTTTGCGATACATAAGTGGGTTTTGGGTTGCAGTTTGGGCACTCGGTCTCTAAAAGGTTCGCCATCACTGCCCTACATCAAGAGGCATGGTCCTGGGAAGAGGCATGGTCCCCTTAAGAATTGATACATAATTTGGAGATCTTCTTAGATCAGGGGTTCCCAAATGGGGGTGCGAGATGATATTCCAGGGAGTGCGAAAACTTGAGTTTTCAAAATTATAGTGTATATGCATAATTTGTTGCCGTTATTTCGAACTTTTGTAAGGGGTGCGAGAATATATCAAAAGCGTTCTAGGGGTGCAGGGTATAGAAAAGGTTGGGAGCCACTGTCTTAGATTGTTTTTACTGCTTAAGCAAATGTGAAGGATTGTTTCTGAGTTTTGGCTGAGGCAACTTTCCTCAATTTTGACCGGTATATCTCAGGATACTTTAATGATGATTATTGTAATGTGCGTCGTGATTCCGTGCCAGCCTGTGTTCCCAACAGCTGAATCCGGGGAATCTGAGGAGGAGGTGGAAGAGGCATTTGGAGGGCCATCAGGGTCAGAGGGAGGCTCTGATCAATTACAAGACTCACGGTTTGATGAAGAGCCTGGGCCCTCCAGTCGTGTTCCGGATGAAGTTCATCTGTGTGGGGAGAATGAGTCAGACCTGGAGGATTCACACATGATGGACATGATTGATGCTTGTAGACGCAGGCAATTAGCTAGAGCAGATCAGCAGCAGTCAATACGACAACTCCAGGGGAGGAGGAGAAGGCATTGAGAAGCCACGCCTTGGGATTGCTTTATAAAAAGGGAAGGTGTGGGCGGTGCTGGTTGCTGAAGGCAACCGTTTGTAAAGAACTTCCAAGGATCATGGTCTGTTTTGTTTTATCAGTGAATTTCTTGTTTAAACTTCTGCTCTGTTTGCTTTTGTAACCAATTATCTGTTAAGAAAGTATTCTGTGTTTTTGTTTTGGAGAAAAACTTATCAGGACTGTTTTGAAAATAAAAAGAGATTGGTTTTCCCAGCCTACAGTTTAAGAGGGGTTTGTTCTTGTGACGTAACAAGGACGGACGTAGGCTGGGACAGAACAATGTGTTTCATATGGGGCAGTCTTTCAAGACAATCTGGAAACTGTAACTACAAATAGTTCTTGATTTATGATGGCACTTAGAACTGGAACTTTCCTTGGTAAGTAATGCAGTTGTTAAGTGAACTGTGCCAAATTCTACAACCTTTTTTGCCAAAGTTGTTCAACAAACCACCACAATGAATCATGCAGTTGTTAAGCAAATCCAGCTTCTCCCATTGCCTTTGCTTGGCAGAAGATCCGTGGGAAGGTCAAAAATGGTGGTCATCTGATCCTGGGATACTGCAACCATCGTAAATATATGCTGGTTGCTGAGTGCCCAAATTCTGATCACTTGACTTCAGGGATACAGTGATGGTTGCAAGTGCAAGTAAGTCACTTTTTGTTTTTTTACTGTTGTTAACTTCAAATGGTCATTAAACAAATGGCTGTAAATCGAGAACTACCTGCAATTCAGAATGCAACAGTGTGATTGTTAGCTGGTTAATCCAGCCATTGCACAGTAACGCTTCTTCTGAAGTCACTATTGTAACTATTAATGAGCTTCCAGAACAATTCTGAACTGCTGGAAGCAATTCCTAAAGTTCTGTATGGTGTTACCCCAGTTTAAACCAGGCACTGCCTTGTTAGAACTGCTCACTGGTGAAAATAACTTGGCAACACCTGTTAAGAATTCTGTCTCCAGCTGAAGTGAGAATATGGACAGGATGACAGGTCTTCTTCTGTGATGGCCCCCACACTTTTACCCCCCCCCCCCGAGGTCTGTAAAGCTTCTTCCCTCATACTTTCTAGATCCTTAAGAGCAATTTTATTTCACCAAACCTAGTAATTCACCTTGGGGAAGGGTTTATTTATTATTTAATTTCTTACTAATAGACTTGTGTACTAGTTGTTTTATATTCTTACAATATGAGTTATTATTATTGCTGCTTTTAGCATGTTAATGTGTTCTCAGGGCTTTTGTTTTTGAAGGGCTATGAAAACTGTTAAATAAATGAAGAAAATATTGTCTGGGTTTGGTTTGGAATATTAAATTTTGTAAGTATTATGTTAAAATCAATTTACTAAGATGTGAACATACCTTTGAATTATATACCCCAAATTTGGAAGAATTATATAAATAATGAAGGACACTAGCCATAGGGAAGAGAGTAAAAAATATCACTCTTTAATGTTGAAAAGAGCACAACTCCAAATTTTCAGTCTTGGATTACTAATAAGTATTTGCTTTCTATTTATCAGTTGGCTCTCTATTGACTTAATGGAAAGATTGATCAATATTATTTTGTATAGACAGGGTTTAATTATGTGTTTTAAAACTAGGTTAACGATTTCTTATTTGCAAGGTAATTGTTATTTGTTATTTCTTCTATTTTTCTTTTTCCCGTATATTTAAGAAAGACAATTTATTTTTTAAAAAATTGTCTCGTTTTTTTTCTCAGCAAAATTGCCAAATGTGTAATGGCTATAAACAGAAACATAGTAGGTGAAGCTCTCTCAAACATGGCATTTTCACAAAGACTTTAATTTGCTGGATTTCTGTTAGTTATTCAGCAGGTGAAGGCAAGCTCAAGCAGGACAAAATAAGCAAATAAGCTTGCTAACTGCTTTCTCTTGCCTTCTTTAATTCTGTGACCTCTGGATTGGTCATAGCAGCTGGAGAATTACAGGATTTGCTCCAACATACCTGGAGACCATCAACTGAAGAACGCTGGTCTACTAATTCACAAAATATCTAAATCCTGATATGTAAAGGACAGATTGAATGAGAGAAGCATATGCAAATATGCACAAACAAAATAAAATGGTAAATACTGTTGTACTGCATTCATTTTCAGGACACCATTGGCTGATAAGTCTTTTAAAACAACTGTAATAAAGAGTTCTAATACACTAATCACAAACCTACCATAAAACATATCTTAAGATTAAAATAAAATCAAACCTTGAATAACACTACAAACCTCAAATAAGGTCAGTCATAATAAAAGAAAATAATCCATAGGATCTAACTGTACCTTTATCCTTATGCACATATATTCAGAAATAAGTCCTGCATTTACCAGAACATATAGCAAGTAGATGTAATTAAGACTGCAGGTACCCAGCACAAGTCTATACATTTTTATTTAAAAATAAGTAGTGCTGAGTCCAATGGGGTTTAGTCCCAGGAAAGCATATGTAGTGTTTCAGCTCCATGTTACTATGTTGTAGAATGAAGAAGCAAGCACATCATACAAATCTGGATTGATTCAAAAGGATAAAATCACACCACTAAAATATGTTTAGTATCCTTTTTCAATTTCTCAATCTCAGATAAACATGACAATGTGGCATATATGCCTGTACAAGGTGAACAGCAAAAGGTACAAACATTGAGGAAAAATATATCATTTTCATAGCAATGCAGGAGAATATTAAGGTTCTACGAAAAAGACTGCATATAGTTGCCATTATAGGAGTTTATGAAATATATAAACAAAAATATGTCCAAAAGCCTACTGATGGATAAGCACATATATATTATCTCAATAATGAGGAGCATCCCTCAAGGTTAGAGATTTATGCTACTTAACTGGTTTACTCCTTTGAATTTATTTATACCTAATTTTTAAGATCAGTAGAGGAAAGGGTTAAACTAAGCTTTTTGTTAATTATTTGTAATAAGCTTTCCAGACACTTTAAAAATCTTAACTTTCACTGGAGAAAGAGTGTTAAATTCATCTTCTCAATAAGCCTTGCAGAAAAATGAGAACGCACTAAATGAAGCTTCTAGTTACTTCTCAGGTACTTCATTTATCACCTCAGCAGTAAAATAAATGGCCAAACACTCAGTCACAGCCACCTCCACAAGAAATAAGTTAAAAAAAATGTAACAGCATCAGCATAACACTGAATAAAAAAGCAGTACTGGGCTGCACCATGATATGTTTAGATGCTGTTTTTAAGAAAGAGGGTAGGCCAAGGCACTTTCTGTCCCCTGAAGTGGCAAATGTCAGCAGGTACACTCTCTGCAAGTCAGCATGTCGACAGTGGTAAATACATCAAGATCCCAAGCAGATGGCACGAGGAGGAGGAGGAGGAGGAGGAGGAGGAAGGTGGTCCTCCAGGAAGCAGGAGATCAAGAAGGAGAACCAGCAGCGCCCCCTTCAGAAAAAAAAATACCCCTCAGGACCTCCTCCCCATTTGCCATGTGTAGTAGCACCCTGTTGCGATTTGCCACTCCCCACATCTCTCCCTACACGTAGAAATCCAAGCAACCGCGGGCACCTTCCAACCCACAGAGCGAGCTTCGTCTCGATCAGCTTTCCGAATAAACACACGCGTCATTCACCGCCTCGGCTTTCGACCGCAGGCAGGCGAAGTCGCCCCTCGCCTTGCCTCACATCGCCATCCCGAGGCACGACTCCCCGCAGCTCTTGCCTTCTTTCCCTCACCCCAAAGCGAGTCACAACGTCTCACCGCCGCCGCCGCCTCCCTCACAAGTTGCAAGCGCTCGCCCGGGACTGCCCGGCTGTTGAATCTGGCGGCCGCCCCGTCCGTATCCCCCCTTTCTCTGTCGCATCAAGTTGGGAAGGAGGGGAAGAGCAAGCCTGGTGGCTTCACAGAGGAAGCGGACGGGGGAGGGAGGGGGGATTTTGTGGAAAGCGACTCTACCCGTTCACACAGGTTAGATGACACGCAATGTGGCGCGTGCACCTCCTCCGCCCAGCCAGGCCCGCTTGTTCGATAAGTCGCGGGGGAGCTTTCCGCCCCTCGCGCTCGGCCGCCGGCTTCGGCGAACCTTGCGGGGCGATTTTTCTGCTTCCTCGGCTGCAAGGAGCCCTGGGCATCCCGCCCCATCCCCCACGCAGACAGGGAGCCTCCGCCTTTTCCCTACCTTCCTCTCCGCGCCTTTGCGCCAAAGCCACGCGCGACGCACAGCAGCCGCAGCGGCTCTGGCTGGGATGCGGATGGCGGGAGCGGCGGCGGCGGCAGCAACGCAGTGGCAGGCAGGAAACCTGGGAAGCCGCTTTCCCTTCAGCCGCTAGTCCGGCCTCTCGCTCCACCTCCTCGGCTTAGCCCGGCAGCCATCCGCGACAGCGCCTCTTTCTGCCCCCGCCTCCCGCGCTTCCTTCAGCCCGCCTCCGAGGCTCCCCCGTGACTCCGGTGTGGCGACCAGGCCCTCAGCTCGGCCGAGGGGCGCTTCGCTTAGACCGGCGCCAAGGAAACGGAGGAGCCTTGTCCTCAGGCTGCGGAGGTGGCATTTATGGCCGCAAGAGGGAAACCATCTCCGGCCCGCCGACCTCTCTTCGGGTGTTGAAATTGTCTTCGGGTCTTAATTGTAGCTTTTGTGTTGCAAGTCTCTATAGGTCTGAAGTAACGAGTTTCTCTCAGGATGTGCAGAGCCCAGTTCCGTATCTCTGAGTGTACATTAAGGTTACAGGTAGTCTTCAATTTACAGCCATTTGTTTAATGACCGGGGAAAAATGACATCATTTTTTCACACAACCATTGCAGCATCCCGTGATCACATCAAAATTCAGATGCTTGGCAACTGATTCATATTTATGATGGTTGCACTGTCCCAGAGTCATGTGATCACCTTTTGTGACCTTCTGACAAGCAAAGTCAAATGGGGAAGCCAGATTCATTTAACACCATGTTACTAATTTAACAACTGCAGTGATTCACTTAACAACTGTAGCAAGAAAAGTCATAAAATGAGGCAAAATTCACTTGACAAGTCTCACTTAGCAACATAAATGTTTGGGCTCACTTGTTGTAATTCAAAAACTACCTAGTATTTTGCTGTTGTAGCTCTGTAGTGCAAAATATGCCTTATACAAAGGAGTAGCCTGGTGCCAGACCCTGGTATTTCCTGTGAATGAGCAGGCATCTTGACCTTTTTGCTGCTGTTCTCAATGGAAGTTTATTTAGATTATAGAACTACTTTTATTTGCAAATTTATAGTTCTATGTATTATTTATTTTTTGTTGTTGTTAATTGCGAAGTCGTGTCCGACCCATCGCGACCCCATGGACAACAAAAATTTATTTTTATCCCGCCTTTATTATTGTTTTTCCCCCTAGAAATAAGATGGCAAACATGCATAGTATTCTTCCTCCTATTTTCTCCACAACAACAGAACCCTCTGAGGTGGATTGCACTGAGAGAGATTGATTCAAGGTAACCCAGTTGGCTTCTATGCCAAAGGCAGGACTAGAACTCTCAGTCTCCTGGTTTCTAGCTTGGTACGGTGATACCTTAACCATTACAGCAAATTGGCTCTGTTGAATGTTGCTATCCTGATACCCTTATAGTATTTGGACCACATTCTGAAAGGTAAGTTACTCTAAGCCTCACTGGGAGAAAGATATGATATAAATCAGCAAAGACTTGTATCTAATTCAAGAAGTTAATAGAATAGAAAATAATGAGAAACATTTGTAACACTAAAACAAAGGGCTCAGGTATTTTTTGAACTCAGGCATCAGGCCTATACAATATTCCAATTTTCTTCTCCATTAATCTATTTCCATACAGCAAGGAAAGATGGTCTTGAACAGACATGTCAAACTTGCAATGTCATGTGACGTCACGTGATATATCGGAACTTTTTCCCCATTGTTGTGACCCCTCCGGCCCGTGAGCCTGCAGTTTGACACCCCTGGTCTTGAAGGTGCATTTTGTTATCAAAATGGATCCTTTGAAGAAAATCATGGTGTGCAGTGAAGCTGGTATCATAAGCTAGAGATCTTCACAAATTGCAAAATTCGGAGCCCCTAAAATGATAAATTTATATGTGCAATAATAACTCCTTTTAAATAAAGCAAAAAGTTAGAGTTGGACAGGAAATAAAAATATCACGCTTAATAAATTTAATTGCTAGATCAAAATAAAATTCCAAACAATTTAATTTGTTTAAATTTTACAGTACTGTATTGGAAATAAGTAACAAAAAAAACAATACAATTTATTTTTCACATTTCTGAACTGCCCATCTCTCTCAAAGAAGAAAACTTACTGTCATTTTCTAAAGGGAAGGGATATATTTGCCTAATTCTTGAAATCTTGATTTCATTTCCACTCTTCAAAGTTAGGAGAGAAAAGAAAATAGAAGGCTTTCCTTTGCTTAAACCAGCTTCTCTTAAATTGCTTTGGATTTGTTGTAGCTTGGAAAATACTGACTGTTAAGTTGTTTTTGGCTGTCTTTCCTGACCCACAGTTAAGACAACAGACAGCCCATATTTTTTCTACAATATTTGGGTCTGGTGCTTGATTTGTAAATATCTCTCTCTTCCTCTCTCCCTCTCTCCCTCTCCTCTTCTACCTTGTATCTTTTCCTTTTTTATCCTGGAAACAGAGTGGAAATAGCAATAGGGCAGATACTCAGAGCTTTGCACAGAAGTCTTGTGCCCTCCAGGCATGTTTAATCCTCCTTTGACAGGCATAATCTGTGTTGTTGGTAGTGTTTTTTAAGAAAAACAAAAATAACAGGTTTCATTGTGTGCTCAGGAACCCTTGAAAACCAGCTTTGGGCCAGTCATTCTCTCTCAATCCAACAACCTCACAAGTTTGGTGTGGGAAAAAATAGGAGGAGGAAGAGTATTAGGTATGTCCATTGCCTTATGTTACAGATAGTCCTTGATTTACAACAGTTCATTTAGTGACCGTTCAAAGTTACAATGGCACTGAAAAAAGTGACTTATGACTGTTTTTCACACAACATTGCAGCATCACCATGGTCACTTGATCAACATTCAAATGCTTAGCAACTGGCTCATATTTATGACAGCTGCTGTGTCCCAGGGTCATGTGAATACCTTTTGTGATCCTCTGGCAGGCAAAGTCAATGGGGAAGCCAGATTCACTTAACAACCATGTTATTAACTTAACCACTGCAGTGATTTACTTAACCACTTTGGCAAGAAAAGTTGTAAAATGAGGCAAATTCACTTAACAAATGTTTCATTTAGCAGCAGCAATTTTGGGCTCAATTGTGGTCGTAAGTTGAAAACTACTTGTACTTATAAAAACAATAAAGGCGGGATGTAGTTACCTTTGGCAAGATAGGTGACATACACATTTAGTAATAAAAATATAAATAAGCTGATTGAGTAAATAAGGTAAACAATAAACAGTGAATAATACAGGTCTTCAACAATTATAGCAGGGCTCTTTCTCTGCCTTCCCTTAGCAATGCATACATTTATTCCATTGCAATCTCTCTTTGGGCAGCTACAATAATGAGGATTGCACCTAGTGCATAAAATATTTCCTGCTGTGCTGCTCAGAGAGGGTAAGAAGAGGAAGCAGCACGTAGCAACCATCAATTCTGTCTTTCTGGAAAGCAGCAGGAAGGCTGGGTTCAGCAGCAGCGGTGTTGCTAGGATTTCCTAGCACAAGGCAGCCGCATAGAAGCCTTAAACTCAGGTAGCATGTGGTTTGCCTTTAGAATTTCTTTGTTAAAGAGTTTCTCTTCTGTGGGGAATTAGATAGTAGGAAGTCAAGAGGGCACAAAGAGGGAACCAGGGAGGAGAAATGGAAACAAAAAGGTGAGGAAAAGATCAACCTGCAGAGTGTACAACACTTTGACCCCAAAGCACCTCTGACCAGAAAAATGCCACTCTTAACAGGGAAAAAGAAGAAAAAGCACATACGGCTCTTTTGATTTACTTACTGAAATATGCTATACTGGGTTTATTCATTAAAGTGTTTGTATTACTTATTTTATGTATTATCTGAAAATGCCTTAAATCCATTAGGATTGAGGTACTAGATAAATTGTACAAATAAATGCATAAAATTGAGGTACTAGATAAATTGTACAAATAAATGCATAAAATTCTCACTGAAGTCTATCAATTCTTTAGGCCCTTAAAATATCTAAGTGTATTTCAGTTACTTTATCATTTTCAGAACTAGATGATTTTCATAGGAGCATACACACATTAAAATGTATTTACAGGTAGGCTTCAGTTAACAATCATTTGTTCAGCAACCATTAACAATTGTAACACTGCTGAATATTGTAAGGCAGGGGTGTCAAACTATTGGCCCACGGGCCGGATGCGTCACACCAAAACCGAACCCACCCCATTGCCGGCAATGGGAAAAAAGTCGCAATATGTCGTGTCATGTGATGTCATGAGTTTGACACCTGTGTTGTAAGGAGACTTACAGCCAGGACTCAAAACTCCTGCAATCAAATCAATTTGGAATTTGGCAAATGGTTCACAGTTATAATGGTCATAACGTCTTGCGGTTATATGATTGCCATTTGCAACCTTCACTGCCTACTTCTGATAAGCGAAGTCAATGGGAAAGCCGGGAGAAAGTCTCAAATGATGATTATGTGACATGCCTAATGACTGCAACTGGAACTGGCATTACAAATCAGGTTTAGGGTCACATGATATCACATTTTACCACCATATTGCTTAGCAGCAGAAATCCTGATTATGGTCATTAACTGGGGACTATCTGTATGGTATTATTATAAATCCAGGTTCACAATGCAGTGCTTCTCCTAGTTATTTCCAAGTTATACATTATTTGAAGTTCCCTTGAGCTTGTCCACAAGTGTTCTGCCTTAGTATTTCGAGTACTGAGTTAAGAAAAACCCATTCATTTCCCTCCTCCCCACAAAATAAAAATGCTTACTAGTATCCCCGCCCCCCTCCACTTCATTTATTTGCAAGTATTACTCTATATGCAAGGCAGATGGGCTCAGTTACAGTGGTGAGTGCAGCATTGGAAGATCAGAAAGATCAGGTTAAAGACAGCATCCTGGAGCATCTGTATGGCCATTAATAGTCAGTAATGATTATGGCATATAATCATCTAACCAATCAATCAGTTTGTCTGCATAAATTTTCCCTGTGTTTTGGCAAAAAAATCTTTTTGACAAACGGTGGTAACGGAAGATCAGTTGTAAAACATGGTAAAATCCTTCTGGACATTGTAGCCTTGTGGCGATACAGCAATAAACCTGCATTTATAACTTGGCATTTATTTATAACAACTGCACACTTGTATGGTACTTGACAAAAAGTTCAAAATACTGGAGAAGCTGATAGCTACACTTTGACAGATGAGAGTTGAAGATTTATTAAAGAAAGGAGAGGCTGTATCCTAGCTGACTGAGGAGACCACAAAGAAGCAAGGAGAGTGGATGGCTTAAGTACAGATAGAGATATCTAGAGATATTCTCCACCGCTAGTTCAACCTTTCAGTACACCAAAAGTCAAGAAGCAGAAGAGCAGGGATTCCAGGAATGCTCTCTTATTATTGTAAAATAACAAAACCTTGAAAACCTGCCATAACTTTCTCTACTCCATCTTACACCAAACAAAGTAAATCAATTAACTTGGTCTCATATACTCAATAAAACATTTTATACCAATTGTCTCTTAGACTGTAGGTTGTTGTAAATTTCATTTTTTTCTCCATAAATCTTACCATTATTGTCCTGTAATTCTTTAAAGTTCTGTATCCATTTTATCATCCAATTTTTGATTTATTCTACCTCTGTGTTGAATTTTAATAAGAATTCATAAATACATATGATCTTGGTTCTGTATAAGCACTCCATCTTTCTTACAGCCCTCTTCTCTGAAATTGCTTTTTATTTTTTTCAGTTATTTGCAAATCCATTAATCATAGTAAGTTCTTACCTTTATTAAGCAGTTAGGGGTTTTGCGGAAAAATTTCCAATATTCTCAATTAATGTAATCCAGAAGAATAATATTGATAAAAAGTAACTGGACATTCAGAGAGCCATGAATGGGAAGAGTGATTGCTTGTTAGTATTGGTTTAGAAAAATATATGTTACTTTTAAATATTTGGTTTAAGCACCCTTGTTTTGGATGTTATGATGAAAGCTTGTGAGAATTAATGAAGACCACAGGAATGGTGAGAGACTTCAATTGGGATATTTTTTTTTTGCTAGTGTCAGAAGTGGTTCTCTGGGGGAAAAAAGAAACTGAAGTGAAAGTGAAATGACTTACAAGAAGAGAGAGTGTATGTCATTTATTCCCTTTTTAAAAAAGATAATTACTGATGGTAGAATGGATGGAAAGCCACCTGGAGCATTTTGGAATACAGTGCCCAATGTAAAATTATAATAAAATAATAATAAAACAAAACAGACATGAACAAAACTGATGTGGAAGCTGTTTGGAACAGCAAGCAAACGTGGAGTTACGCTAATGTGTAGTATGAAAATGGATAGTGGAATGAAGTATTGTAGGTATAAAAAGCTATGAATGAAAAAAAAGCCTATAATAAAAAGATGATTGCAAAGGCAATCTCCAACAGAAGGAAAAGGATTAAAAATAAAAGCAATAAAATTATTTGGAATTAAAATGAAGGTATGGAATAGTAGGAGTATTTTGAGATTTGTTTGAAGACACTGGAATATGTTGAAGAGTAGAATTGAAATTAATACTACAAAGGTCAGTGTCCAAGAAATAAAAGGCCAACGAGGAAACATATTCAAGTTTTGATTGGGTAATTTCGATGGTGGAAATATCTTGATTCCAGCAAAACACAGGACAAAATATGCCATGACATCCTTGTTAGCAAGCTATTTAAGCGTGAACATGGTTAGCATGATAATGAAGCTGACAAAAAGGTCAATTTAAAATTGTACTTGGGGTGTTATCCATACATGCTCATCAAACTGATTTATCTAGGTTGAAATAAAATTTGGTCCTGTGTCCTGTACTTCATTAATCTTTTTCATTGATGATTTGCACTAAGATATGGAAGAACGCTTGTTACATTTCAGATGGCAGAAAATTGCATGGCATAGCTAATGCTCTAGAAAGCAAACGTACATTTAGGTTAGAAAATAACAGAATAAAATTTAGCAGAAGCAACTGTAAACTTCACATATGAAGTAATAATCAAACTACAGGTATAGGATGGGTGAGGATGCTCAACTTGGTAACATTACTTGATGTAGCTTATTATGAACTGAATATTAAACAGCAAATGAATGTGGTAAACAGAAAGTTAGATTGCTTTTTTCCCTACTCCTTGAAAGATAATAGTTCCATTTTATCTTGCATTGGTCATCCTGAATATTATGTCCAGTTCTGAGAGCCACACTTTTAAGAAAGGCTTCTGACTACTGTAGCTGGAGCATATTTAGAAAGAGTCATCAAGGGTGATGGGGGGGGGGGGTGTCTAGGAACTGCTCTATGAAGAAATATTGAAAAAGTTTAGCCATGAGAGGAGAAGGCCAAGAGGATGCTGTAGCATTCCTCAAATCCTTGAAAATGTGACACAAAAAGTAAAAGATTTTCAGATACGCAATACACGGAATAATAAATTTTAAAATAGAGAAAGGCAGATTAGGAAAAAAAAAAAAAGATACTTGTAGTTCAACAGTGAGAACAATTGCCCAGAGAGGCAGCAGACTCACCCTTGCTAAATTGTATTAAACAACAAACTTTGGGGAATTTTTAATTTGGATTCCTACACTGAACAGGGACTGGACTTCATGGACATATCCTCTTCAAAAAAGTGATGAATAGGTAATCAGAAAACTTATAGTCAAGAAGGGAAAAATAAAGACTTATATCATTTAAAAACTTAGAATTCCAGCTTCTGACTTTCATGAAATTTTAATCTCTGGTTTCTAATACTTTGAGAAATATTTTATATAAGGAGACTTTTCAAATAGGACCTAGTGAACCATTCATTATTTCAGAATCAGCATAACGATTAATTCATACAGATCTAAAAAGTAAAAAAGGATTTTAAAAGAACTCCCTTATTTTAAATCTAATATAGTATATTTAAAAAAAACTCACTATACTCATTCTTATGAGTGGAAAGCTTTATTTTCTTACAGAAATAAATTAAATATAATTTGACAGTAAAAAAAAACAAACAAACCCAAGTCGGTGTACTAAAAGTTTTTGTAAAAGACACATGCTAATGTAGATTGGAAAAAAATATCTGCTCACCAGACAAAGGCAAAAATGATAGTAAAGCATTAACAGAGCAGAGCAAAATTTATTCAGAAGTTGTTCTTTATCTCTATACTGTCTATCCCTTATATGTACAACTAAAAAATCACTTGAGTTACGTATAAGAAAATGAGGTTCCGTGAAATGTGGACATTCTAAAGTTTTCACATATTTTTATATAACTTCTAAATGAAAAGTATCCCTTCTGTTCTTGATTGCCAGCTAGGTATGGGGCAACTTTTTGATATGTTAAAATATCAGAATTTAGGAAAATGTACAGACCACTCAGTTCTTAAACTTCAAATTCTTCAATATCATTTTTCTGTTAATGATAGTAATATGATTATTGGGTGACCCAAGTAAATAAAGTAGAAATTTATCATTTTAAGCTTTCTCAACCTGGTGCCCTTAAAATAGGATGGGATATCAACTCCAATTAGACTGGGAATTTTGGTGCCTGGCAAGGCCATCCTACAGTATCTGAAGGGCATCAGTTAGGGAGGGGAGCTTTCCGTATAGAAATTGAGATTCATTTCCTGATTTCTTTTACTTTTGCATTTTAGTAGGCATTGAAAGGTTCCTAATAGTCTCCTGATAATCAAAAAAGGTACCGTAAAAACCAATATAAAAACAACACAGCAACATGCTTAAGTCAGGTAACAGAGGGTTTGGCATCCATACTACAAACCATTGAAAACACAAAGAGTACACAATTTGCTTTAATAGAGCTTCATATTTTGCTTCAAGAGACATATTCTTTCAATTTTTCTAATAGTGATGATGGAAATGCTGTAGGTCAGTGTCCCTGCAGATGAATAAGTTTACAGAGTGTTTTAATTTTTGTTCATTCAAGTCAAACAAGACAAAATTGAAAAGGCTGTCCAAAGGACATCAGCTGAAACCAAGCAGTCTGTTCCTTTTGGCCCTTGCCATAATTTCCTTCAATTTCATTGAAAAAAAAGGTGAAGAATTAAGAATTTGCAAATCCACTATTACGTTCTACATGTTCTCCTCCCATCCATCCCCCCAAATAATATCTAGTTTGTTTTCTCCCCTTGAAACATACTGTATGCACAAAAATTTGGGCAAAAGGCAAAGCTGGGCAGTGTTTTTTTAAGAGTAAATCCGTTAAAAATAATAATGTATATTCAGTTGAATGCATTTCTTAGACATCACTATTGCTGGGGGGGGGGGAGAAACATTCATCTGGCACTGCAGCAGCCATGCATGCTTGTGATGGTTTAGTTTCCATCTGCTTTTTATTAGTTCTCTATTTATAGGTTATTGTGTAAATAAACCACTTAGGTTTTTAATTTTTTAAAAAATTAGAAGCAGTTGATCCTTGTTTTTTAATCTCTCCTTTTTAATAGAATCCCATGCTCCAAGCGATTACACAATTCAACAACTCTTGTATGATAGTTTTTTAAAACTAAGACAGGCAGTTTAGGCTTATAGGATCCATTTCATTTTTCCCTTATGGCACATTGACACATACATGGAAATATAACACACACACACACACACACACACACACACACACACATATCATTTAAAACAATTAATTCAAGATTTTTAGTACTGAATGAAATTCACTCTCCTGCTTGAATTAACCTAGCTGTCTTCATCTGACCAATATAATTAGGAAGAGATGGAAGAACAGCCATCTATATTAAATAACTGAGAATCGGAAATGCTTCTGCAAGATAATCTAATGAGTAGGCCTATTTTTTATATATTGCTCACCTTTGATTACAATTTATCTACAGAGACCAGATACAGCAGTGGTTCTCAACCTGTGGGTCGCAACCCCATTTGGGGTCGAACGACCATTTCACGGGGGTCGCCAAACAACGCAGTCCGCCATTTTTTCCCCCTTTTCCTTAGCTGTGCTACTCCCTTTTATTCTATTGGCTTTTGAAAGCCAATAGAATAGACTCTCTTGAATAGTCTAATTCTATTGGCTTTCAAAAGCCAATAGGAATTGTTCAGGCTGTCTCTGCCCTGCTGAGCCCGCCAAAAGTCCCATTCTGCAAACGGTGCTGCAAGTTGTCTGCAGCGAAGGCGAGCTGTCTGGAAGTTTCCACCCCTCCCTGCTGAGCAACTACTAAAAATGTAAGTAAAAGAGGGCCAGAGGTGGGAGGTGGGAGGCCGGCGGGCGCAGGGAGGGTTGCTGGCATGTGTGGGACCCGGCAGGTGGTCGGCCTGCTCCGTCTCTGCCGCTTGCCAGCTACGCCTCGGCTGGTGCAGGGGGCGGCACCATGCATGCACGGCGCTCCCGGGCAGGGAAAGTCCTCGACTTATGACTGGTTGGGTAGTCCTTGACTTACGACCAGTTGGGTAGTCCTCAACTTATGACTGGTTGGGTAGTCCTCGATTTACAACCGGTTTGGGATCGCGGCATTAAAAAGGTTGAGAACCACTGAAATACAGTATCTTCTGATTAATGAACAAATATAACAATTGTCATTTGCAAAAATCCCCAAATGAACAATTGTTACATCCAGGAAAATGCTGTCAATTAGATGCTTTAAATATTTGGGGATGTATTCCATATCTTTAAAATATTCCTGGCCATCCAGATAAACTGCTACAACCTAGTAGTAAAATTTTGTACAGCAGCTTGTACTGTGAACCAGTAGGTAACAACTCGTAAAACAGGCATGTCAAACTTGCGACATCATGTGACGTTGCGTGACGTATCAGAGCTTTTTTGCCATTGCCGGCAATGGGGTGGGCGCGGCTCCGGTATGATGAAACTGGCCCAAGGGCCGGCAGTTTGACACTTGTCGTAAAGTGATTTGCTCAACAGCTGTACCATTCTTTCAATGTTGTGTAGCTTATTGTCTAGGAGATATTTCAATACTTATAGACTATTTTAAATTGTTAGTCTTTTGCTATAACAAAGCATTACTTTGTATGAATAATTTTCACAAACATTTATTTTACTCACCAAATCATTACCAGTATACAATACACTAAAGGAGAAAGAATGTGTTATATCTTCATAAAGGAAATTAAGCCACATTAAGTTTCATTAAAAATCTGTTCCTTATCCTATCACTCATTTTTGTTGTTCAAAATCTGAACAGCTTTTATTTTCACCCAACACCACACCAGAAGTGGTGCCATAGAAAATCCCGCCAAATGTGAAGATGCCAAAGGAGTACTGCTAGTGAAGTTCATGGAGCGTGGTTTGACCATCAATTCAGAAGTCTACTATGAAATGTTATGAAAACTCAGATGAGCCATCTATAACAAGCGTCGGGGCATGCTGACTTCCGGTGTGGTCGTTCACGATAATGCTCGCCCGCACACCGCTAGGCACACCCAAGAACTTTTGAAGCAGTTACGTTGGGGTGTTTTTGATCACCCCCCAATAGCCCAGATTTGGCACCGAGCGACTACTAAGGAATTTCAAACCTTGTAAGACGTTATGACAAGTGCCTCAATTTGAATGGCGATTATGTCAAAAAGTAATGTTGTAGTTTTCTAATGTGTATAATAAAAGTTCTGTATCTGCGAGTGTCTGTCAATGATAACCAAATGGAGGTTTATTTCAGAATTGCCCTCATATTTGTATGTGGACATTATTGGAAGCTCTTCTCCAGGATACATTTTGAGCTGTGATGTATTAGGACTATGATAAGAGCTTCTTGACAAGCTTACCTTTTCATTTCCACAACTATCCTCAATATCCTTTGAATGCCAGGAGAATACCTATTTTAAATTATCCCAGGCCTTTTAAAATAATCACATGGTACTTTATTATATCCCAGAAAAAAAAATGGATAAAATAGATCAACCCACAGGCACAAATGATTAGGCTCAATTTACCCTTTTACATTATGTGAAGACCAAACCCTCTGATTTATAATGCTGGGAAAGGTAGAATGAATGAGAAGAGGCTGACCAAAGTGGATGAACTCAGTTACAATGTTGATGGGGGAACATTTGGAAGATTCGGAAGTACCAGGCTGAAGACACATTGTCTAAGAAAAAAAATCTATCTATGCACTGCTCACAGTCAATGCCAAATTGAAGGCGCATAGTCAAACATTTTATTAACTTTTTTTATGTTTTACCTGTCTCATATTTATTGTTCCTGTCCTTACAAATTGCTAGACAAGGATAGAAATACCGGAGTTGCATTTGATTATTGTTTTAATTTAATATTTAAGAGGAAATTAATATTTAACAGGATAAGTATTTCTGGATGTGATATGCAAGCAGAACACAGCTGAGAAAGGTTAAACACTTGGTATTATGATTGTCTTTTTTTCTTTTTAAGGATGATGTAATTGTAATGTATTTTATTGTACACAACTAGTGTAATGCATTTAAATTTACTTTCTGATTGAAGACATAAAAGTGCTTGTAGTAAATAAATATACTATTGATGTCACAATTATGGCAATTTCTATGCTATAAGGAGTTTTTCAAACTTCATGATTAAAAAATGACCCACTTCTGATTTCTTGTCAATCATGCTGGCTCCCCCAGGCTAATTCCTGTCAGATTCTTAGGGCCAAGTGAAATAGATGGATTCAATAGTAATGATAATAACAATGGAGTGCTGAAGTGTCCAAATGCCTATTTGATATGACAGCTGCCAGAAGCATGGAGCCTTCAACACTGAAATCTCCTGGTACTTCAAACTCTCTAAGTGACAGCTGCTATTCAGGAGACTGCCACGTGGAATATAGTACAATCCTATGTACTCTGTAATAAATGCAAAAGCAACGATATCTCTGTGCCATTGTTCATTTCTTCTAGGATTTGTTTTTAATGTTTGTTTTCAATGTTTTCATTCAAATGGAGTCCTACAGAAATGTAGCTACAATATCATTCTTAACACTTAAATGATAGAGTTGTCATTCCCATGATCCAATGTTAAGTGTTAGCAGTAAGTTTTAATAATTAAAGAAGTGTCCAACCTTGGCAACTTTAAGATCTGTGGACTTCAACATGGCTGACTCGGGAATTCTGGGAGTTGAAGCCCACAAGTCTTAAGGTTGTCAAAGTTGTACATTTCTGATCTAAAGATATGAATAGCAGGTGGAAATCTAAAAAAAAAATGAAAGAGGAAGACTGAGATTCTAGGAGAACATTTTATTTAAAAACTGCCTATATTTAACCAGAAAAAGTACACTATTTTTTATACACTAACACAATAACTTATACTGTGCTTAGTACTAGAACATTCTACATAAACACATATAAAATCCCCATAAACACCCAAATGTAAATGATAAATAGTGAAACATTCACTTTGCTGCTCAATGCCTTTGTCACTATTGTGATTTTGCTTATTAGAATTGGAAGATATCTGCTTAGGGATGGAAAGAACCCCAAGCATCAGTCTGTAATCTGCAGTGTGATATAATCAGGAAAAAAAAGAATTAATTTAACATACATAAATCCAAACTCAAAGTCGGAAATCGGTAGCTATCATCCACTTTTACTATGACCACCTGCTAGTACAATCTTTTAAGCAGAATAAATTTCCACTCTTCTCCAGGTCCACCCAGAATTTAATAAAATCACAAAATTAAGCATCAGTTTGCAAAGTAAAAGATGCCAAATCTATAAAGAAGCAGGGATACAGTGATAATGAATATGGAAATACTAAGTGTTCTTAAGTAGTTACAGTACAATAATTTAAATCTAAATTATAGCAGCAATAAAAACAATGAAAGCAGCTATAAAGGACATTTTATTGCACCAAAATAGGTACCGTGTAGTAAATGGCAAAATCAAGGAAACTACACACAAAAGTATCACTAAGTCTTCTACTAAGCAATACTGTAGCATAAAAAAGGTTTACATTTGTGCTGCATCACATCATAATAGCTTCACTGCATTTGATTTAATACTGTGGCCAATAATCTGAACCATATTTTTGCATCAGAAATGGATCCTTCTGTGAAGCAGTTTGGCATATTTGCCAACAACAAAACAACAAAAATCTACAAGCTGTGGATAAAATCATAAAGCTGAATTCAAAATACTTATGTGGTTTATTCAAACTGTTCTGTTTGTTTAGTGACTCATCCTAAAAAAAACCAAACCAAAACAAAACCCTTCATTTTTAACCAGGGCTATCCAACTTTGTCAACTTCAACTCCCAGAATTCTGAGAATGCCGTCTGAGGAAATCTGGGAGTGGAAGTCCACAGGTCTTAAAGTTGCCAAGGTTAGACACCCCTGGTTTAAACTGTACAATATTTTTTAAAAGAAAATGCATTTTCACGGTGTCCATTACTGTTCTAAATCCTTTGTCAGTATTTTAAGTAGGAAGTAGTGATATTTAAAAATATGTAAATATAGCTGAGATTAGCTACTGATAACACTACTGCAAATGAAGTAGAGCATAGAAAGAGGCCAAGTCTATCCAAGTACTTTCTTCACTGCCTCAAAAGTACAACCGTATGAATCTAAGGGTTGGTTTGTCAAGAATATTTATATATATTCTACTTTTTCTTTTACAATGTAGCTTAATCGATAGCCTGCAAAGATTGTAAACTACTCCTAAGCTCAATCATCTATTCAGATTGATCAAGTATCATAAAGCTATCATAATTACTGGCAGGAGACACAGAGCAAGGATGCGTATGTCAGCTGATTTAAACTTTAAAATGAGTTTGTTGCAAATGGGTTTTTTTTTTCCTACATACTTCCTTCTGCTTTTTTTTCTGGCTGAAAAACATAATTTGTTTGAAGCCATCCAAAGAACATCACAAATTTGATTGGAGGAGAAGCTATAACTCAAATTAACATTTTAACTAGTTAAAGGAGGAGAGAAAGAGGAGGGAAGTAGGGAAGGTTTTAGAGAGGGTGGACGCGGCCTGGGGGGAATGGGCAGGCAGTACCAATGGTTATGAATTTATTTTATTCCAAAATGGTATTTTGTATGATGTACAAATGGAAAAAAAAATAAAAACTTTTTCAAAAAAAACAACAAAAACAAAACATTTTAACTAGTGTTCTGCTCTATACCCAAGATATATTATTTTTCCTTAAGAGCAAACCAGTGGAATTCCACAATGCATGAAATCTATGCAGAGAAACAAACCAATTAATATTTATTTAATTCATGCTACCCAATTTTACCCAATCCGTACTATCCAACAGTTTTAGGGCAATGTACAATATTTTGAAGGGTAGCATAAAATTAAATGAATGGCAGAATGCATTCCCACATCACTACTGAAGACTTAAACAGCCTGATTCCAAAGTAATTGAAAACAAAGTATTTCATGAGCTAGCAAAAAGCGCAAGTAGCCCGATTGCCCCCTTGCCCTTCGTTGCCAGAGGGGGAGACTGGCACAACTATAGTGTGTTTAAATTGGCGTTAGTAATAAATCAGGATGAGAATACATGAAACATATACATGGGGAGAATTATGTACACATCTGAACATTGTGAAGGACTGGTTTATTTGAAATCAAAAGGGAAAGCTTCTAACTTCAGGAAAGAAGGACTTACAAGCAAATGTGGTTCACTACAACTCAATTTACAAAGCGGGAAACAAGACTTTCCTTTTGCATGGGCTACAGCTTTGCTTTGTTCTGTCTGTTTAATATGAAGTGCTCTCCTATTAGTATTAATCTACTTGATTACTTTGGAGCAACAGAACATATAAACTGAAAGCAGTTTTGCTAGAAAATATATGCTGAAATGGCACCAAGACAGGAAATGGAGTCTTTCACAAAATAAAAAATAATAATAATAAAAAAATCCAACCAAATAATTCAGGGAAAGCTTGTAAGATTTCGAAGAAATGAATGAAAAAAAAACATTTAATCCACTTTCTTATGTAAGTTGCACTCTTATGTAAGTGGAAATAAGCTTTTTAAAAGCACATTGTTATACACTGTTGTGTTTAATTCCTTTCTTATGTTTAATTTCACCGCTTAGTTCTGAATACTTTCCACTCATTTCAAAATGTAAATCTAACCCATTTAAAATGTAATACAGTACTGGTCTATACTCAAAGACATGGTAGTCTGGTAGAACACAGTGGGATTTACTTCTGAGTATGTATGAATATTTAGGACACTTAACGTCTTACTTTCAGAGAGCAGAGTAATAAATGGGATTTAAATGTGTCCTAAGCTGCAATTCTATGTATATTTATCTGGGAGTAAACTCACTAAAGACAGTGTATTTTACATTGGAGTAAATATTAATTAACATACACATTTAAATTTCATTGGATTATGCCCCATGTTAGAAAGTATTTTCCTAATAATTGGTTGCATTAAATATGCACAAATATCAACCTAATTGCTAAGGTTTGCATCTTAGAAGAAGAGTATAATATCTCTAATCACACAATATTGAATCTACATGAGATTCGTATCCTTGGTATTAGAAGACATGCTCAGTTAAGACTTATATTGAGCAGCAGAAGAAATTAATAATTTGTAAATTATGTTAAACATAATTTCACCTCTTCCTTTCAGGAACCCTCCGGTACAAAGAGACTGGAACTTAACCTACAATAAGGCCCACAGCTATTTTTATTTAAAAGACAAAATAAGTTGTTTCAAAAGCAAAGAAAACTGAACAAGAGCCACAACGGTTTTTTTAAAAAGCCATTAACCAGTTACACTAAGTAGAAAGCTAGACTGATAATATACCATTTTTAGGCATTTAAGTATTTACAACAGTAGACAACATAATGGTAAAAAGTATTTAATGCACTAGTTAATCTATGCCCTGAGTAAAATTAGCATTATGAGTTAGAAATCACAGGGAAGAGTCCATTTTCACTGACTTTACTATGTAATAAAAGCATTAACTGACCACATGTGGTCATTTCCTTCTTTTGACAATAGCAGAGTGCTCAGTTTATCGAAATGGAAAAATGAAGTCTAGGCACTAAAAATTTTTGACTTAGAAAACTATTTGAAACAAATGTTTCCTAAGATATTAGATAGGCTTCCTACAGTTCTCGCTTTTTGAACCCCAAGGATGAGGTTCTGCATCAGAGGTGTCAAACTGCCGGCCCGCGGGCCGGACATGTCATCGGGAAACCACGCCCACCCCATTGCTGGCAATGGCGAAAAAGCTCCGATACGCTGCGCGATGTCATGTGACGTCGCAAGTGTGACATGTCTGTACTACATAAAAAGAAGCTCACCTGAAGAGATGGCCTTATCCCTGTTTTTGGGAGGTAGTCAAGTGTTACCCATAAGAGACAACTTTCCTCATTGTACCACCATACTTTTTAAAGAAGGAAATAACTTAGGACACAACAAATTAAACACAGTAAGAGAGAAAAATGTCTCATTAATGTGTACTGGCTTTGTTCTTTAACAAAAGCTGCCTCAAAACAATTTAGAGTACTGGATTCCCCAGCTTTTTATCAAAAAATGTTTCAAATCCAACAAAAACTCTATCATTTGAGGGAATGTATCTTGGTATTTCTCAAGCTTGGCAACTTTAAAAAAAGGAGGAATTCTGGGAGTTGAAGTCCACCCCTTTAAAGTCGCCAAGCCTAAGAAACACTGGTCTAGGTGTTCATATCCATTTTTCACTTGAAACACCTTGTACAATTAAAAGGTGACAGTCTAAGTCAGGGGTAGGCAACCTCAGCTCTTTTATGACTCATGGACTTCAACTCCCAGAATTCCATGAGTTGAAGTCCATGAATCATAAAAGAGCCGAGGTTGCCTACCCCTGGTCTAAGTTCTGTCATTCAAATAAAATTGTAAAATTGTAAATTATATCCATAATAACTAGGAATGGAAGTAAAATACTTTTTTTTTTTGCTTGATGTTATCCAAAAATGCTACTATTTTCAATGGAAACCACCGAGCAACTTTCCAAATCAGGCTATATAGATTTAACTGTACAGCCAGTCATTTCCTAATACTGGCAGACAAATTTATTTTCTTAGAAGAGTTACAAACTTCATTATTATGCAAATAATATTCCAGGTAAGACAAAGTGATGTAATGAACTAAAGGTTTAAAGCAGATAAGGTATAAGGCAAATTAATGTTGAATATGTAACTATATTTTTCTGATGTTTTCTACATAGAGCTAACAATACATCTCATAATAACTTAAGTAGATTGCTTCTTCTTTAACTCTTTCACTAAAACAAAACTGTATTTAAAAACAACGTATATACACTCTGTGTTTTAATAAGCAGGGGAAAACAGATCAACCATTGCTGCAAACATACAGCTCAAAATCAATGGCTTCTGTTGGTGTTGGCTACATTCATACCGACCTTATTAAAAGGATAAGCATCATTTTCTGCCTGTGATGAACATTAATATAAATAAGGGGGGGGAACCCAATAATGTAACTATCAAGAAAGCTTTTGAAATAGTCAAACCATTCAATTAAACTTTTATTTATTAAGAAAGCAGATTTATCCCTACTGAGAAAAACAGGTAGTCCCCGATTTACAACAATTGAGCCCAAAATTTCTGTTGCTAAGTGAGACAATATTTAAGTGAGTTTTGCACCATTTTATGATCTTTGTTTCCAAAGTTGCTAATTGAATCACTGCAGTTGTTAAGTTATTAACAAAGTTAAGTGAGGCTGGCTTCCCCATTGACTGTGCTTGTCTGAAGGTGGCAAAAGGTGATCACATGACCCTGGGGACACTGCAACCATCATAAATACATGCCACTTGCCAAGAGTCTGAATTTTGATCATGCGACCAAAGGGCTGTTGCAACAGTCTCAAAATGTGAAAAATGGTCATAGGTCACTTTTTTCAGTGCCATTGTAACTTTGAATGGTCACTGAACGAATCTTTGTAAGTCGAGAACTACCTGCACTCATGGAAGGCGTTCTGCTTAACAATATAGAGTTAAAAATAAAAGTATGTTTAGCAGATGGTTAGTATGATGGAAACAGTATCAAAACAGGGCTGAAACTGGAAAAAAATGATATAAAGTCTAGTAGAAGTTTAACTATCTCAATGGTATCTGGGGTACAACTGTCATCCCGAAGAGACTAGCAATTATATCTGGGAGTACAACTGTCAGAGATGAAGAAGAGACTAATTAATTCACAAATATATCAGAGATGAAGAGTTAATTTCTAGATCAATTCACAAATAATGATGTACTCAATGGTTGCTTGCTTATGTTGATCTCCTAATTTAGTATTTTAAAGCAGCAGTCCCTAACTTTTCCAGCTCTGCAGACTAGCAGCTGTGCAGTGGGGGGAGGGGATGGTTTCACAAGTGTGCTTGCCACTTGCACAAATGGCGCTTCGCATGCTCGCCTGCTGCTTGTGCGGCCTGCTTCCCAAAGGGCCACAGCCCAGTGCTGGACCAAGGATCGGGAGTTGGGGACCCCTGTTTTAAAGGAGTTTTAATTTTTGAAGTACCCCATGATATCCATAAACATCTGCAGTTTACATTTAACAAAAAGATAGCATAGGCTCTTATTAATTATATAAGGAAAAATAAAAATGTAGCTGTTCAAATGTGATGCAATCTAACAAACAGCAAACGAGCAGTCAGTTACAAGTGAGCAAAATAGCCTAATGAGTGGAAAAGGGACTGGTTAAACTGTGTGTATCCCAACATCAGTCATGGGGGGGGGAGGAAGGTGTTAACCTTTAAATATGTAGGTGTGAATGGGGCAGATTACTTGTTTAGAGTGCTACTGAACTCAGACTACTTGTAATTAGTTAAGACTACTGCTTTGCCTTTGCCAGCAATGTCCATGACATGATAGGAGTGAATATGGAACAGCTCAACTTTTTCCTTTCTTTAGTTCATTCTAAGCCGAATTTAAATTACTCAGCTAACGTAACTAGTTTGTTGGTTTATTTGCAGGTGAACACAATTTAGGATGTAGGATGAATAAAATAATGAATCCTGTAGAATCCTCCTAGCAAAGGCACGTTGTGCCTCATTTTCAGAGCCTCTAATCAGTACATTTTTAACTAAGATTGCATTGTTAACAATTCCCGAATTCCTAAGAACACCTATGGACTATATTCTGTGATGCTTATAGTGTGCTTGTATTAATACAATTAACAAATTTTATGAAGAAACACTTGGTATTGGATAAGGTGGTCAGGTGTTTTCTCACTGGTGTCATGGTTGAGTTATTAGGTCTCAGTATTTTGACTTCTGACATGCTAAGTGCTTAATATATTGCTATTTAGTAGTGCAGAGCTCTGCTAGGTGCCTTTAATGTATGGTAATAATCACTAGCGCCCAGAGGCATAGTTAAATATACGTGATTCTTGTACGCAATTTTTCCCATTCTGAGACTTCAAAGGAACTAGTCAAATTAGTGTTCACAAATGGATTCTGAATTAATCCAACTACAGAGGTTTTCATCTATACTCTAAATAAATACCATCTATAGCATTTAGAGATGCCTGTTATGTTTCTGTGTGGATTTGTATTTCTAGACAATCCTACATTTCAGAAATATGCTGGCTATGCTCATATATTTAACTTCCAGTTTGCTTGCAACAGGCCCTTAATATTATGCAGTTAGGACTCTAAAAAGGCAGGTTTTTGTTTGTTCTTCCATTTCTGATGGAATTGTTCATCTGTTATTTCTCTGAATCTTAAAACTATACATTTTTTCAGTCATTCTGCTAATATTTCTGTAAACCCTTCAAACAAACCCTTTTATTTTGCAAGCTATAAGCAAAGGTTAAAATACAGAAATACTCTGTAATTTAATTCCAGATTTGAAATTTGGTTTTATTGCGTATACCAGGGGTGTCAAAACTGCTGGCCCATGGGCCAGATGCATCACGCAGAAGCCGCACCCATCCCAGCTCTGGCAGGGGGAAAAAAGTCACGATACATCGCGACACGTCAAGTGACACAGCGAGTTTGACACCCCTGGCACATAAAATCCCTAATGCTTTCCCTGGGAGATACAAATTTAAAGACAGAATTTGACCTTATTCTATAACAAAAGGGCAGCAAATTGAATAGCTACAGTTGCCTCTATGTAACTGCAGCAAATCTAACTTGAATTTCAGAGTTAAAAAAAAAAAAAGCAAAAATGGATTTCAAGTTGTATTTCGTTAGTTTCTTTGATAGCCTTCATAAACTCAATCCAGCTCAAGCACAGAAGAAATTGTCTGCCCCATCATGAACAATCTGCTTAGTCTTACCTCCACATTTTCTTCTTTCCTGTCCGCATTTACGTGAATAACCTGAGGAAAACTCAAAAAAGCAAATTGAGCACTGTACTTCCACAAGCGATTTAAATGGGTCTTGCAAAGGAGCCATACATGGTCCTGTTGCAATAAAAGGAAGATGAATGAGTCCCAGTGCATGGTAGATTGTCCATTAAGTGAAGTATCATTACAAAGATAACATCCATGGTCAGCATATTGTCTATCATACCCAGTACCTATCATGTACATCATCACATACAATAAAAATCCAAGTATGAAACGCTTTATATGTTTTGGGAAAGGAAAATCTGCATGTGCCAAGAAAATTGCAGGCAGGGATAAGATTAGATAGAATTTTGTTCCTTGGTCATCTTCTTGTATTTCCATATCTTGCAACCATCAAATTCATGAAAGCCTCCAAATTCACAAAAGCCAGAGAAAACCTAAACACCAGTGTTCTTATATTGAATGATTAGTTTTAGTTTGGTAGACTTTTTTTTTTTTACATAACTATCCAATTTCATATAACCATATCCCACTTTCACTATAATAATAATAAAAGTCATAGGATTGTAAGATTATCGGAGCAATTCAAATATGAAATAAAAAGAAGTCAGAAGAACAGTGATGCAATGCAATTATAAAATGAAGACTTGTACTCAAAACCATTTTGACATTGCCATGCTGAATGATTTTCCATGGTTTTCACCGACCAATGACTTTGATTAGGTGTATTTATTATGGACGAGGTATTTTTCAGAATGAAATCATTGTTCACCAGTAGATCTACCTTTCTATTTTTCTATTACTCCAGTTATATTAGTTACTTTAAAATTTGCACTTAATTTATATTAACACTAAGCAGTTCCTTTTTAGGTGGGGCTATCCTACAAAGATCCATAAAAATTAACACAAAGTGTTTTTTAAAAATATAAATAGAATTAAACCCAATGTCAATAAATGAAGTTTAGCAGTGACAGGAATAACAGAAGGGTGAAAAGTGCCAGGGGTCCTAAGTACACCTGTCTGTAAAGAAGATATTGCACTAAACAAAGACCCTAAAGAGTTTTAAAAGATCTTCACTGACTTAGAAAAGAAACTAGCCATTTTCTGTACGAACTTGCAAACCTTGCCTGATCTGCCTCCCTACACGTTGACAAAACGTGATCGATGAACTTATATTCTTCTTCCACGTTGATACAGTCCTGCATAGGAGCACGCTTCAGGCGTTTGGTTTCTTGACTATAGCTTTGTTTGTTGCATTCAGTTAAACCGTCAACATCCATGGCTTGTGTGGTATGGCCAGTTGTAACATGAGGATGTGAATTATTAACTGTTCCATCCTTAATGTTTGAAGTGGATGACCAGATGCTTGGAACTGGACACTTCTTTAAGTGGTTTTGAAGGTAGAAGACTTGGCGTCTTTAAAGAACAAAAAACATATGGAAATCAAACTTAGTTTGAAGGACTAAGCTCCAACTTAACATAACCTACATTTTGTAAATAATGTCTGAGTACAATAGCTAACACTCTGTGAATTCCCTGAGAAAGCAATAAAACAATATTTGTATCATTTTGTCCATCTGTCAGCAGAATTTACCTTGCTGACAGATCATATTCTCATTACTACTGTATTCTTCATACATCCTCAACAAACTTGTTCTAGAGCAGCGGTTCTCAATCTGTGGGTTGCGACCCTTTTGGGGGTCGAACAACCCTTTCACAGGGATCGCCTAAGATCATCAGAAAACACATATTTCTGATGGTCTTAGGAACCGAGACACCTCCTCCACCATTTGCAGAGAGAGGGAGAGAGAGAGAGGCACTTTCGCTTCCCTTCTCTCTCTCTCTCAGGTGGACTTACCCCCTGCAGGGCTCCTGATTGGCCCTGTGCCTGGGTGCCCCACCCCCTGGGAGAAGCACGGCCAGGGCCTCGTGGCCTTGGAACCGCCCGGGAAAGCCCTGGGATCCCTGCTGGGAGCGGCCCGCTGGAGGCTCCGTGAGCGGGCCAGCCCTCTCGCAAGCCGTAGCCCAAAGGAGACCATCCCCTGCGATCCCCAGCCAGCCCGGACCATTGGACCCGCTGCCCAGGAAGGCGTGCCAGAATCCAGGCTGCCGGGAAGGAAGAAGGAGATTCAGCAAAGGTAGGAGAGGAGAGCCGCCTCCTGGGGCCCAGCGCTGGCAGCGGCTTCCTTGCCATCCTCTTCCTCCTCCCCTTTCTCTTGCTGCCCCCCAGGCGGCTCGGGCTGGCGCCGGGGCAAGAGGGGTGCCGGGGGGGGAGCAGCTGGGCTGGCAGAGGGGCTGGCGGGCCACATGGCACCAGACCCCACCGCGGCTCCATCAGATGGGCGGAGGGTGAGGCCGGGCAGCACGGAGTCCCAGTTGGGGTGGCGGCAGCGGTTTTCTCACCCTTCTCCTCTCCTTCCTCCTGCTGCCCCCAAGGCGGCTCAGGCTGGCACCGGGGCAAAAGGGGTGCCTGGGGGGAGCAGCCGGGCTGGCAGAGGGGCTGGCAGGGGCGGCGGCCAGGCTGGGGGCAGTGGGGACCCCCAATGATGAACAGTGGCCGCCGCTGCTGGAGCCACTGCCTCCCGCCCTGCTCCCCCTCCCCGCCCGCTCGGCTGAGGACGCAGCAGAGGCCGGGCTTGGGGCGGCGGGGAGCCCCAATGATGCTGCCATAAGAGAGGAAAGAGAAAGAAACAGAGGAAAAGAGAGAGGAAAGAGAGAAAGAGAAAGGGAGGAAACAGAGAAAGAGAGGAAAGAGAGAAAAAAAGAGGAAAGAGAGAGAGAAAGAAACGGGGAGAGGAAAGAGAAAAAGAAGAGGGAAAGAGAGAGGAAAGAGGGATCGAGAGAGAAAGAGAAGAGAGATAGAGGAAAGAGAAAGAGAGGAAAGAGAGAAACAGGAAAGAGAAAGAGAGAAACAGGAAAAGAGGAAAGAGAAAAACGGGAGAGGAAAGAGAAAAAAGGGAAAGAGAGGAAAGAGAGAGAAAGAGAAGAGAGAGGAAAGAGAGAAAGAGGAAAGAGAGAAACAGGAAAAGAGGAAAGAGAGAAAGAGGGAGAAAAGAGAAAGAGAAAGAGGAAAGAGAGGAAAGAGAAAGAGAGGAAAGACAGAAAGAGAGGAGAGAGAGAGAGAAAGAGGGAGAGAAATGGCGCTTCTCCAACCAGCCTGGGCAGAACCGGCGGAGCGGCCTTCCTGCCCCCCTCCCCTGCCAGCTGGATGGGGGGTTGGGGATCACCACAACATGAGGAACTGTATTAAAGGGTCACGGCATTAGGAAGGTTGAGAACCACTGTTCTAGAGGCTTGGGAATTTAGAGGAGGAATACAACTTATCACAAGATACCAGAAAGGAAAACCTGGCTTGGAAAAAAAGTGCATCCGATTTGAAGGGGTAACTGTCATTTTCAATCCTTTATTATTTAAATTTCCTTACCTGTGATACCATAACGTTTCATGCCCTGGGTAAGTGTCAATTAAATCAGTGCAGAGCCCTATTTCCTCTTTCAGATACAGCGAATGATCTGGCTGTTGCTTTTCCATGCAAAAAGCTTCTGCACCTTCATCTGCCTCATCTTTTGGAAAACAAGATGTTTGTTGATTGGTTGGATGATCACATAACTTTATAATACAATCAGTCCCAGTTCTGACAATCAAAGATTTTAATAAAAACTGACGGTAGTGGAATCCACTATGGTCTGAAACATGCATGGAAACCCAGCGTTTAGTGGAAGAAAGTTCATCGAGAAGAATCTGAGAATTAAAAACATAATAAAATGAAGCATTCAGCATAAACACTAATCAGCTTTCACCTTCAAATTATCTTTTATGACAATGTATTCTAAACTATTGCAAGGAGTCTAAGATACACACCAAACATGGAAAAAAACCCACATCCAAATTAAAAACAAAAGCAAAATTTACACAGATGCTAACCCAAACATATTTAATTATTCGGGAAAGGTGAGCAATGAGAAATCTGAATTAGCCTAGGAGGAAGGAAAAGCACTAAATGATGTGGATTAGTTTCTACTTCTTCCTAACCACTGCTGGTATATCAATTTCTCCTGGCATAGGTAAAACATACTATTTTCCCACCGCCACGTTCCTTTATCACAACTGGCAATGATGTCTAGAAGTTGCACATACATGCACCCAATCCTTAACCAGTACTACTTCCATTTATACTGTGTGCACAATTATTAGGCAAATTGCATTTTGGAGGAATCATTTTCTTATTGAACAACTACAGTGCTCTTGGTCAATCCGAAATGTTAATAAACCTCAAACCTGAATATAAAATAAAAGTAAGGTTTCGGCTTTCTTAGGAAAATATCTATGTGTGCATAACTATTGGACAGCTATTAGTGTACAGAATTAATATGCAACTAAACAAAAAATGAAAATTTGCCCATCTCACTCATTTGCACCTGTTAAAGTGAGAATAATAAACAAACAACTCAAAATGTAAAAATAACATTTCCGACATTTCACACACAAAAAATGAGTAACCAGTATAGTCACCCTTCTTTTCAATAACAGTCATAAGCCTTCCATTCACGGACTCTGTCAGTTTCTTGATCTGTTGACCGTCAACATTTTGTGCAGCGACAACCACAGCTTCCCAGACACTGTTCAGAGAGGTGTACTGTTTTCCTTCACCATAAATCTCCCACAAGTTCTCAATAGGGTTTAGGTCTGGTGAGGAAGGGGGCCATGTCATTATTCATTCATCTTTAAGGCCTTTACTGGCTAACCGTGCATTGGAGTACTTCAGTGCATGCAATGAAACATTGTCCTGCATAAAAATCATGGTCTTCTTGAAAGATGCAGACTTTTTCCTGTACCACTGCTTGAAGAAAGTGTCTTCTAAAAACTGGCAGTAGGTTTGGGAGTTGATTTTGAGTCCATCTTCAACCTGAAAAGGTCCAACTAGCTCATCTTTAATAATACCAGCCCATACCAATACCCCACCTCCACCTTGCTGGCATCTGAGTTCGAAGTGGAGTTCTGTGCTGGTTACTGATCCAGCCATGGGCCCATCCATCTGGTCTGTCAAGAATCACTCTCATCTCATCAGTCCATAAATCTCTGAAAAATCTGTCTTCAGATATTTCTTGGCCCAGTCTTGCTGTTCCAATTTATGGGTCTTGTTTAGTGGTGGTTGGGTTTCAGCCTTCTTTTCCTTGGCCATGTCTCTGAACACCTTGTACTTCTGGGCACTCCAGGTAGGTTACAGTTCTGGAATATGACAGTACTGAAGGATAATGGGTTCCTGATAGCTTCACGTTTGATTGTTCTCAAATCTTTGGCAGTTAATGTGCATCTTTTTTTCTCAACACATTTCTTGCCATTCTGTTCGCAACAAAATGTTTGAGGGTTCACACCTCAATATCTTAGCACTTTCAAGAGTGCTGCATCTTTTTGAAAGACTTTTTACAATTTTTGACTTTTCAGAGTCAATTAAATCTCTTTTTGGCCCATTTGCCTGAGAAAAAAAAAGTTGCCTAATAATTATGCACACCTTTATATGGGTACATATAGGCCACACTCTCCCTCATTACACAAATACACATCACCTGATATGCTTATATCCAATAAACATTCAAGTTTATACAGCTTGAAGGTAGAAAGTATGCATAAAAATGATGATATGGTCAAAATACTCACTTGCCTAATAATTGTGCACACAGTTTATGTCCCTACTATACTTGATCTAGAACATAGGTACCAAACTCACCATGTCACGTGACATGTCACAACGTATCGTGACATTTTTTGCATTGTGCGGTCTCTGTATGATGCAACTGGCTCGTAGGCCGGCAGTTTGACACCCCTGATCTAGAACTATCTACCCGCCCCATCAGGGCCACCAGTTATGGCCCACTTACACTTTTGTTATTACATGAAATGCAACATCTGCCCATTCCAGGTCCTTAGAAAGGACTCCTTAGGTGACAAAAATGTTAAATCCCAGTCTAAACATCTGGCTGACTATGCGACCAACCATACTAAATATAGTAAGAATATTTTCCTTTTAGATTTTAAGATGGATATGACAGGATTCCAACGGATTCACAGAATTCACTTTAGAGGACGCTCTGGATATTTCTCAAAAGGGTAGAACCAGCTGTTTTGTAACAGGCATTTCTGTTTTTGTTAATAACATATTTTGAAAATTTTGTGAGCAAGATTCCAGTTGTTTAATGTCATGTTAATCCATCACATCAACTTAAGTTTAGATAATCTGAAAGGTACTCATAAATTGAACTATGGTGTTTCTAAAGTGTATCATCTATTTGAAATTATACTGATATATAATTTGCATTTTTACAATGCACTGTTTTGACATATGCTTTCCCCTCTACTTTTTGTACCTTTGAGTCAATGTTGACTCCTGGTGAATGCCTGGACTAGTCCCTGCAGTTTTCTTGGCAAGATTTTTGGAAGTGGCTTGAGAAAGAATAGCAGCCCAAGGTCACCCAGTTGGCTTTGTGCCTTAAGGTGGGACTAGAACCCATGGTCTTTTGGTTTCTAACCTGGTGATTTAACCATCATATTGGCTCTCATATTTAAATTTAAGATCTTAGATTGTAGAAATGAAAAGAAATGGCATTTAAATATCTGCTGAACAAAATGTAGTAACAGTAAGGATACTCTCATTTCGAGATGGGCTCCTAGTTACTTCTTTGACAAATCTATGCCATTTTGTGACATAGAGGGGGGCAACATTACAAAAGTAATTTCTTCCAGAATGTTTTTCAACTTCTCAATTTATCTTAAAGCTTTGGAATTCCCCAACGCAGTGGTTCTCAACCTATGGTCCGTGGACTCCTGGGGAACCGTGATGTGATCACATGGGGTCCACAAAGACTTAAAGAAATGTTATGATTTAAATCTTGAATTAAGTCTTGGGGGTCCGTGGCCATAGTTTGTGGCCATAAAAAGTATTTAAACGGGATCCATGGTGAAGGCAAGGTTGAGAACCATGAATTCTAGGACTAAGCAGGCTTGCTTAACTTCCAAGCTCAAACAAGAACGGTGAAGCCCTGCCATCATCCCATGTTTATTTTCATAGAAGCCTTCATTTTCACCCTATTTTGCTTTTCTACTGATTTCTGTCAAAAGAGGTTAGAACTCAGCTAACCTTCAGCTTTAATCTATTTTTTTGCATGAATTAGATCAATTCTTTTTATTATTTTCTTACCACCCCAAACACTTGCTAGTCATACTTAATTGAATTCAGCGCAAATATTTTCAAAAAATGTGCCATCAAACACATGTAGAACTTCTATTGCACCCATACCTTTGTATTGAGCTTTGCCAAATTCTGTAACACCCAGATACGATGGGACCAGGCATTATAGTTACTTGGATATCGTCCAGCAGCGTCACAACAAACATCCATTTCTTCTTTCACCAGCCGCTGTATTTTTTCCGTGGGTAATGCTTCTAAGTTCCCTTTAGTCACAAGAGCGGGCAAGGAGTTTTCCTGAATTAAATGTTGCAGAACCCATCGTCTGGTTATGCAGAATTAAAAGTGCAAGAGCCAATTTAATGAAAACATTTTTATTCATTATGTCATTAAATTAGTTCTTAATACAGCATATAAAGATATTTATATTCTGCCCAGGGTCACTATGAGTGAGTCAGCCGGCCATATAAATATTCTTAATAAATAACAAAAATATTTGAAAAGAAGTTCAATTACACTGTAAAATATTATCTATGATAATGAAATTTTTTGGTTAATAGTTCCAACCAATAAACTCCTGTTTTATGGCAATACGTCCTTTAAAAACTGATATTCAAATAAGTTCTGAATACTGACCATACACCTATTCAATCCCAAGCTTAGAATATCATGATTTGAACAAGCCACATACAGATGCATAAACTCCTTTGTTTCAAATTATTTCATATGCAGAGCAAATATTTAAAACTATATACACAAAATGCTGGATTGTTCCTGGTTCAGTGTGATGGTTAGTTATGGCTTCCTGATTTATTTTATTGCTCGTTTAAAGGACTAACAAAGGAGTTGTTAACAAAGGTTAACAATTCTTGTATATAACAGAAGTAAAACAAATCTAAATCTCTAACCTAAGGTATATTTTTCATCTTTTTTTCCACAATATTAAACTAATGTAAACTTACTATTTCCTTATAATTTCCTGCTTTGACTTCTTTCTCCTACTTTAAAATTCAGAATTTGTTTTTGATAACAGCTATGATTACAAGATTAATTGGGTAGCTGCAAACAATTCAGAAATATGTACGCACTGGAAATATGTATATGTGCATGCACATGTGCACACACAAACACACATGCAAATACTCTACAGCAAAGACCTGCCTAATGCTTTCCTTTTTTCTCAGATGACATCTGTCACTCAGAGAGATAACATAAATGTGTATTTCAGTATAAAGAAGTAAAACCACACACCTATGAATCCATGTTTCTGGACTTTTTGGAAACTTGGTTAGTGCCAATTTCCCCAGATGCAAGTCTTTAATGGGATTTAAAGTGCCAGACAGTATTAATTCTTTTCTGAAACAAAAATAAAAGACATAGCTATTAAAGGTAATTTGCAGAGCACTTTCTACTTAATAAAATTAATGATACCATTACCCTCTGCATATCTATTTAAACATTAATAAAAAGCATCAGATTTATAATATTAGAACTGCACAACTATGTGCCTGGCCTGAAAAGTCATTACAGTATCAGATGAAGAAGATGGCCAGGAGGATGTATCATCACAAGCAGATACTGTGGTGCCAAGCCATCAGCCAGGATCACTGTACCGTCGCTTGGGCTCAGCAGATATTGACCCAGAAGAGGAGTCCCCTCCATACAAGAATGTGGCAATTGTGCGTTTCTAAAGTTGTGTATTTCTAACTATTGAATATACACACACACACACATGGCAGATTTCAAAATGAAAATTGCAATTAATATGCAAGCAATGCTTCATAACAATATGCAGGCACTCCTTAACTTTATAACCACATTTTCTGTTGTTAAGTGAGATAAGTATGTGAGTTTTGCACTGTTTTATGACCATTCTTGCCACAGTTGTTAAGTGAATTATTTCAGCTGTCAAGTTAGTAACACAATTGTTAAGTGAATCCAGCTTCTCCCATTGACTTTGCTCATCAGATCACAAAAGATGATCCCACGTCCCCACAAAGTTGACCCCATGACCCCATTTTCAGTCCATGGCCATGCCCCCTCCTCAGCATTGCTAATTGTCCCCCAGAGAGTTTTATGTTTCTGTCCTTCCTCTTTAATGGAGAAAGATAATACGTTAACCAACAGCTTTCCTATAAGAACCCTAATCAGTAGAAGAGTAGGATATCGGCCTTAGATTCCTTTGGAATGGGATTAACATTTTAAAAGAGGTACATCCTGGACAAAACCCTCAGTAAAGGATGTGGCAGGGAGTGATGTCTCTTATTGTGTGCTACTGGCATTATTTTTACTATTCAGGACACTATGATGCAAGCGTTATTTGCATCCTCCATCTTCAAGAAGCATAAGTGGGTTCAAATGTGAAATCATTTGCTGTTGCAATATTAAACTATGCCATCTGCCATAAGGCTGTAAAAAGAGACTCTTTACTTTTGCACAAAAATCAGACCAAACACCCTGTTAAATCCAAGTAGGTAACACAATCCTCCCAAAAGCAACGCACATTTAGCACAGACCAGGGCTTTTCAACCTTTTCACAGACTGTACCACTTTTAGGACATGACAATATTTTGAATACCACCAGTGCTTAGCAAGGCGTCAAAAACTTGATGACTAAAAAAAAAAAAAAAGGGGGGGGGGATTTTGGACTTTACTGGTTAGATTCATTTGTTGTTATAGAAATGGCTAGTTTATAATATTATGGAAAAGTAAAAAGTTGAGGTTCAATGTTAATGCTTCCTTCTACTGCAACAGAGGAAGTCAGAAGTCAATGCCTTTTCTTTTTCCCTTCTCCCCCTCACTTTTACTTTTTTCTCTCACCCTTTGCTCACAAAAGCCCCTCTCTCGCTCTCACTCACTCACACTTTGCTCGCAAAGGCTCCTCTCGCTCTTTCACTCATTCACACTTTGCTCGCAAAGGCCACTCGCTCTCTCTCATCACTTCACTAACAAAAGCCTCTTCTCTCTCTTTCTCCGTGTGCTTTTATTCCTCTCCCTAGATACATGCTCCTTTTATGGCTTCTCCTCTCTCCGCCCTTCTCCTCCTTTTCTCTTCCGGGTGTACCGGAAGCTCCAATCAGCATGTAGCCGCATGCGCAGATCCCAGGGCTTCCGCAAAGCCTTGCAGCTCTGGCTGATCTCCTCCAGGCCTGTGTGGCGCCGCTTTAGCTCATTCCCTCCCCCGCTACACTTGTCTATGGGTCGCGTACCATCTGCCAGGTGCTAAAGTACCACCAGTGGTATGCATACCACCAGTTAAAAAGCCCTGGCATAGACAACCAAATGTTTCCTATAGTTCTCTTTTACCCAGGTGATATTACAGATGGTGTGGTATTACAATTCATTGAAAAAAGCTATGAAGTTACAATACAAGAGAAGACAGATTTGGTGATACCTACTGTATAGCAAGACAACATCGACGCTAGATATGACCAAATGGAATAAATTAAATTAATGGAAACCTCTTCCACTGAATTTTCAGTGCTTTTCTTAGTGATAGCTATTCTCCTAATTAGAGCTACTTCAGATATCACTATTTTCTAAACTCTTCCATGTATTAAAATGTAGAAATGAATGAATCTGGCTGCATGGCATTCATGCAATACATTAGCAAGAGGGTGCATCTGCGCCTGACAACTGGCAGGGCTGTCATATAACCTGCTAAGTGCATTCAGAACATAGAATTCAATTTCTGATGTGTATTTATGCAATTCTTCAGCTAGTTGAAGACTTCATATTAAATAATTCAGGCCTTATACGAATAACATTAATCATTATTTGCAAATTATTTAAAAACTGGCACACCAAAATTACGAAACTAAAATTAAACTAAGATGTAAAAATGACATTTTTACAAAATATTCTATCAATCTACTTCAGTAGAACATGAAACTGAAGTATGATTTATAATATGGAAGTTTTGATTATTTCCCCCATTTCTCAGTAAAAATGATTATTCCTTAAAACACTTGTATTAGTCATAATTAGCATACAAAAATAAAATTTAATACAGCAAGAAGTGAATGTTAATAACCTCTTGGGAGGTGAATGGAAAGTGCAGGATCTGCCTTCACAGTGGTGATCAGAATTTGAAGTGGGAGATTACAGATCATACCTGAAGACTTAGTGAGAAAGCATGTATTTAATCCATCATTGAGTTATTTTATTACAAGCAGCAAAAGCCAGTGTTGCAGGATTCAAATTCAATCTTTTCATTCATTTAATTATCGTGTTCTGCCTTCATGCCCGTGTTCATCTTTCACTGGGCAGCTTATTCAGCATCTCCTCCCAACCTTTAATATATCTCTATAAAAAACTCAAGAATAATTTAGAAGTGCAGAGTTCTGAGATATTTCAAAACATGGCCTAATGCAGAGGTCCCAACCTTTCTGGGCTTACAGCCCGGAGGGAAGGAGAGCATGTTTCAAATTGGTGTGCATGCATGCGCGCACACAAATGACACCACACACAGTGGTGCAGCACTAGCGTCCCCATTTGCGCATGCCTAAGCAGGCTGCGCACACCCGCCTGGCGCTAGCAGCCCCATTCGCGCATGTGCAAACAGGCCACGTGTACCTGCCTGGCGCTAGCGACCCCCTTTGCACCTGTGTGCATGTGCAAACGGGCTGTGGGCAGTAGCACAAGTGGTGGGGAGTGCATGTGCACATATGCGTGCACTGGCCAGCCATTGTTGTGGCCCGCTGGACTCTCCCAAAATATATTTGAAAGGATAAATGTTAGGGACTTATGCTGGAGATTTAAAATATTTTAGGTTAGCTACTTGGCTGCTGCTTTTTGTACTATCTATAGTTTCCAATGTCATTTTCAACAGTTCCATGTAGAACATGCTAATGATAATCTAATCTTGTGGTCATAAAGACAAAAATCACAGACCCCATGGCATCCTGGTCAAAAAAGGGGAACCACCAGCACACTAGCCTTAGCTGGACCAAGGCTTCCCAGCTTCAACCTGCTATTGTAGCAGACATGAGTCCAAGAGAACCTGCTCCTGCAGAGGGAGTGCAATCCCAATATAAGCACCATTTCAGAACCAAAATATTTTTGAAGAAACAATAACTCCAATTTTGCTAGGATTAAGCCTGAGCTTGTTTCTACTTATTGAGACTTTTAGCACTAGGTTTATATCTTGCAATATATATCTAAATTTTACCCACCCCCCCGTTTCTAAAAAAGATGGGTGTTTATAAATTTGTATACACATGAGAACAAGGAGGCAGCATTTGGAAGTGACTCAGGTAGATGTCTCTCAAATTCACCAATGTTTAAGGAGGAGGATTACAAGGTATAAGCACAATCAGACTTGAAAGATTCTGTTGTTATAGCCAGGGCTTTTTTTCTCATAGAACGCCCAGAACAGAGTTCCGGCACCTTTTTTGGATGGAACCTTGTAGGGTAGGCAAGGCGGATTGTATGACGTGTGTGAGTTCTGGCACCCCCCCCCCCTTTTTTTTTTTTTTTAGAAAAAAAGCACTGGTTATAGCTAATCTCAATAAAAGTATTTTTAGCTTTCCAGTGGAAATGATTTCCTGCTCTGGTCTACCTAGCATGGCTGACAATTTGTTTTGCATATTGCTTTGAGAGTTTTATATTCAAAAGCATTAAAAATGCATATTGCTTTGAGAGTTTTATATTCAAAAGCATTAAAAATGTTAATAAAATATAATATTGTACAACTATCCAGATATAAATGCACATTTTATTACACAGTTGAGCAGATACATTGATTTAAAAATAATTATACATAAGATTTTCCGTAATATATAATATATACTGTTACTCATAAGTAGTCTTGTGTGAACTTAGAGAAGAAAGGAGTCCATGAAATCATAATCTAAAACATGAGGCTATCAGCAAAAGTCTTTGTATGTGTATTTGCTAATCTTACCTTACATTCCATGCAGTAGTGAAATCTGGGTTCAGCAACAACAAGGTACATGTGATATCTATCAACTCTAAACAGAGATAAAGAGGATTAAATATTTTATCAAAAGGCATATATACATTTATGGTGCAATTTTTTTTAGCATTATACTTAATGTGTGATACATGCTTTGTTATTTGCATAATGTTGACAAGATTTTTATCCCTTTCAAACCCTCTGAAGTTGTAGATGTGGAACATTTATCCAAAATTATGCACCAATTATTCTGTATCAGAACATCTGAAATGGCTAATGATACTGGGAGTTACAGTTCAGCAATATTTGGGGGATTAAAGGTTCTACATTCTGACTGTAAGCAGAAGCATCAGACACTATGTTAGCAATACAATAAATGATGCAATTAATGAATCAGTTTCACATGAAAAAGGCCCAAAGTCCATCAAAATCACATTAAAAGGAAAGAAGGAAAATATTCTTTTTCAGTTGAAACTTAAAAGCTTCCCCACCATGCAAACAGCTTTTCTTGTATTATAGAACTCAATGCCTTTGGGATGCAGGTGCACTATGAAAACAGCAAACTAAAAGATGAACTTAAAAAGAAAGAAATGAACGAAAAGGGAGAAAAAGAAATATGGCACTGCATGGAGACTTTTGGAAACGGTAACAGAGAGAGCAGGATGTACAGAACAGATGAAGGAAGAATGCTGGCAGTATAGAAAATGACAAAAGAAAACAAACAAATACAATGCAGTCTAGAGGTTACCCGTTATGGAAAAATACAGGGCATGTTATGGAATGCAATGGTTAAAAACAAGAGACAATTGTGTTTAAAAAAGAAAGGTTTTACTTTATAATGGAAAAATCTACTATTCTACAGGTAGCACTTTTAATGCTGCCCTCTTGAGTTAAAAAAATGTAAAAAATGACCTGAGAAATTTCAAATATAACTATGACTTCATTACAATTTGAAATTGCATGAGAACCAGTATGAAAATAACCTCCTATAGTGTGAACTGAAATTGTGGCAGATGATTTCAAAGAAATGATGTTTCTTATCAGAAAATATCCAGCAAAAGGAAATTTACATAAAACAAATACATTTCTACAGACAATTCTTCCGTAAAACATTTCTATTTCATTTCATCTTCTCAATAGTTAGTCAGTCAGGTTTCTAAGCATAGTCTTCACTGGTCTATTTATGGTTTACTGTTATTTTTTTTTAAAGTTAGATGATGTGTACATGCAGTCATGCAAGGTTTGAGCAAAACTACAGGGAGTCTTTATGATTTTAATTTAGATTTTTATTATAAATGTCAGCAAGCAATTTATAGTACTGGGAGAAGTATAGCATCAATTCTGTTTTTACTATATTAATGCATGCAATTTGTACAATGATTATTTGGTGCAACAAGTACATATGTCAATATAAATATACAGAGTGCGCCAAAAGCCAGGGCCCATAGACAGAGTTCTCCAACCTTTTGGCTTTGTGGACTGGGGGGGAGGGGAGATGGTCCCCCTATGTGATGGGCAAGCACATGTAATCCCATTTGTGTGACCACCAGGCACGTGTATCTGCCACTCACGCAAATGGAGTGCATGTTCATGAGGTTGCTCCACTGCTCATGCAAGTGGCGATACACACACACAGCCACCCACCACTTCCGTGGTCTGGTTCAAAAAGGCTCAAGGCCCGGTAGTGGGCCGCTGCCTTGAGGTTGAGGACCCCTGGCAGAGAATTTAAAGTATAAATTATATTAAATGTTTGAATTGGTTACCATTTTCTTTTAAATAGTTCCTTACTCATTTGATGCGTGACCTTTGTACATTCCTAAGTACAGTAACAATTTCTCTGAAAAAATATTAATAAAATATATTTTGATTGGCCCATGAAGCCTGTTGTTTGATACACCCTGAATAGCCCAGCAATAACACCATGTTATCTTTCAATACTACAAGATGTGATAATATAACACTTTCAATTTAATCAGCACTATCAAGATAAAATGCAAAAAAGCAATAAAAATAGCGATACATCTATGTTTATAAAATGTACTAGCATTTTTATTTAAATAGATGAAAGTCAATATAAAATTAAATCTATTTAAACTTTTATTATTAAAATCAAGGCTTGAAATCAGGTCTTGGTTTCCTCAATTTGCATTAAAGAGAAAGAAACGTTCCTTCCTCTCTGTAGCTCTGTTCCTCATTAAATTTGGGGGTGGCTCTGTGGAAGGGAGAGGGAATTTAGGAAAGAGACTATCTATCATTTGGACCATTTCTTTATTCTTTATTAGTTAAGGCTTCTACACTTGCCAACAGGGATAACAGCAACAAATTAGGCATTAAAAAGCAAGTAGTCCCTTAGACATCATCATTATCTCTTTCTTGCTGACAGTAGAAATTAAAATGAAAGATGGGAACTCAAAGGCTTGTTTTCTTTTCCTTGAAATGGTCAAGTTGCCATTTCTAAATTTTATCTTCCCTTGCTTGTAATGTGATAAAACAGTGGTTATTCTCAAATTGCCTCTATTCTCTGGGAATACTGTATTTCAACGGTAGAAAAAGACACTTGAGAGAGGGTGGCTGTTTACATAAAGCATAATGATCTTCTACTGCTATGAATGGTTCATATAAATCAGCTGAAGTTCTTCTAACAAGCACCAATTCGCTTCAAATTCCCCCACTCTCTTGGCAAGTGATCTTCCTCATCTCAAGGAGAGAAGTTTGATTAGATCCCTCTCACTATGGAGTGGCCTAGAACCCTATCATCAGTATTATCTTCTGCTCTTGAGAAATGGGTCCAATGAAGAACTGTTAAAACAAAGGACAGTTATTTTATTCTGGCTGAGTCAAAAAACGGAATATATCCAATCCATCTTGACATGAAATCCTAAAAGGAACTAAAATTCCAACAAATGTATTATTCATCTCTTAAAAAGGCTAGCCAAGTAAACAAAGCCCCTGAGAATAGGAAGACATGGATGTTCAGGCTGCCCGGGAGGTGATCTGTGATTGGATGCATATGGTGGTATCTCCTTCTCCATGAGAGGGGTGGTCCCATCAGCCATGAAGGAGGATGTAGTACAGCCTCTCAAAACACTATTGTTGGTCCCAATAATTAAGTAAAATTTCCATCCAGTCTCCAATCATCCCTTTCCAGGGAAGGTGGTGGAAAGGGTAGTTATGCACATGACCCTAGAACACTGCAACCATCAATTGCCAAATGCCCGAATTTTGATCATAGGACTGTCGGGATGTTGCAATAGTTCTAAGTGTGAAGACCGGTTGTAAAGCACTTTTTTCAGTGCCACTGTAACTTTGAATAGTCACTAAACAAATGGTTTTAAGTTTTAAGACTACCTGTAGCTAACCCACAGCAAATGCTTTGGATTCCTGTTTTGCCAATTTTCAAAGCTTTTTTTAACAGTAAAATTCTAGTTGCTTTACAAGATCATTACTGCTGTTTCTTTAGCTGCATCGCTATGTTTCCAGCAATCATGTACACAAGGTATGCTCTGGAGTACTGATGAGCTAATCATATGCTAAAAGGTCTCCGGATTATTCCACTGATTCTTTTCAGTGTACCAAAAGATTCAGCTATGTGCAATATTAATTGTGTAATCATGCTTTAGATTGCAAATTTGTTGAGAATTCAGAAAGATTCCTCTGAGGATAGCTGGGAATGATTAGGTTATTTTTACACAAGGGTATGGGTGATAAAATATATAGGAGCTGGAAAAAGCTTTTATGACAGCAATGTTTTGTACTTTATAGAGGCACTTACCTTCTTTGTTGAGCCACTGCTTTCTTAGTTTGTAGTGAAGAAGCTTGTTATGGACATAGGGCAAAAGAAATTTGACACACCAGCTTTCCACTCCAAGTTTGTTTTCAACCAGCACTATTGGGCTTCGATTGTATCTGGCTTCAGGGCAGGGGATTAATCCAATTTCATCTCTTAAAATAATAATAAAAATTAGATTAACTATATCTTCCTTTCATCAGATGTTGCCATTTTTTGCATTGACCAAACTTTTTCTATCCCACCCATAACTCTAACTTACTAACTTATTGATAAAGAAGTGCTCCAAAAGAGTTTCTCTTGCAAACTAAACAACACTGTCACACACAGAAGACTCCAACTTGCAGGTCATATTCTTTGCATGGAGAACAACTGAATCTTCAAAGACAGCAACAATATGGACCCCCCTCCCTGATACAAATGACCAAGAGGACACCGTTGAAATACATAGTGAAAAATGTTCATGGAAGATTTAAAGAATTTAAACATCACATGGAACAATACCGAAGTATTCACCAAGACCAAAAATGCAGATCCCTTGCTGTCCGATATGCTACATAGCATGAGGGGATCTAATGTTAATGCTAATGCTAACTCATGGCTCTATCCACTTCATTCTGCCTACCTAATTTGTTTTCCTTCCAATGAAGTAGCCAATTTAAAATTTTCTTCTTGTGTAATTAACAGCATTATCCTATATATGTTAATTTTACAGGACAGTTTTATGGCAAGTGTTCAGAGGATCATAAAGCTGTAATTGTATAAATATTTAATGGAAGCTCTAAAATGTTTTAAATACAGTAATAAAAAAAGCTTTACCGTGTTCTAAATATGCCTGGGAAAGAAAATTTTTCTATATTAGAAAAACAAATAAAATTATCCCTAAAATTGCATAAAATTGGCAGGTGAGAAGTAAATGCAGACTGACCAACCAACCACTAACCCATTTTATAAATCCTAGACATTTCTATTTTCAAATATTCTCACTGAATAAATAGCATTTACATCCTGATAACTTATTTCAGTGTTTTATGTAGTATTATGACAAAGCTCACTATCCAGTTCATTATCCGTGGAAATATCTCAGATTGTATGCAATTTAATTGTCATTATTTGATTCTTTTGATTACTTCATTTATTTCAATGGAAAAATGACAAGACAATTTAAACATGCCAGAATTTGCTTAGGAATAAAAAAAATCATAACCAGAGAGCAGTTATTTTTAATTTTTCTAATCTTTCAAAAAGAACCTGGAATATATAATTGCTAACTCACTTTACCCTCATATTTTTCTTAAAGAGAAAGATATTTACTGAGACTCACTCGATAAATTGGCAAAGTGGAATCTGATTTTTTATTTACTGTATATACACCCCCAAAATTGGATTTGACTTATCCAGGGATGAACTTATCTGTGAGTATGTATGGCAGATTTTTCCTTCAGCTTTTTAAAACTACCCATATAGCCTGCATACACTTAATCTGCCATCTGCAGATAAAATAACCCAAGAATTTTTAACCATACCATGAAAAATGCACCTGCTATATATAAGCCAATTATGAAAATTAAATCATACAAAAAAAATCAAAGTTGTGTTATCCAGGGCAAGCCCATTTTTCATGATATTTTGGTTAAACATTTAAATGTCAGCTTATCCACAAGAATATATGGTATTTATTATTTCAGTGTTGTATATAGCTGCCCTTCTCAACTATGTGAATTTGAGCAGCTCACAGCAATTAAAAAACAGCTTAAAGGCAAAATGCAACCCCCCCCAAGTATAAAAACAATGTTAAAAAAACATACAACACAACCCATAGCTGAGATATATAAAAACCTATCAATAATGAACACAAACACTATTCAGGCTCTACCACAAATTCAGGTTCTAATGCCTGATGGCAAAACCAAGTTTTAAAATGACCAAAAGAGAGATATCCAAAACATAAAAAAAAAAAAAAACCACACACTACACCATCTCATGCCTTTTTAATTTCTTTGGTATGTTATTTCTTATTCGTGTTTCTCTTCTCTGCATAACATAACATATTCCGATTGGGAACACTATGATGTATGGATGCTTCAAAAGTTCAATACACATGACTTCCTGTTCCGGTTCGCGGTGACTCCGGTCGTGTCTGAAGACTCGTCTCCACACTGGCTGGCTTTTCTTCGCCGGTAGACCCCTTAGTGGGTCGAAAGTCGCCCTGGAGGGGCGACCACTGAGGAGGAGGCTTGCTGGTGACTGTGGGAGGGCGGCAGCTTTTCTCGTGGCTCCAGCTATCTCCTTAGGGCTGACGGAGCAAAAGATTGTCCTGTAAGATGGCCGATTACTCTGCTGCACCAGACGAAAGTCACAGCCACATCTAAGCGTGATAGACCCATCGGTTCTATCCGGGTGAGACCCCTTCTGCTCCTCTCTTCACCCTATTCTGTTTTTTTTTTTTTTTGCCTGTAAAAGCTTTGTTGGAATTATTTTCCTGTCTTGAAAAAGCAGCTTTTGTATGCGTGGGAAGAAAGGCGCTGAACAAAAGGATAGAACAAAAATTTTTAAAGTCTACACTTTATTCTTATTTATTTTGGGGTACAGAAAAACTCTTTTCTAAGAGCTGTACTATTATTTTACACTGGAAGATTATTTCTTTTTCCACCTTTTCCTTTAAACGATAGAAAAAAAGGAAAAAAATGGTGGCTGGAAAAGATTTTTTAATTTACTGCGGACATCTAGTGGCGAAAAGTTAATATTGCAACTGCTGGTTATTGTTTGGAGATGAGATGGACTTGACCTTCAAACTACTCTTGAAGAGGAAAGATAAGCTGATGCAGCTGTGGGAATTGTGGGGGTGGATATTGCTTAACTTTTATTAAATACAGCCTCCACTAAAAGAAAAAAGGGTCTCTCTTCAATTACTATTAAAATGGAGAAACCTTATCCACAATTAAACTGTAAACTTATATTGGAAAAGATTTATGAGGCTACTGAAGAAATATGTGCTACAGTGAAAGAGATTACTACAGAATTAAGAGCCAGAAGCCTTACTCCAAACCTTCAAACTGACTTGCAGACTACATCTGACCATTCTATAAATCAAAACATACCAGAAGAGGAATCAATTGAGATTAAAGAGGAATTTATTTTACCTTATAAGCATTTCAGCTATATTTTCGAGGATCAGAAAAATCGAAGTCTGAGATTTGAACTTTTAAAGCAACGAGGCTTTAAGGATAAAAGAAATAGACGCCCAATGCAGAGGATGGGATGCTTTTTACTGTCTCAAATGACACTACAAGCAACAAAGAGAGACCTATCGGCTGAAAGGGAAGCTTTGTTATAGAAACCTGCTTGGCACAAAAAAAAGGCCAGAATAAGACTGAAAAGAGAAAGTTAAAATTATATGTAATGGATCAAAGGCACTGTAGAATTATGAACTGATTTAAGAATTAAGATTTAGAGTTAGAAGAGAAAAATGGGTGATTATTAGAATATATATCTTAAATAGATTAAGAATGTATTTTTTGGAATAATAGGTTTATTATTATAGTATGTTAATTTAGTAAGATGATGTTTTTGTCTGATAATATGGATGTTATTAGATATGATAATTGGATGAAATTTGAATCTTGTCCAATGGACTGAAATGATTTAAGGTTTCTTGTTATCTTAAAGAGATTGATTGATGGATGGATTAGATATGTATAGGATAGACTAATATTTTAATTAGGAGATATATTGTGTAGTGGAAGAAGAAATAAACGAGACTTGTGATAAAATTAAGGATTTAAGAGATCAAGAATTAGAATATATCTGGAAGGGATACCCGAACTGATAACGTGTTTATTTAAAGCTAAATTTGATTATGGTAATTGTAAATTTACAAAGCTCTAAAACAGGTTTAGGATTTATAGAAATTTAAATTAGAAATGGATTATCTTAAATATATTATGCTATTTGAGGGAAATAGAGAAGGAATATTTGATGTATTGATTTGAGTTATTCATATATGGTTTTATTTTTGGATGTTTGATTACCCCAGCACCACGGTGTGTCTTGAGCACTTTGTTCTAAGAATTAAAAAACCAATAAAATTTGTTTTTTTTTTAAAAAAGTTCAATACACACATACATACGCTACACAATAATGCTTCGCTTTTTCCACACAATAAAGCTTATTTAGCTTTCTTAACACAAGTAATCACAAAAGAAATTAACAAACATCTAAGGCAGTGCTTGAATAGAAAAAGGTAAATATTTTCCAATGCTTCATGCACTGGAAACATTTTTTTTTCTGACTAGAAACTTTACTGGATATATTTTATTTAAATGCATTTACTTAATTATTGTTTATAGAATAATTATAGAAGAGGCAATAACAAACCAGTTCTTTATTATACTACATAAAACTATATTGATATGGTTGAAACTAGTGGGTACTCAGACTTAGAATATAAGTTCAATGTCTCATATGAAAGAGAACCTGAAAAGCTATATGAAAAGTAGAAGACACTAAAAACTGAAGCAAGAAAAACTCCCAAATTGTAAACATGATCAGATAGAGAATGAAAGTTTTGGCCAGTAAGACTATCTAATTAATGATTGAAGACAGATTTTCAGCATCAAATGGGAAGGGATTAAATCAAGAATTAGAACAAAAAGTGAAAATAAAATCAAAACAGGAAACGGACAGTTAAGGTAGAGCACTCAAGACTAAACATGGGAGAGGGCCAAACAAGTTTTTTTTTTAAAAAAAATGGGAAGATTATACCAACATCCTGTACAAAAAGCACTGTAGAGTGGTAAAAACATTTGTAAAAAGAGACTATGTTCAGGAACGATCTGATGCAAAGAAAGATTGGTTAATTGAGAAGGCAAAATAATATCAGGAGATTCACTTTGATTTCACTGACTGCAGTAAGGCCTTTAATTGTCCAGATCATGCCAGAAAATGAACGTAAGGCTAATGAAAATGCCAGAACACCTTATTATTCTTCAGAAGTACAGTATAACAAACAAGATGCTACAGTACTTTAAAAAGCAAATCTGAAGAAACAGTGGTTTCACCATTTATCAGTATGAATTATTCAGGGAATGTTAGATGAATGTAAAGAACTATGGAAAAGGGCTTAGACTAGCACATTGTGAAACAAAAATGGAAATTTAAAAACCTGTGTTAATATTAAAAAGCCAAAAGTAATGTCAACTATCATGCTCAGTGAACTCACAGTTGACAGTGAAGAAGTGAAGACAATAGATGGCTTTGTTTTCTTTGTTCCAGAAGAGATAAAATTGAATAGTGTCCTGGTGAAGAAAGTAATTCTGGAGAAGAAGGCAACAGTAAATTTAGACAAGTGCATAAAGGACAAGGATATTCTTATGAAAACAAATGTTGGAATAGTTAGAATAGCAACTTATCTAGTGGTAAAAAAAAATAGCTGTGAAAACTGAAGATAAAGAACCAGAAAAAATTGATTTTTTTTCATGTTTTTCTGATTCATGATTTGGACAATACCACTACAAGTGCTGAGGACTGTACGAAGAATCAATAAAATGATCCTGGCCCATATAAGGACTCACTACTCCCACAAATGGATGATCAGAAAACAGAAAGTCACATACTTTGGGCATAACTGCAAGTAGATAATGGACTAGAATAAGGATGTCAAACTGCTGGCCTGCCGGCCAGATGCATCACCAGGAAACCGTACCCACCCCATTGCCAACAATGGAGAAAAAGCTCCGATATGTCGTGTGACGTCATATGATGTCACGAGTTTGACATGTATGGACTAGAACATCTATTATATTTGGCAACATTAAGGGATGTAAAAGAAGGAGAAGGCAAAGTATAATCAAGACAAGTGGCATCAAAGTCATTAGAACATCAGCTGAAGACCTACAAATTATTACATTGGACAAATCAAGATGGTGGTCCAATTAACTAACTTTAAGACTTGTGGACTTCAACTTCTAGAATTCCCCAGCCAGTCATGCCAAGGTTGTCTGGGGAATTGTGAGTCCTAGGAAACAGGTAATGGCAAACCACTTCCAAAAAATATTGCCAGAGACAATTTCCTCTCTAGGCAGTTGACAGAATTCAAGACCAATTCAAAAACAGCAAAAACAAGAAAAAATGATCTTTAAAATTTTGACCTGTGAACTATCACACATCAACAAGATATTTCCACTAACAATCTATTATTATTTTAAGGATATCCAAAACAAAACTCTTTGTTACCTGAATAATTTTTCACCTGGAACAAGTCAATCTGAGTGGTAATAGTAGCATTTCCAAATATGTATACTGTATTCTAAAACAGGATAATGGTCTTATTGTTATGGACACAAATCCTGTTCTGAAAGACATGTTGTCAGAAACGCATACACCACCCACAGATCTGGAACATTTTGGAACATCCTGCTCCTGGGAAAACTCTCAACTACTTCGTGCAATTCCCTCCTCTTCACCTTCATCGTAATTCCTAATTTCTTTGATTTTGTGACAGAGAAATGACCTGAGTGTGCTGAGCACATATCAAATCCTATTTAGAACAGATTACTGCAAAACTAGATCGACACAGCGATATTAAAAATAGATTCTGTGGTGACTATTAACCTATGGAGCATCCCTGGAGATAACTTAAGAAACAAGATGATTCTTTGGAATGTAGCTGAGAACACGCTGCTCAGATGAAGAGCTTGGAATGGAAAGTTTACCATCCAACTCTGAAAATTAAAAAGCACGTTAATCTTCCCTCGCTACTGCGTGGACACGCAAACTTTCAAAGTTAGCCAGTACCAAATTCACCAGTTCCCCATGTTCAGTTTTCCTCTCTGGCAAACCTGACGTCTCATCGCCGTTCAAAATGCAAGCCCGGGTCATAATGCAAGCCCTTGTCTAAACAAATGCAAAGCCACGAGTTCCATTCCGTAAACGGATCGGATCCCCGGAACTTTAGCTCGTCCCCCCCTCCAGCCTTATACTTTGAAGTTACTCTCTCGTCCAGCGGCAGAAGTTCGACTCGGCTCCCTCACCCGCTGCCTCTCGAAAAGAGAGAAAATCAAGAGAGGACCGGGGGGGGGGGGTAGGGTGTTTACCGGCCTCGTCTCCTTGTTACTATTGAGACAACTCAACCAAGCCCCGCAAGCCCTCCCGTCGAGGAAAGGCAAGGGGTCTCTCGGCGGCGCCGCGTCCACAAGGCGAAGCAAAGCGAAAAAGGGACCCGCGGACGAGACGGCGGCGTCCCGCGTTTCTTTGGCGCGCGCGCGCTCTCCTTCACTCACATGTCCGGGTTGCGCTTGAAGGCGCTGTTGATGTCCTTCACCACCCGCTGCACCAGCACGGCCACCTCTTCCGGGGACTCAGCCATCTTCGGGCTGCTGCCACCGTAGCTGACGACCGGTAGCAGCGCCGCCGCTGCTGTCGCCGTCCCGCATAGGAAGGCCGAGGAAAGCAAAGCGCATCCGGGTCAGAGGCCTCCGCAAGGCGGAGCGCGGAGCTCGGCGAAGTGAGTAAACCGACGAGGAGGGACCGCCTCCTCCTTTCGCCTGACCCGGTCGCCGTGGAGCCTGGACAAACAAGAGGGGAAATGTGGGGGAAAGGGAGCTCTGAAAGATCGATTGCTGGCTCTCAAGCAGGGGAACGATTCCGCCCGACGCCTCGCTTTTCTTCCGCGCTCCGCTATACTTTTTCCACAAGTTTGTTTGTGGGTGGGAAATCTCTCAATATTTTCAGTTAATTATTCGTGTATTAAAAGTCATGAATTGCAGTTTTATCAAGTATAAAACGATATAATTATACAGTTCTGACGCTACCCGTCCTCAGCGTTTCTAGGGTCTTAGCGCCTTTAAAAAAAAATAAATTGAACGAATATGGATGGAATTGGACTACAGTCATTAAGAAGTGAATCCTATTCAGTTTCACTCAGTAGTTCGTATCAGTGCTTAAAGTATTTACTTGGCAACAAATCCCGCTGAGGCTTACTTTCAGATCAGTATGCAAGGAAATGGTGGCGTCTTTCCTTTTTACTAAGCAGGGACAAAACTATTGAGACGCAAGTGTCGTTTAAGCTGCAGTCTTAGAGATAATATCCACTGAAAATAAAGTCTGCAAGAGAAAAAGTAAAAAGTTGGCTCCATGAAATCGAAATAAAGTCTGGTTGATTTCATATTAGTTTTTTTTATTGTATCTATGTGAAATTTCCACCAAGTAACAACCCTGAATATGGATTGAAGTAGATCTGTCATCCAGCAATTTTTGGTGACATTATGGTACAAAAATCTTAATCATCCTGATTATTATTACCTTTGTTCACAGACTATATTATAGTAATTAAAATGTGTGTTTTGCGTCATTTACATTTAAAATTGGGCCTAAGTTTCCATATCTTTCTCTGAAACAAAGTATAAAGCAAAATCTTGGATCTGAGGTAGCATCCACTGAAATTACAACTTTTACCATTAATATAACTGCCATAAAAGTAGTGGGTCTCAAAACCATCATAAAATAAAATTATAGATTCTGGATTTTTATGAGACTCTTATGTTGCAAAGCATATCTATGTTTGTTGGATTTCTGGTAAAAAATAATAAATGTATTGTTCAATGGAATCAACATGGAACAAAAATGAAAGTACCGAATATAGGTCTTTCCAGATCCCCTGGAATTGTTCAAATAATCTCTCCTGAAGGCAACTCTACCCATAACATTCATTTTGATTCAAGAAAATTGATTTGCTCCAATGGAAAGCTTGTTATTTAAAATAGTAGATTAAAGATAAATACATGTTTTCTACATATGAAGGACGTCTTATCAGTGTGCTGGAAAATGTGATGCATATGATATGATATGGTCAAGACTTCAATTGTTCAAGACTTGAATTTTGTTGTATATAGATTTATTATAACATATTTTTGTTTTAGTTTCATTTCTTACTGCTTGTAATTTATTTTTGATTTTGGTTATATTATATAAATATTTACTATACTGCTGTGGTGCAGAGTATATCTGAGACATACTGTAAATCTTCATAAAATTGTACTCAAGATGATGCTCAAATAGCATTATATACAATAAAATTATATAATCTGTATTATGCCCTCTTGTAGTTTCATTCTAAATACTCATTGATTTCAGAATGAAAGAAACATCCTGCATTGCCCTAGTAAGAGACAAATGGCAGTTCTAAGAAATACATATTTTACACCTACACTATCACCCAAGTCCCAGCCTAGCAGAATAGAAAGCTAATTAAAATCAGAGAAAATGACTACAAATTCTGAGTACCTTTTCCAATTCCTAAAAACAGATTTTCACTTATATTATTTGACTGTTCTAATACATTAGAATGTGAAAAATAAAATGCACTACCCAATCATGACTAAAATACTAAATTCTTGATATCCCTGCTTATTGCTGACTTGGCAGCAGATGACTAGATAACATGTATACCTAACATGCATGCAGCACCAAACTGGGACTAGTAAATTCATAACAAATTCAGCATATGGCTTTCTACCAATATGTTGCCAGATACTAATCAGGACAGGTCCATAGTCATACTGCCAGAGTGATATATTTTCAGCCATTCTTGGCAACTACAGCATGGACACTGAATTTTCTCATGTGGTTCCTTAATTATAATATTACTGGTTATTCAACCAATACTATTTCAGCTTTTTTGTTATAAAAAAAAACAAAATGAGAACATAAGCTAGGGCTTTTGGATAGATCCTGGATTACTACAGTAAAACATGTTCAATAGATTATGGATTAGCATGTCATGTGAGCACGTCTAAGTCCGCAAAGACCCTCTATTCACAGTAGGTGATTTACTCTATTTGTAGAGTAGCAAGAAATATGACAGCAATTTCACTGGCACCGTCTCACTGGTCCTGTCATATTGTGAATATAGGACTGTAGGCATGGGCAATAATGGGCATGCTATGGTATGCCCATATGATACCATGGGTCCATGAGCTGCAATGCTTACCAGTCGGCTTCTGGGTGTATTCAAGGTATTTATTGACACTTACAAAGCTTTTCAGGGCACAGGGCCTGATTACCAGAGGTACTGCTAGCACTGATCATTCCTGTCTGATAAGATCCAACAGAGGGGGTCCTCTCAAACAATATAATTCTACTGGGACTTTGGGACCTGCCTTCTCTATTGCTGTTCTTTGGAATCACATCCAGAGATATTTCCAATAAGCAAGTCTACAACTGTAGAATATATAAATTCAGGCTCAATTCCTTATTTATCACTTACAGAGACTTTTCTTATCTGTGAGGCTATCATGCAAATCCTTTCCAATCTGGTAATATTGTGTTTTTCTTTAGTGATTCTTTTTCATAGGAAACCAATGCAAATCATCTACTATATATGCAATGGCAGAAGAATTATTTCTGGAGCTGCCGAGCATAAAAAAGAAACTAGTGCCTGCCCAGGGACTGTTGGGCCTCAGCTTCTTTTTCCTTTTATGAAAATTAAGTTTTTTCCCTTTAAGAGAACAACTTATGTATGCACATTCAGTATGAACTTTGCTTGCCAAGAAATATTACTACCACAGTGGTGGTTAGCTTCTAAAAATAAGGCTGCAAAAGTTTAAGTAGCCATCAGTGGGCAGAAAATTGATACAGAAAATCTTATGATTGCTTCCCTGCTTCCTCCAGATTTGTGCAGCCCAGATTTGGGAGCCCTAAATTTTAAAACTGAGTTTGCCTTTTGGGCAAAACAGAATTCCAATGTTTTTCATTCAAAAAAAAATTAAGCACTGCCAAATGCATACTTTGATTTATTGACAGAAGAAAGGGTTGAATTCAACATGACTCTGCCCATGAAATGACTCGGAAACAATATATATATTTTCACAATTCCAGCCCAATAAGGCTTGATGGCAAGCTTGGCATAATATCTCACATTTTGTATATTTCCATAGTATTACATTGTGGGAATTATTTGTTGCTTTCCCCTTGCCTTACAATGAACAGTAGTTCCGGCCTCTTGGCGGAATGATTTTGAGATTAGTTATTTTCCTCTATAGCATCAGTGGTCACCATGGAGACTAATGTGTCCAGCAAAGAATGAAAGCTGCAAAGTCTTGCTTGCTTGCTGCTCATTTCTTTTGTTGGCCAATGAAAGCTTGGAACTTTGAGAAATAATACAGAGGGAGTGAAGTATTGGTCTCAAGATTAATTTCTTACTTATAATACCCTGATCTTGAATGAATGTGAATATTCTGCTGTGAATTGCCCTGCAGTTGGAGAAATAATACTGAATTAATTTCAGATATAGTGGTCCTATAGAAGTGGTGAAAATCCAAAATCATTTGAAGATGGAATTAGGGCCTCCAGATGTGATGGAACGCAAAGGAGCATTGACCTTGCGCTCCAATTCAGCATATTATGGGAGACCCACTCTTGTGTATGGCTGGTAAGAAAAAAATATTGTTCACCGGTCTGATGTGGTTTAATACTGTTCTCTCTTTTTGAAAAAACCCCACCAGATATGACTAAGCCACAAAGTGTCATTCATTCTGGCTCTTTTCAATATAAAGCTTAGCAGTTCAGTTAGTAGTAATATTTGAAGTTGGTTTTCTTTTTCCAATTTTTGTGTTTGTTTTTGATTTCAGATTTATCTGAAGACTTTTGACACTTTTTGAGAAGTGCTCTGATATGGGACTTTGCTTAAAATAAAAATGTAATCGGCTTTGCACATATACATGTTTGGGTTTGACTTGTATATTATGTCAATAGTAATATAGATATTAGTAACTTTTAAGATACGCCTTGGTATTACTATTTATGATTTCTTATAATTTAAAGGTTCCAGAACAGGGAGGCTGAACCTAAGGATTATGATATAAATGAAATTAGTTTGGGTTCTAAGAACTTATGTCAGTCTACCTACTGGAGATTTGGAACCATGGATCAAGTAAGATAGCTTATTGTTGACAGCATGTTTGTTTGATATGTTGATGTATCATATTCATATTTATTTATTTTTTATACATATATTACCACAAAGCATAGCCATTCATAGAATACATCTGTGTATTGTTATTAAGTTAATCAATATTGTGTAAATCTTTTAGAGGACTCAAGAAGGATATTAAAATCACTATATTAATTTCATCCAGCACCAATGCTTTCAAGAATAATCCCAAACTTGGATTGTGCAGTTTAATTGATGTTTTATTATAATTTAGTTGCAATGTTTATTTTCAACCATGAAAGGGAGCTCTAGGATGCTTTATTTATAAATAGAAAATAATCAACTCATCCTTAATTAATTCACTAGCCAAAAATTGATGTTATAATAATAAGAATAGAATATATATTTTCATTATATGCACCAATCGATTAAAAAATATTGATTGGGGTGGAAATGCATAAATTGTAAGAGTAAAGCTATATCTCCAGGATCCCAACAGATGTTGTGTTGGTTATTTTTGTGCTGCGTTGGAACTATGTAATCATTCCTTGTTCTAACATTTACTTTTAGAAATGGATAACAACATATCAAGATCATCTGTCATCTCCCTGTAGCAAAAAAGAATATAAACAACTAGAGATTTGGAAACCTTTGCTGGACGAAGATGGCTTTCACACAATTGTTGTTGACAGGTATTTCTGATATTTTTGCATCGATAATAATTTAAATAATATTGACTATCATATAAAATGTATCATGAATATCTTTTTGTCCCCTTATTTCTTTCTACCTTGTATTTGTTTTTAAAAACATTGGGAGCAATTAATCCTTTATTTCAGGAATTACTCCATCTAATCTTTGATATATTTTACAGTTCATTAATGTTCACAAAGCATTAAATAAAAAGAGAAAACAGAAACTGATTTTAAACATAATATTTATCTGAAAACTACAAAGTTAATGTAATGATTTTTTTTTATGTTTAAAGAGTTTGACACAATTCAGGGCAGGGCAGCAATGCAATGTAGAGCAAAGAAACAAACAAACAAAAAATCACATGATTTATATAAATGACATACTAAGGTTGTAGTCCCCTACACCTTTTTCTTTGTAAAGTCCATTGAACTGATTTTAACTTAAGACTGCCTGCCCATTCGCCCATCCAGCATTGCCAATTGGATCTAAAATAAAGCTTGCATTTTCTTTTAATTTTTCTTTCAATCTGAAAGTTGTCTCTCTTTGTTTCCTCCTCAGGGATACAGGGCTACCTGAAACAGGTTTTGGTGCTGTGTTACCACGTCACCCACTTGAGAAGTTTAAAATGTTTGTATATACATATATGCTAATTATTTTAGTTTTACTATGAAGTTCAGATTTTGTTGTGCCTTCATGTTGATGCTTATTGAGACCTGTAACATGATCAAAGTTCCTATATTTGTACCTCATAACATTATCTCGATACTTAAAAGTATCTGATAATTTTATTCTTGGCATTACCAGAACATTTAAACCTCCATTTCAGTTATTTCAGTGTTTCTCTTTTGTACTAGAAATCTAATAATTTATCAGTTTATTTTCATTTAAATGAATGAAACTGGTTTCTTATGATTTCTAATTGACCTCTTTGTCCTCAATACAATACCCTAACAATTTCACAGACCTTTGAAAATTCTGTCCTTAGGGAGTTCTGCCTACGACAGGGATTTGTACTCCATAATCATCATGCTGTAAACTCAAGTTTCCTATGCCTCTGGTTGAACTTACTTGCAAATACATTCACTGTTTTGGAGAAAGTTGGGAAGAAATGGAAAAACAGATTGGAAATAAAGATAAAATTCTTTGATTTTTCCCACAGCTTTCTGGGGAGGTTTCCATGTGCTGGGCTGCTTGCTTGCAACTCCTCCACCTAGCAAAAACCACTACTGGGATGTTTGGCTTTTTAAACAAGAGCAGTCTCCAGTTTGCAGCTGATAAAGTTGCGGGAATGCCGAAGGCACTTTCTTCTACAAACTCAGGGCTTCCCTTGATTTGGTCTTTTTCCTCATATTAGAAGAAACCCTTGATCCGTTCTGAGCCTGCTGTTCCAAAGAACATAGGACAGTTGATAGAAGCAGAGCTGAAATTTATTTGAGAGCATGACAGTCATAGTAATTGAAGGGGGCCATGAATCTTAGCTTTAGAGAGGTTACTTTTATACGGAGGTCCTTCTATTGTTTTTAGACAGTTTGTGGGCTCAGCCACCTTCTAGGGCAGGGGTAGGCAACCTTGGCTCTTTTATGACTTGTGGACTTCAACTCCCAGAATTCCTGAGCCAGCATGGCTCAGCATGGAAACCTCTCCCTTTCCCCTCAACATGGCTGGCTCAGGAATTCTGGGAGTTGAAGTCCACGAGTCATAAAAGAGCCAAGGTTGCCTACCCCTGTTCTAGGGATTACTGGAAAGCACCCTTGGCCCAGTCTGGTAGTGAGGAAATGCAGCTTAGCTCTCTGTGGAGTTTTTCAATCTTTTATCTTTGGTGAGTCCAGAGGGTGACCTTGGGGTAAAGAATTTGTGTGAGGAAATTTACTACTGAAATGAAGAACTACAAATATCTTGAGGGGATTTTATTATTTTCTTATTTAGCCAATTTCAGCTATGTTAAGACATGCTTTGCTTTCAGCCTAGGTGTCAAAAGGCTTAAGCTTTTGTTTTTATTGTCAGAGTTTATTAGGAGAGGACAGGAAGGAAAGAAAGAGTCAAGATGATATGGAGTAGTTTTGGCCTTCCTACACCTGTTTTTAAATTAGGTGAAAACAGAAATGTATAAGAGTTTTAATTGTCTAGGAATTTTCTGCTTGCACATTGTTTCAAAACAATGAAGGTGTTGAAAGCTATAGATTACCAACAGCACAATGACTAATTTACTATTATATAACATGGGAAACCAAATAGGCAGTATAAGAACTCTTGAAACAATTCTAAGGAATTAAGTACTTTTCCATTTTTTAAAATGAGCTCTGAAAATAAGAGTAGATCCCATTGGTACTATATTAATCCACAGATATAATCTACAGAAATATATCATGTGTTATGGTATTAAAGGTCACTATATATAAGGGAATTAATTGGATTGCACTTCTGTCCTGTTATTACCTGGGCTTGAAATCAGGCTGAAACAGAAAAATCATTTTCTAAGGATGCTTAAAGTTGGTCAGCCTAACTTTTCAGCAATGTTCAGAGTATACAGTATTGTCCCCAAAAGTAGAACTACCAGAAATCTGGTGCAGAAATCTAGGTAACCACCAGATGGCAGCAATCTTTATTGCAATCTAGTAATTCTCTGGATTTTTTAAACTCCAGATTTCCTAGCAGTAGGGGGGGGGGGAGATAACTAGATGGGCTGCTGGAGCACAGAATGCATCCCCAGCATTATCAACATCACTGATATTATTCTGTGCAGATAGTGAGTAATGTTTGTACATTGAACTGAATTGTTGACCAGTATTGTTTCCACAGAAATATGATATAATATATTTGCTCTACAAAGAATAATAAACAGATCAGAGAAAGAAAAGGAAGAGGAAGCTAAGTGCAGCTGCCATAAGCTCCCTTCTTAGTTCCTAAAAACTAGATTTTATTTTGCTTGCAAGAGATGGATCATCTGCCTTGACTGTAACTTGGAAATTGTTCCAAAACTTAGTCATAGGCTTGGAACGGAAACTTAAGTGAGGTAATTTTTCAAAGAAAAGGTGGTACAAAATGATCTTATTACAAGATGATAAGGGTATGTTTTGTTTTTATGTATTGACATGGTCTCTTGCAAAACATGTACTAGTAACCACCACAGGGCCTAACTAGGAATGACGTGAGAAGACACATTTATTATACTCAGGCTTTCTTCTTTTGAGAGTATGCGAAAAAAAATGAGTAAAAAGAGATGAGATGGAAACTTGTCTGCCTCTTATTCCATCAGAGCTATGAAAAATTTAAACATATCTCAATCCAACTCCACCTTTGGATTGTGATAATTGTCCTAAAATTCTGAAGACACAATTTAACCTTGTCTAATTGCTTGGGACATTAGGACATTTATTCTGTTTGCTTGTAAGCCCTAGTGAGAACTTTTGAGGCTGAAGATACAGACCTATTTAACTCAATGTAAACAGTGAGACTTCCCATATGTATGTAATTCTCCTCTTCAGAAACATTCGCAACCATCCAAGAATACTCCCACCTGTCATTGTGTTTAATATATTAATTAATCAAATAGATATTTGAAAATATTTATGTCTTATATGTTCAGATCCTATAGCACAGGGGTCCCCAAACTTTCTGTGTTGGCAGCCGATGGGAAAGGGACGGGCAGGTACCTTTATGCATGCAAATGTGGCTGCACATGCATGCAAGCAAACAGGACCATGAGCATGCATGCTCCACAAATGGGGCTGCTAGCACCAGCATGTGATGCATGGCTCAACTAGCGCCAGCGCGGTGGCTCGGCTAGCACCGGCGCATGGCTCGCGGCTTGGCTAGTGCCGGCGTGAAGCTCACATCTCGTGGCTTGGCTAGCACCAGCGCAAGACTCGTGGCTCAGCTAGCACTGGCGAGAGGCTTGTGGCTTGGTTAGCACCGTGAGAAGCTCATAGGTCAGCTAGCGCCAGTGAGAGGCTCGCGGCTTGGCTAGCATCAGTGCAAGAGGGAGTGAGTGCACGCACATTAGTCTGCGCCCTGACTACCCACTCAGGTGGACTGGTGGCCAAGAAGTCACAGCCTGGTAGTGGGCCACGGCCCATAGGCTGGGGATCTCTGCTATAGCATGTTTCCTCCTAAAAAAGAAAGAATGAAAGAAAAACTGACCTCTGCAGAAATAATTTATAACAGGGAAATATAATAGTGGCTAGAGAATATTTTAATTGCTTTGTATACACTTTTAATTAAAAAGTTTTTATTTTCCATTTATTCATACAAAATACAATTAAATTCCTAACCATTGGTACCGCCTGCCCATTCCCCCCAGGCTGCGTCCACCCTCTCTAATCCTTCCCCACGTCCCTCCTCTTTCTCTCCTCCCCTCCTACTCTCTTCCCCTCCCCTTCTCCTCTAACCATCCTACTTCCTCCCTACTCCTTCCTCCCCTCTCATCCCTCTCACACACATGAACGCAGCATAGGGGAAATGCCCAAGCGTTTACCATGACTATATTATCATTACTTTGTATACACTTGAGAAAAATTCCTTTGGTTTTGATTTTGAAGAGACAGACTACCTATATCTTCAATTATATTTAATGAGCTTGTAAATATAGTTAGAAAAATACTGTGGAGCTAGTCTTACTACATGGTTTATGTTTTACAGGTTTATGGATACAACATACCGAATAGACTATGTTCCACCATATGACTATATGCCATATGTAAGTATATGGGAACAGGAAAAATATGGGAAAATAAAGCGTATGGAACGTTATGCATAACAGGATTTTATTAAGCAGCTTCTACTAGGCGACTATTATGACAATTGCCCCTAAGATCTCAGTTGGAGCTCTATAATTTAGCAGATTTTACTTTGAAAACAGTTAAGCAATGTCCAAAATCTGTAGTACAGTATTTGAGCTGGCTTATCTTATAGGTGTGTTAGCAGTGTTACCCTGCACCCTGCTAAGTTTTCCAATATTGTACAATATATATATATATATATATATATATATATATATATATATATATATATATATATATATATAATTAATAACACGAAAAATATGAACCCTGGGAATATTCATATCCAAAATAAAATGAACACCAAGGTATTGATTAAAACTATAAAAGTTTAATTTAAAAACACCAAGCTTTCGCCGTCACCTGCCGGCATCATCAGGGCTGGACCGCCAGGGTGTGGGAGAGTCATTTTATAGGCAGGCCGGAGTCTGCACTCGGCTCCACGATTTCGTCACCGGACCCAATTGGTTAAATTGTGCTCCGGTGGTTCGTTTCTTTCTGTCCTTCCTAGCTGCGTGTGTATCTTCATCTACCTTCTTTTCTTTGGATTCTAAGGCAGGTGATGTAAACCCCTTTTCTCTTCGATTGTCTCTATCCCTCAATCCATTCCCCCTTTCGGGTTCTAGTGGTAGTTTGCATTTGTCCTTTTCCTTTCTCCAATCACGCTTCACCCAGTCACTTTCTCTATGAGTATCTTTCTTTTCATCCTTAATGCCCCTCCCTCGTGCCCAACTGTCATTAGAATGGTTGTGCACAATGTTCCAGACTGGCTGGGGTGGCTCAATGGATTGTTTTTCTATGGGGGTGATCTCATGGTTATAATTATCTTTGGCCATCACACCCTTCCCTTCCTTTTTATCCTCTGTGCTCCCATCGCGTATACCACCATCCGAGGTCTTGATCTGGGGGGGGGGTGGAGTTGCGATCTTCCTGAGCGTCACAACGCTCCTTCCCTATGGGGAAGACCTACATACAAACACCCGCGAAAACCTCAGAAAACATATATATATATATATATATATATATATATATATATATATGTATGTATGTATGTATGTATGTATGTATGTATATATGCTGTTTGCTACAAAAATGAATAAATTTGCATTATTATCTTCACAATCAAAGTATGATTTTAGAAGGAAAAATATACAGCAGCCAGAATACCTGTGCTTCTCCTTCCCATGCTGTAAAGAAGGCTTAGGTACAACAAACACCATGGCAGTATTTGGAGAAAAAAAAATGAAAAAAAGAGCTGAAAATAAAGAAGAATGACAAAAAGAAAAGTAAAGAACCCAACTAAAAGAGAAGACTGTAGAGGAGAGTGTTAGTAATGGAAATGAGGCAGCTGCAGGGAAGAATAACAGCTGTAGCATAAGCACCCTTTAGAGCAGTGTTTCTCTCAGCCATGGCAACTTTAAGACATGTGGATTTCAATTTCCAGAATTCTGGAAGTTGGTCCACATGTCTTAAAGTTGCCGTGGTTGAGAGAAACACTGCTTTAGAGATATCAGGAAACCTAGGTGCTGGAAGACTGGGACCAGCGGCAGAGTGCCCTAAAACATGGGAAACAGCACAGCAGCATCAGAAGCATCCCCATCATTCCCCCAGCCTTAAAATCCCAGAGGGGACCAGCATTTATGGTCAAAACAACTTCAGGGAGTGAATCTGAGGAACTGGAAGCTGGAATAATCCAAATTCTCCTATCACCCAACAAGCCACATAAGTGACGTGTCAGGGATAGGCTTGAACAGTGCTTTTTTTCTAAAAAAAAAAAAAGAAGGTGCCGGAACTCACACATGTCATACAACCCGTCTTACCTACTCCATAAGGTTCCATCCCAAAAAGGTGCTGGAACTCCATTCTGGGCACTCTATGAGAAAAAAAGCCGTGGGCCTGAAGAAGAAAAGCGTTAATGAAAAATCAAAGTAGAAATAGCTGACAGAACTATAGAAACTATATAGGTATAGGACATAGAACTCTGGGCTCTACTAGAAACCACTGATAAGCTATGTATATGACTATAAATGATAGATAAGGTAGAATGTAAGCTAGAACAGGGCTATTAAACTGCTGGCCCACGGGCCGGATGCGTCATGGTGAAACCGCACCCACCCCATTGCTGGCAATGGAAAAAAAGTCGTGCTATGTCATGACATGTCATGTGGACTTAGCAAGTTTGACACCCCTGAGCTAGAAGATAGAAGATGAAAACAAGAAAACAAAATAGTAACATAGAAATAAAAGACTAAAGGTTATCTTTTGCTGTTAACAATCTCTGGTTTGCATTATTTTCTAGTACATTTGTAAAAGAATGCATTTCCATGTCTCTGGTTTATCGCAAAATCAAACCTATGACAGTGGTTCTTATTTCGATTACAAAATTGCATTGTGTTCTTTATTGGCATCTACTTTTATGATTCTGAAAAAAGTTAATTATATAATAAAACTCCTACAAATGAAAACATCCAGAGAACATTGTTATGTTTCTCTGTCTGTGTATATGTGATTTATTTTTTTAAAAAAAGAACATTTCAGATTGCACAAAGCCAATAAATGAAGAGGGACGCATGTTGTTGCGTAATGATTCAGACTGGATTCCTTGTTTTAAAAAAATAAATTAGGAATCTAACAAAATAAGAATTGTGACCATACTTTTTGTAACCATGGCAGTCCCCAAAAGAAAAATATATCTTCATCTATTCTGATGGAATATCTTTCTTTCTCTCACACATGGTCATCACTGGATCATTTTGTTCGTATTAAAAACAGGAATATTAGCTTCCACCAGCTATAAATGTGTTTCTTTTAAGTTAGTTTATAAAAAGTATTTCTCATATTTTGCTTTCTTGAAATTTCTTTAGTAGTCTGTTGGCTGGGCAGCCTCCCTCTTTTTCCAACCATATCTAATTTACAATTTCACAGTTTCTGTTCCCACACATCCTTATTTCTTATTATGTATTTTTCATTTTAGTTTACCTCAGGAGTGTCCAATTTTGGTAACTTAAAGACCTGTGGACTTTAACTTCCAGAATTCCCAGCAAAGCTGGCTGGGGAATTCTGGAGTTGAAGTCCACAAGTTTTCCAGTTGCGAAGATTGGATACCCTTGCTTTATCTACTTTCTCCCAAGTTTCCTAGGCATTAGATACCTGGCTTCTTTGAACTTAATGCCTCCTGGATATACTTCCATATTGCCTCCCAGCCATTAACTTGTATTCTCTTTTATTAACCAAGCCTTTCTCCTCATCCCTTCTAGCCAAAGAAAAATAACTCATCAATACCTAAGCTTTTTGCAATATTTTTTTTGCAAAAACCTGCTTTTTTCATGAATTGTGAAACATTACAGCTGACTCTTCTTGTTTTGTAACTGGTCTGGTTTTATTTAATTAATGAAGTTTGGAAGGCTGCTGAACTCCAAAGTGAGTCTGAGCAACTTACATAATAAAAAAGAGATAAAAAATTAAAAAGAAACTGCAAAAAAAGAAAATGATGTATGCTCAGACAAAATCACCATGTTTTAGTAAATGATAGTACATAATATATCTTAATGTTACAGATAATCCTCATTTAATGACCATTCTTTTAGCAAGTGTCCTAAGTTATGCCGAGGCTAGCTGGTCCTCACATTTAATGACTGTTGCAGCATTGCCCCAGTCATATGATTGTGATCTAGGCACTTGGCAACCGGCTTGCCCTCACCACATTTGCGATGTCTTGAAGTCACGTGATTGCCGTTTGTGACCTTCCCAATCAGCTTCTGAGAAGCAAAGTCAATGGGGAAGATGGCAAGAATCATGGTCATCTGATGTCTAAAAATGTCATAAAATTGGGTGTGGTCACGTGATGCCTCTCTTAATGACTGCACCACAGTGATTGATTTTCATTTTCTGGTTTCTACAGTGGTCATAAGTCAAGAACTATCTGCAGATACAGCCATGACTGAGAGAATCCTATATTTTTCATCGATAGCAAATATTTTACCAGTTTTGAAAACAGGATTGTATTATGTAATACTACAATCAGTTCTTTTAGAGTTAGACATTGAAAATTAGAGATGAATACAGATTTGCTGTTTTGGAAAATCTGTTTACAAATGTTACCACTCACACAGTTTTTCCACGCACATTTTTTAATCTGAGAAATGTAAATAATCAAAATGTTATAGGAAGAGAAATGTATTAGCTGATTAAACTTATTTTTGGTATTAGTAGTGCCAATGTTAAAGTTTGCTCCTCAAAACTTTCTTTTGAGTAATAATATACATAAATACCTTCCTTTTTAGGTTGCACCTGATACGAGCGGGTACTCTGTAGTACATAGGAAATGTCATTCCCAGTTTACTGACACAGCAGATTACAGGAGACATGGAATCAACACATGGCAGGATGAAAGTGGAGTTTATGCTAATGCAGATCTAAAGCAGAAAGTATTTCCTGCAACTAATCCTATACCAATAAATGTGGAAGAAGCTGATTCTTAAGCATTAGTAGTGATGCTACAAATTAAAGGGTATTCATATATACTAATGTTTGTCAGTAGACTTATTCCTTTCAACAGCCTTGCAGCTTATATAATATTGAGTTAGAAGACAAGGGGGAATAAATTTGTACAATGGAATCTTAAATTAGAACTGCGAGAACTTTTGATTGCAACTTCATTTTAAAAATAATGCAAATACCAACTGTTGAGTCCTTGGCGGGAAGCAGACACGAGAAGCAGTTGAAGTTCTCAGTTTTCTTTATTCTGCGTTCAGCTTACAAGTAGATGGCTTCAGCAGCTCCCAAAACCTCCCAGCTTCTTATATAGACGCTTCCCGGGTAAATGTGATACTTTTCCCGCGCCAGCACCCGCGCATGCGCACGGCGCTGGCAACAGCCTGTCTGGTCCCGGGCAGCTTTGCACCTGCCCGGGACTGCCTGCAAACGCCCGAGCCGTTTGCAAGGCTCGGGACATAACACCCCTTTCCCCCGGGCTAAAACTACTACCAACATATAATCATTTATTTTATGCAGTGTTCTGCTTCTCAGTGCTCCTATCGTTACCTGGCTTTTGTTTAGCCAGCAATGTTATGTAATCCTCTAAGTATTTAGGAGACTTCTTTGCTCTCTGTGACCTTCTCAGCTCTGGGTTACTAGCATGAGTTCCCTGACTGGAGGGAGATGTGAGCCTGTTCTCCTTATTTTGCCTTGGTGCCTTCCAAGGACTGTGCCCCGATGCCTGGCCTGCTTGCTTGCCCACCGGGCTCGTCAGGCCAGGGCTTCTGTCACTTTGTGACCTGGTTGACCTGCCTAGCTGTAGACCCTCGGGCCCCTTGAAGTGATAGCCACTGCTGGGCGTCTCTGTTGAACCTCCTAGTCCGTCCAAGACCTGTCAGGAGGCTGTCCATTCCCTGAACCCCGTTCTGTGTCCGGGCTTGTGTGGGTTTCTGTACTTTCCCAAAACTCAGTTACTCCCTGATTTGGGCTAGAGGTGTTGTAGTCGGGACTTGGTTCCTCGACCACCTCCCTGTATGTTTGACCCCCTGTAGGATTTGGGGTAAGGTCAGGCCAACCTTGGGGATTGTGTGCCAGCTCTCTTGCGGGGAATGATTTGTTGGGATGCCCCCGGGTATCCTCCGTGACTGGAGTGCTGTGTGATGTGTGTGGAAAGTGAGTATGCCCCCGGGGTGACTCCCTGGCTGGAGTAGGCGTGGATGCCTTTGTTAGGTAAGCTCATAGAATTCTTGTTCGGAGCTCTCGCGGAACCTGGGGATGGGCCGTTTGTGGCTCCATCAGTGGAGATGGGCAGCAGCTCATGCCCTTCCCTTTGCTCCAAAGGGTCCCCCTCCCCCCTGGAAAAGACCCAGGAGTCTCATCTGAAGATCCGCCTAGGCGGAGTTGGTTGATGTGCCGACGCAGGACACGACCGTTGTCCAGGGCTACCTCGTAGGAGAGAGGACCTGTGACCCTGGAAACAGAAGCGGGGACCCATGTATGACCAGGCCCGTAATTGCGAGCCCAACCGGGGCACCCACAAGTAGTTGTCTAGGTGCCCTAGGATGTGAGGTAGATGAAGGCAGTCTGTCCGGATGCAACCGGTCAAGTTTAGTAGTAAGTTGACGCCCCCAACGAAGTTCAGCTGGGCTTCTCCCTGTAGAAGTGGACGGTGTGGTGCGATAAGAAAGGAGAAAGTCAGCCAACCTGTGATGCCAGTCCCCGTAGGTGAGTCTTTTCAATGCGTCCTTTGTGATGTGCACCATACGTTCAGCCATACCGTTGGTGGACGGGTGGAAGGGTGCAGACGTGGCATGACGAATCATGTTTGCCTGTAAGAAAGCTTGGAATTCGGAGGAAGTGAATTGAGGGCCGTTGTCGGACACAATGACATCTGGCAGCCCGTGTGCAGCAAAAATATCCCCCTCAGTACCTGAATAGTTTTTGCAGTGGTGATGGATGAGACAGGTACAACCTCAAGCCATTTCGAATGGCTGTCAACAAGGACCAAGAAGAACTGGCCCTGAAAGGGTCCAGCGTAGTCAATGTGCACCCTAGACCATGGGGACTGTGTTTCCTCCCATCGATGCACGGGAGCTTGGGGCATCTCTGGGCGAGATCGTTGGCACAGGTGGCATGCATGCACCTTAGCCTCAATATCTTTATCTAAACCAGGCCCCCACAAGTGGCTGCGCGCAAGGGCCTTCATACGAACAATGCCAGGATGACCCTCGTGGAGGGATTCTAAGACCCTAGTCCTCATTGAGGTGGGAATGACAACTCTGCTTCCCCAAAGCAGACAACCCTGAGAGGTGGACAACTCGTTCCTTTTAGACCAGAAACTCTGAAACTCAGGACTAGGACAGTGCTCAGGCCAACCAGACAAAACCCAAGAAAGGACACGTGAAAGTGTGTGATCTGTGCCCGATTCAGCGGCTACATCCTTGGCATTCAGAGGGGACTCTGGCAAGGCTTGGATGGATAGAATGTTAACAGCTGGCGCAGGGTCAGCTTCTATTACTGGCAGAGGCAATCTACTGAGGCCATCAGCATGGCCCATTTCTTTTCCAGGCTTGTGGAGTAAAGAAAAATCATATGCAGACAAAAAAATAGACCACCTAAGCATTCTAGAGGAAATGATTTGGGGAGTCTGCTTACGTATGGTATACAGTCCCAGCAGAGGCTTATGGTCAGTGAAGACCGTGAAGTGCCTGCCATATAGAAAGTCATGGAATTTTTTAATTCCAGCAACAACAGCCAGAGCCTCCCTGTCTATCTGAGCGTATTTGCGCTCAGCAGAAGACAATGTTCTGGAGTAATATGCAACAGGAACCTGAGTTCCATCAGACCTGAGGTGGCTCAGGACAGCTCCTACCCCGTAAGGGGATGCATCACAAGCGATGCACACAGGAAGGGACTCGTTGAAATGTGCAAGTACACTGTTAGAAGTGAGCAAGGCCTTGACTTTGTTAAAGCAGGCCTCATGCGTCTGTGACCACCGCCACACTGCTTGCTTGTCTAGTAGCCTGTGAAGGGGCTCAGCTACACTAGCTTTATGTGGAAGAAAAGAATTGTAGAAATTCAGGAGGCCCAGGAAGGCCTGAAGTTCGGCCTTGGACATTGGCCTAGGTGCTTCTAAAATAGCAGTCAGTTTGGATTCAGCAGGGTGAATCCCAGCATCATCAATTTTGAACCCCAGAAATTCAGTAGAAGGCACCCCAATCTTGCATTTGTCTTTTTTGAGCTTGAGGCCTGATTTCCTGAATCTTAATAGAACAGCTCTTAGCCTTTCAGCTAGAATGTGTGTGGAGTCTCCTCAATAAGACATCATCAAGTAGGGGCAACCCCCGGCTATGCCCCGCAGGTGTGTTTTCCAAAATCCCAGGAGCGACATTCACTCCAAACTGTAGCCTTTTTACCTTAAAGGCTCCCCTGTGGGTCACAATAGTCTGAGCTATAGCAGCACCATCATCAACAGGCAGCTGTTGATACGCTTGAGCTAGGTCAAGCTTTGCAAAAACGCGCCCCCCCTTGAGGGAGGCCAGAATATGACTGACCACAGGAACAGGATATGCATGTTGCTGCAATGCCTTATTCAGAGTGCATTTGTAGTCAGCACAAATGCGAATGTCCCCATTTGCCTTTAGAGGCGTGACAATGGGGGTCTCCCACGGACTGGAATCAACAGGTTCTAGGATTCCCTGTTGAATCAGTTTGTCTAACTCAGTGTCAATTTTACTCTTTAAAGCAAAAGGGACCCTTCTTGCTTTAATTCTAATGGGAGTGACAGGGGGGTCTAGCTTTAAGGACACAGGGGGTCCTTTGAATGTGCCCAGCTGGGGGCTGAAAACATCTGCGAATTCTTTGCAGACTTCCTGCAGGTCGAGTGTTTGTAAGCTGTTGAGCCCCGTGACGTGTATCCCCAGGGCCTCAAACCAATCGAGTCCTATGAGACTCGTTCGTTCACCCCCTACTACTAATAAGTCTAGTGGACCTTCAAATTTCTTGTATTGCACGTTAAGGGTGGCCTCCCCCTTAACACACACTCTTGAATTTTGAAAATCTGTTAACACAATGTCAGAAGGCCTTAACTTGGCCTGAGTTCCACTTCCGGAACAAATCTTCCTAAATGTATGCAAGAAGATGATTGAAAGGGCAGACCCTGTGTCTAGTTCCATAGTTAATGGAACCCCTTGTAGCTTCACCTTGAGTGACAGCTTTTTCTTAATGGGCTTGTGTGTGTCTGTCCTAAGGATGCTTCTTCGCGAAGCGCAAAACCCTACCCTATTCTGGCTGGGGACCCTGGTACCTTTCAGGCGCAGTTCTTCCTGAGGTTGTACCTTTCGTCGGCCCAGACACACAGCTGCAATGTGTCCTTGTTTGCCGCATGCCTGGCAGGTAGCGGAGCGGAACTTGCAGTCGGTTCTCCTGTGGCGACCTCCACAGCCGATGCACTTGAGTGGAGCTGAAGAGCTTTCCTTCTGATTTCCTTCCTTCGTGGGGTGGAGACGGTCGACTTCCTCATCCGGATCCTCCTCGGAGTTCCCCTGGACGTCTTCCTGGTGCACGGATGCAACCTCTGGACTGTTTCTGATCGGCCGCATGTTCTTGACAGCGCCGCCTGCTGCTTCTTCTGCGTTGACTTCCCTTAAGGCATCTTGGTAGGACAATTCTTCTTTAGCGAAAAGTCTCTGTTGTAGATCTCGATGCCTTAACCCACACACGAATCGGTCCCTCAGTCGTTCTTCGAGGTCTTTGAACTCGCAGTGCTTGGCGGCCTTCCTCAATGCGGCGATGTATTCTTTGGCCGACTCTCCGGATCGTTGATCCCTCTGCTCGAAGGTGTGGCGCCATGCGATGACGGACATCTTAGGCTGGAAGTGCTCCTTCAGTAGCTTCTTTAGATCTGCGTAGCTGACAGACTCTACTGGAACAGGTGCTGCAAGGTTTTCTGCGATTCGAAGGCGTCTTGACCGCAAACACAAAGCAGGGTGGCAGCCTTCAAGCTCTCTTCCCTCACTTGGTTTGCCTTGAAGTAGTTCTCCACCCTGGCTACGTAGGACTCCCACCGCTCTGGATGTGAGACGTCGAACTCCGAAAGCCTTCCAACCTTTGCCATCTTCAGGAGACGGGTCTATCAGCCAGCCTACCCCCCGAATGCGCACTGGATTGGCGAGTAGCTGCCGAGTCGACACCGTTCCGCCGCTCAGGACTCACTTGGGTAAGCTTACACTTCTTCCTTTCCAGGCGATGTAAGGCATCCCACCCTCGTCGCCAGTGTTGAGTCCTTGCGGGAAATGTAAGACACGAGAAGCAGTTGTAGTTCTCCAGTTTTCTTTATTCTGTGTTCAGTTTACAAGTAGATGGCTTCAGCAGCTCCCAAAACCTCCCAGCTTCTTATATAGGCATTTCCCGGGTCAATGCGATACTTTTCCCGCGCCAGCACCCGCGCATGCGCACGGCGCTGGCGACAGCCTGTCTGGTCCCGGGCAGCTTTGCACCTGCCCGGGACCGCCTGCAAACGCCCCGAGCCGTTTGCAAGGCTCGGGACATAACAGAGGGGTTTGCCATAGAGGCGGCTCCTGACTCTGGCACCTCGGCCACAGGGGACTGGAACTATTGGGGCACTCCTGCAATGCAGGTCACGTCCGAGACTGGTCGCGGGCTCGAGGGACTAAGTTTCCTCGAGCCATCCAGGGTAGTTGGGGAATCCTCAATCACTTCAGAGGGTTGGGGAATTTCAGCTGCTCTAACGGAGCCTGGGAAGAGCCCTGGCAACTTTGCCGGCATGCCTCAGCAGGGGTCACCTGCAAAATCTGTGCATAAAAGTCCTTGTCTAGCAAATCCATCAGACAGGCCGGTAGGCCAGGTGCCCTTAAGTACAAGTCCTGGTCTGCCTAGCTGGGCAGGTGAGCTGACAGGTCACACACACACCCCCTGGCCTTACATAGGTCACAAAGGGCTAAGGCCCCTCCTAAGCACTTAGGTGAATATGTGAGGTTCCTGTCAGCACAAGGAAACCTTACTAGTCTAGGATAGGAGTTGGACCTATGTGAGGTAGAAGATAGACACAGGAAGTCCACATTAAAGGGTGGGTTGTTTAGAGAACCTTATTATTTTATAAGAATGTTGCCTGCATGTGAGCAGGAATATTTTTTTCATATACATTATTTTATTATTATGATTGTAAAAGAAATTGGAAGTGTGTGTGTTCTATTTAGGGGGGAAGGATTTTGTGTCCTGGGCCTGATGAGGAAACTCAGCAGGCCCAGAAATGTTGCAATTGGTCCTGGGCATTCCAAAAGCTGCCCGGGACCAGACAGAGCAGCGCCAGCCTTGTGCGCATGTGCAAGGCACGAACAGGCTAAATTCCTATTGGTTAACACTGTCTGGGTCTCTGGCCCTATAAAAGGCCTGCGTGCCTTTTGTTCATTGCTTGGGTGTTGGAGAAAGAGAATAAAGTGTTAGTTACTTGTCACCATGTGTCTTCATCATTCGCACATGAACAAAGAACTCAACACAATGGATGGAAACTAATCAAAGAGAGAAGCAACCTAGAAATAAGGAGAAATTTCCTGACACCGAGAACAAGTGGAACAGCTTGCCTTCAGAGGTTGTGGGTCCTCCAACACTGGAGATTTTTAAGAAGAGATTGGACAGCCACTTGTATGAAACAGTATAGTGTCTCCTGCTTAAACAAGGTTGAATGAAGACCTTCAAGGTCTCTTCCAACTGTTATTCTGTATTTTGGGGTCATTTGGATACTGTGGCTCTTACCCTCTATGTGCAAAAAATCTATGGAAGGAGGATCTACCCTTAATGAAAAATTCACCTAAAGATAAATTAATAAATAATTGGCAGAAAATAGTTAAAAGAAAAAATTTCTTTAATCATGGAAGTCAGCACAATAGTGTTGGTACTGATTAATCAGCCTAGTTAAAATGCAATGAGAAAATTGAACCTAATAACAATACTTTTCTTTCTAAAGCCACTTGCAAGAATTTTTATCATCTTTTTATTGTCTTCTGTTGCACTTCAATAAGAGCAAACTCTTAATTCAAGTCTGTTCAGGGCTTTTCTTAGTAGTTGCCACCACAAGGATTAGGTAGATGGCCCACATAATCTCTCAGCAACAGACATGGCACAGAAGGGCCGTTGTAATATCTTACTAGGCTGTAATCTTGGCTCTCCATGTTAATTTAGGCAAAAATAAATGAACACTCAATCCCAACTCTAGATAACTGCAACAAAGCAATCAAGTTATCCTTCTGCCAGTAACATATAATAATGAGAATGATAAATGAGCTCAGGTGAAATCCATGTATTATATTGCATTCAGCTATGCATTTTATTGTGGCAAGTCATTCTCTTTAAATAGTATTCCAGTTATAATCTTTTTTGTTATAGTGTACAGAATTTTTTTTAAATGTAACAAACAGGCGCAAACTGATACATTTTTAATTCTTTAGCTTGGGTGTAATTATGTCCCTGAAGTTATAGATATTGCAGTCTTTTTTTAAAGGCACAACAAATAGTCCAATATGACACTGACTTTATGGTTCTTACACTTTCTACATGTTGGATTAGCAGCACCTAATCTGTTGTCCAAATCTTAGGAAGAGAGACCTGCAGACATTCTGGTTCCACCTCTTTTTCAACTGCGGCTTTAGTTGCAGTTTGCAATGAGCATGTGATAGTAGACTTAGTTCAGATCATGCCTATACAACTTCTTTGTGTTCTTGGATCCTGGAGGACTCTTGGTATTTGGAACAGCTCACAGAAATGAAGCAATGCAAGAGATGTTTAGAACATTCGTTGGAGGAAGACAAAGAACGAGTTCAGCTGAGCACCAGAAAAAGCCTGTATTAAAGACTACCTTGTGGCGATAAAGGATAGCAAAACATGCTTATTATAAATATGCCTTATTGCAGATAACTATCCAGAGACCATGCTCTTGGTGACTTGGCCCCCTTCTTGAAGAACTTTGCGGGGCTGTTGGGAGGATTGTGCAAAGTGTTGTATAAAATTAGTTGGATCTGCTCAGAGTTAGACTCTGCCTGTGCTAGTCCTGTGGAGATGAGCTGGGAAGGGTCATCCTGAACTCACAACTCCTACTTAAAGCTATAGATATCTTGGAATACCAGTTCCACCCACAGTCTGTTTGATTTTCTATTCAATGAATAAATAATGTCTAACATGGATATATTTCTATTAATACATCCAGTGTATTCTAGATATAATAGGCATCTAGGCTTACAAAAGCAATAGGGCTTTTTTGTTAACTGATTTTACAGCTTTCAGCAAAAGCTCTAAATTTGTAAGTGTGATCAAAAACAAAAGCAGCTGAAGAACTCACAAGAATCTGCAAAATAAAAAATGAGGCAAATGGATACATGGAATGGGCGGGGTGGATGGGGGTGGACACAGGATTTGGTTTGTGTGTTTTAAACTACTATTATGAATGATGGGTGCCAGGATGGAGGCAATATAAATTAATATCAGTCTGTGAATTTGGCTTCTTGTCTCATTGTAAGTATTTGCCTTTTTCAGATTTGATTCCAAAATGGTGCTTCAAAGCACACAGTGATGCGATCATGGCACTTGTCTGCAATCCTTCAATTTACCTTTGCAGTTCTAGGAAAAGACGTGATTGTCTTAAAGAGTTGCTACCTCATGCTCTGAAACACCTTTTCATACTACTGAAGCATTGCACATCTCTAATGTGTACCCTTGACTTGTGTTTCAGAGATCCAAAGGGAGTAATCCACAATGAATTTCATAACTCTGGAAAATGTTCTTTGAACCGTAATCATTTTTGTTTCTACTTCAGCTGATTTTTAAAGCTTCAGTCATTCTAACCCAATATGGATATATTGCAGATCAGTGGTTCTTATATTTAATATATATGTGCTTATATAAAGTCACTATGAAGTTACACCGGCAATAAGTAAACCCGTTTATAAACATGAGGAATTAACATTACCTGATTCAGGCATCTTGATAGCAATGCAGTCGCTAACATATCACTGAACAGGAGGGCATAAAGAGGTGCAAATTTACAGTACATGTAACAGTTGCATATGCTAATGTATACAGAGTTTCACAGATTTAGAAATAATTACTATAATTACTGCAATTACAAATACAATAATCTCCTAATCGTGGGGGAAACTACCATAAGATGACCTGTACAACTGTTCTGTCTGTCCTCTGGATGTTAACTGTTCAGGGGCAACCTCAGTGTCTCCAATCTGTCCTTAGATTTGTTCTTCTTTAATCAGACTATTTCAAACACGGCGCTGTCTGCAGGTGGCCCTTCAAGTGGAAGACTGTCTTTTGTAAAATACTGTATGTTTCCTCTCTTGTTAGTAACTAAATAAACTAATAAACTAATTTATTAAATACAGTAAGCCATTTCCAGTTTCCCAGCAAGATTTAATGCATGCCTGTGGTGGGATTTTTCCTATCTATTGAAGAGGGAAGGGAGCTGAGTTGGTTTAACATTAATGTACCTGAACAAAATACCAATGGGACAATATATATTTTAAACAGTGACTTACTCCCACTCTTTTCACCCTTTCTAGATTTAGAAGTTTATATTTGCAATCAAATAAAACTAAGTACACAATTATGTAAGTCAAAGCATTAACTCAAAAATCAAATCAGGGCAAAAAAAAAAAAAATGGACGTGGGTGTGAAGCAGGGACAGGGGAATCACATTCACAAGAAGTCAGAACTCTTGGCCCTTTCGTGTTAATGCAGCAGATGGCATTTTAGTCAGTGGAACGAGTTTGTCCAGCAAGCTCTATCAGTTGGCTGTTCCTCTTCTGTTAAGAAAAATGAGACTGCCATCTTTTGCATCGTGCCATCCTAATTCTGGCAACTGTATTGTACCATCCCTAATTTGCATTAGTTATTCCAGTCAAGTTCCTTGTTGCAGTTCTGATTGAATCTCTTTAAATTATTTCCCCAAAGCTATTTTGATAAATACATGTCAACTCAGGCAAGAAAATCAGAAATCCAGCCATCAGTGAAGGTCTCACTGAGCTGCAGCGTGCCCCTGACACATGACACTATTACAAGTCTCACGCAGAGTCAAGTTAAATAATATTGAGCCAGACCTATTTATAACTCCTGACTTTCACCAGATCCACATGAGACTCTAGCATAGAAAATACTGCTTTGCGTTTGATTTTAATCTCCATTTGCACTGCTCTCCTCCTGTCTCATTTTCCTAAGATTTATAAACCACAAAAACAGAAGAGAGGAAGAAACAGGTAAATATGCCTTTAAAAAAAATAATAATCAAATGACTGTGAAGCTGAACATTAAGTTGGGTGACTGTGTGATATTGTTATATAAGTTGGGAGTAGAAGGCTTTAGCTAGGTCTTAGGAATACTTAGAGATAAGATTTTGCATCATTTTCAAGAATAAGAATGCTGTTGGCTTGCAATGTGCATTTACATCTATCTACGGGGTTCTTAGCACAAAATTATTTCATTGAACATAAATGCATATTAGCATTGCCTATAGTGTCCAGTTGCCTATAATAGGTCATAATCTGTGCCTCTATGAGGCTGAAGAAATATTATTACTAAGGAGAACTTGTTCCCTATAGAAAAAGGTTTCAAACAAAGGAGCAAGTTGGAAGGTTAGGAAATGGGCAATGCTTTCACAAGTTATGCTCTGAGAAAAAAAAAATCAATCATGACCATGAAGTTATGACTATAATTGGAACCATAACCCTGCAATGTAAAGATTACAATGTAAGTGTGACATAGCATTAATTGCTAAATTGCTGAGAGTATAGATTGTATGAAAATTATTTAATACTGCTAAAATGATTAGAGTAACATATAAAATGGGCACCACAAAGAACCACAAAATGGTTCCTGTTCAGTCCGTCGCGAAATGGTAAGACACGAGAAGCAGTTGTAGTTCTCAGGAAACCTTTATTCTTCAGTTCAGCTTACATTGGAATATGGCAGCAATGCCCAAAACTCTCGGCCTCCTTATGTAGGCCTTTCCCGGGTCAATCTGTTACTTTTGGCGCGCCAGCACCCGCGCATGCGCACATGTACTGGCGACAGCCTGTCTGGTCCCGGGCAGCTTGCACCTGCCCGGGACCGTCCGCAATGCCCTGAGCCTGCTTGCACAGGCTCAGGACATAACACCCCTTCCCCCCGGGCTAAAACTATTCCTTATATCATAATAACACATAACTCATTTCTGTAGTGTAGTGCCATGCTCCCAATACCATCGGCCTCTGTGCCTCTATTGTTACTGGCTCTTTTTTGCCAATAGTGTTATGTAATCTTCTAAGTACTTCGGAAATTTCCTCGCTCTCTGTGACCTCCTAAGCTCTGGGTGCTTGCCAAGTACCCTTTGACTGAGGGATGATGCGTGCCTGTCCCCCTCGTTATGCCTTGGTGACTCCCAAGGGCTGTGCTCCAATGCCTGGCCTGCTTGCTTGCCCACCGGGCTCGTCAGGCCAGGGCTTCTTCCAGTGTGTGACCTGGTTGTCCCGCCTACCTGTAGGCTCTCTGGCCCTTCTAAGTGACTGTCACTGTTGGGCATTTCTGTAGAACCTCCTAGGTCCGTCCAAGACCTGTCAGGAGGCTGTCTATCCCCTGAATCCCGTTCTGTGTCCGGGCTTGTGTGGGTTTCAGTACTGTCCCAAAACTCAGTTGTCCCCTGAGTGTAGTCAGAGGTGTTGTAGTTGGGATTTGGTTCCTTGACCACCTCCCTATGTGTTTGCCCCCTTCTAGGGATAGGGTTGAAGTCAGGCCAACTAGGAGGAGTGTGTGCCAGCTCTCTTGCAGGGAATGGATTGTTGGGATGCTCCTGGGTATTCTCTCTGACTGGAGTACTGAGTGATACGGGTGAAAAGTGATCATGCCCCCGGGGTGACTCCCTGGCTGGAGTAGGCGTGAATGCCTGATAACTGGCTAAGCTCCTAGAATTCCTGTTTGGAGCACTCGCGGAATTTTGGGATGGGCCGTTTGTGGCTCCCTCATTGGTAATGGGCATCATTCCATGCCCCTCCCTTTGCCCAAAGGGCTCTCCCTCCCCCCCTGGAAAAGACCCAGGAGTCTCAGCAGGAAGGTCCCGTCTAAGGCGAAGTTGGTCAATGTGCCGACGCAGGACACGACTGTTGTCCAGGGATACCTCGTAGGATAGAGGACCTGTGACCCTGGATATAGATGCAGGGACTCATGTATGCCCAGGCCCGTAATTACGAGTCCAAACCGGGGCACCCACAAGAAGTTGCCTAGGTGCCCTGGGGTGTGAGACAGAAGGAGGCAGTCTGTCCGGATGCAACCGGTCAAGCTTGGTAGTCAGTTTGCGTCCCCAACGAAGTTCAGCTGGGCTTCTCCCTGTAGAAGTGGATGGTGTGGTGCGATAGGAAAGGAGGAAGTCAGCCAACCTGTGATGCCAGTCCCCGTAGGTGAGCCTCTTCAAGGCATCCTTGGTGATGCGAACCATGCGTTCAGCCATACCGTTGGTGGACGGGTGGAAAGGTGCAGAAGTGGCATGACGAATCACGTTAGCCTGCAAGAAAGCTTGGAATTCGGAGGAGGTGAATTGAGGGCCATTGTCAGACACAATGACGTCTGGAAGCCCGTGTGCAGCAAAAATCCCCCTCAGTACCTAAATAGTCTTTGCAGTGGTGGTGGAAGAGACAGGTACAACCTCAAGCCATTTTGAATGGCTGTCAACAAGGACCAAGAAGAATTGACCCTGAAAGGGCCCAGCGTAGTCAATGTGCACCCTAGACCATGGAGACTGTGTTTCCTCCCATCTATGCACAGGAGCTTGGGGCATTTCAGGGCGTGAGTGTTGACAAAGGTGGCAAGCATGCACCTTCTATGTCTTTGTCTACACCTGGCCACCACAAGTGGCTGCGTGCAAGAGCCTTCATTCGTACAATGCCAGGATGACCCTCGTGGAGGGAATCTAAGACCCTAGTCCTCATTGAGGTGGGAATGACAACTCTGCTTCCCCAAAGCAGACAACCCTGAGAGGTGGACAACTCGTTCCTTTTAGACCAGAAACTCTGAAACTCAGGACTAGGACAGTGCTCAGGCCATCCAGACAAAACCCAAGAAAGGACACGTGAAAGTGTGTGATCTGTGCCTGATTCAGCGGCTACATCCCTGGCATTCAGGGGGGACTCGGGCAAGGCTTGAATGGAGAGAATACTGATGGCTGGTGCGGGGTCAGCCTCTATTACCAGCAGGGGTAATCTACTGAGGCCATCAGCATTGCCCATTTCCTTCCCAGGCTTGTGAAGTAGGGAAAAATCATATGCAGACAAAAAGATAGACCACCTGAGCATCCTGGGGGAGATGATTTGGGGAGTTTGTTTATGTGTGGTAAACAGTCCCAACAAAGGCTTATGGTCAGTGAAGACCGTGAAATGCCTACCATATAAAAAATCATGGAATTTTTTAATTCCAGCAACAACAGCTAAGGCCTCCCTGTCTATTTGAGCATAATTGCGTTCAGCTGAAGACAATGTCCTGGAGTAATATGCAACAGGAACCTGAGTTCCATCAGCCCTGAGGTGGCTCAGTACAGCACCCACCCCATAAGGGGAAGCATCACAAGCAATGCACACAGGAAGGGACTCATTGAAGTGAGCAAGTACACTGTTAGAAGTGAGCAAGGCCTTGACCTCATTGAAACTAGCCTCATGTGTTTGTGACCACTGCCACACTGCCTGTTTATCTAATAGCCTGTGAAGAGGCTCAGCTACACTAGCCTTGTGTGGAAGAAAGGAATTGTAGAATTTCAGAAGGCCCAGAAAAGCCTGTAGTTCGGCCTTAGACTTTGGCCTAGGGGCTTGCATAATGGCTTTTAGTTTGGATTCAGCAGGATGAATCCCAGCAGCATCAATTTTGAACCCCAGAAACTCAGTAGAAGGCACCCCAATTTTACATTTGTCCTTCTTGAGTTTGAGTCCCGTTTTCCTGAACCTTAATAGGACAGCCCTTAGCCTTTCAGCTAGAATGTGTGTGGAGTCTCCTGCAATTAAGACATCATCAAAATAGGGGCAAACCCCTGGTATACCCCGTAGTGTGTTTTCCATTACACTTTGGAAAATCCCAGGAGCGACATTTACTCCAAATTGAAGTCTCTTTACCTTGAAAGCCCCTCTGTGGGTCACAATAGTCTGAGCTATAGCAGCGTCATCATCAACAGGCAGCTGTTGATATGCTTGAGCTAGGTCAAGCTTTGCAAAAACGCGCCCCCCCTTGAGGGAGGCCAGGATATGACTGACCACAGGAACAGGATAGGCATGTTGCTGCAATGCCTTATTTAGAGTGCATTTGTAATCAGCACAGATGCGAATGTCCCCATTTGCCTTAAGAGGCGTGACAATGGGGGTCTCCCATGGACTGGAGTCAACTGGTTCTAGAATTCCTTGTTGGATCAGTTTATCCAATTCAGTGTCAATTTTACTCTTTAAAGCAAAAGGGACCCTTCTTGCTTTAATTCTAATGGGAGTGACAGTGGGGTCTAGCTTTAAGGACACAGGAGGTCCTTTGAACGTGCCCAGCTGGGGGCTGAAAACATCTGCAAATTCTTTGCAGACTTCCTGTAGGTCAAGTGTTTGTAGGCTGTTGAGCCCTGTGACGTGTATTCCCAAGGCCTCAAACCAATCGAGTCCTATGAGACTCGTTCGTTCACCCCCTACTACTAATATGTCTAGTGGACCTTCAAAATCCTTATACTGTACGTTAAGGGTGGCCTCCCCCTTAACACACACTGTGGAGTTTTGAAAGTCTGTTAACACAATATCAGAAGGCCTCAGCTTGGTCTGAGTTCCACTACCAGAACAGATCTTCCTAAAAGTGTGCATAGAAATGATCGAAAGTGCAGACCCCGTGTCCAGTTCCATAGTTAATGGAACCCCTTGTAGCTTCACTTTAAGTGACAGCTTTTTCTTAATGGGCTTGTGTGTGCCTGTCCTGTAGATGCTTCTTCGCGAAGCGCAAAACCCCACCCTATTCTGGCTGGGGACCCTGGTACCTTTCAGGCGCAATTCTTCCTGAGGTTGTACCTTCTGACAGCCCAGGCACACAGCTGCAATGTGTCCTTGTTTTCCACACGCCCGGCAGATAGCGGAGCGGAACTTGCAGTCGGCTCTCTTGTGGCGACCTCCACAACTGATGCACTTGGGGAGAGCTGAAGAGCTTCCTCTTGGTTTTCCTTCCTTTGTGGGGTGGAGACGGTCCACTTCCTCATCCGGATCCTCCTCGGAGTTTCTTTGGACTTCTTCCTGGTGCACGGAAGCAGCATCTGGACTGTTTCTGATCGGCTGCATGTTCTTGATGGTGCCGCCCGCTGCTTCTTCTGCGGTGACCTCTCTCAAGGCATCTTGGAAAGACAAGTCCTCCTTGGCGAAAAGTCTTTGTTGCATCTCTCGATGCCTTAGCCCGCACACAAACTGGTCCCTCAGTCGTTCTTCGAGGTCCTTGAACTCGCAATGTTTGGCGGCTTTCCTCAGTGCGGCGATGTACTCCTTGGCCGATTCTCCGGTCGTTGATCTCTCTGCTCGAAGGTGTGGCGCCACGCGATGACGGACATCTTAGGTTGGAAGTGCTCCTTCAGTAACTTCTTTAGATCTGCATAGCTGACAGACTCTAAAGGAACAGGTGCTGCGAGGTTCTCAGCGATTTCGAATGCGTCTTGACCGCAAACGCACAGTAGGGTGGCAGCCTTCAAGCTCTCTTCCCTCACCTGCTTCACTTTGAGGTAGTTTTCCACCCTGGCTGCGTAGGACTCCCGCCGCTCTGGATGTGAGACATCGAATTCCGAAAGCCTTCCAATCTTCGCCATTTCGTATCAGGAAGGGTCTATCAGCCAGCTTACCCCCGAATGCACGCTGGATTGGCGGGTAGCTGCTGAGTCAACGCTGTTCCTGCCGCTCTGGACTCACTCGGGTAAGCTTACACCTTCTCTTTTCCGATGTAAGGCAATCCCACCTTCGTCGCCAGTGTTGAGTCCGTCGCGAAATGGTAAGACACGAGAAGCAGTTGTAGTTCTCAGGAAACCTTTATTCTTCAGTTCAGCTTACATTGGAATATGGCGGCAATGCCCAAAAGTCTCGGCCTCCTTATATAGGCCTTTCCCGGGTCAATCTGTTACTTTTGGCGCGCCAGTACCCGCGCATGCGCACATGTACTGGCGACAGCCTGTCTGGTCCCGGGCAGCTTGCACCTGCCCGGGACCGTCCGCAATGCCCCGAGCCTGCTTGCACAGGCTCAGGACATAACAGTTCCCACCCAAGGCTAGTTTCAGCTGGTATTGATTGGGGTGGGGACATTATTCCCCATCCCCTGTTGTGTCAGGTGATGTAGGATTATATTCTTTTTCCCCTCCTTTTCAGCATTGTTATGAATTGGGTAAAATCATCAGCCAATTTGGGTTAGGATTAGGGTATCATTGGTACCTTAATAATGCTCTTTATGAGTTCAACCCTGGATCATTTCAAGGTTTTATGCCAGTGCCTAGAGGTTGTGTGGGTTTGGATAGAGAAAAACTGTTTTCAATTCAGTCCTCCCAAGAATACAGAATAACAGAGTTGGAAGGGACGTTGGAGGTCTTCTGGTCCAATCTTCTGCTCAAGCAGGAGATCCTACTATACCATTCTGGGCAAATAGCTGTCCAATCTCTTCTTTAAAGCCTCCAGTGATGGAGCACCCACAACTTCTGGAGACAAGCCATTCCACTGATGAATTATTCTCACTGATAGGAAACTTCTCCTTAATTCTAGGTTGGATCTCTCTTTGATAAGCTTCTACCAAGTGGTTGTGAGTGTTTGGGCCATCCAGAACTGGGGATGTTTTGTCTAACCTTGGATGGTTAGCACTTCCCCATTTAAGAGTGGTGTACAATTTAGAGGTCTTCCTGCACTCATGGCTCTTGCTTGATGAGTAAATGGCAACTGTGATCAGGAAGCTTTTGTCCAGCATTATCTGGTATATCAGTTGTGCCCCTTCCTCAATTGGGAGGGCTTTCAGAAAGTCATTCATGCTCTAACCATTTCACAGCTCAACCTTGCAATGCTCTATACATGGAGCTGCCCTTGAAGATCATCTAGAAACTTCAACTGGTCCAGAATGTAGCCATGTGGACAGTGATGAGCATGCTTTGATATGCCCATGTAACACCTTACTTTGTGAGTTTTATGGATTGTCAGTTTGCTTCCAGGGATGATTCTAAATGTTGGTTACCTATAAAGCCCTACATGGCAAAGGGTCTGATTACAGGTAGTACTAGATTTACAACCACAATTGAGCCCAAGATTTCCCCCCAAATCTGGGTAGCCCCCACCCTGCTGGTATTTGAAGGGCCTTGCCCAAAACTGAAATCCTTTTTAGATGATGTGGGTTTCTTTTTGCTCATATCTGGCTTTTTTTCTTTTATTCCTTGTTCTTATTTATTATTATATTATTTTATTCATTTTAATTTTATTCTACTTGTGAACCGCTCAGTTATGGAGGTCCTGTAGTATACAAAACTCCATCTTTGAGAGAGATGGGCAGTTCATAAATGTGAAAAATAAGAATGAACAAATGAATGAATAAATACTGTAACAGTACACATTGTCAGCAATCAGCAATAAAAGAATAACATTTAATACAACAGTGAGTTGAAGGAAGTGTGCTTCAGAAGTCACTGATTAATTTTTCCAGTATTTCATAGTAGTACTGGAAAAATTAGTCAGTGACTTCTGAAACACACCTTCACTGTTGCCAAAACATACACAGGTAATTCGCACCTTACTACCACAACTGAGCCCAAGACAGTTAGAGAAGCAAGACAGTTATTAAGTGAGTTTTGCCCCATTTTATGACCTTTCATGCCACAGTTCTTAAAAGAAAGTGTAGGAGATAACAAGGCTGAGCCTGAGGGAGGGGTCAAACGCACCATCAATCTCAAGTCTCTTTGCGCCCAGAAGAGACCTAACTCTAGCCCACTTGAATTCTGTTGACTCTTATCTATCGTCAATTTGCTTTGACTGTTAATAGTTCAGATTCTTATAGAGAGTGTTAGCATGCAATAAACCTGTAGTTATTTGAAGTGCCTTGCTTCCTGATTTCCAGAATCACTGTAATTGTTAAATCAATCATTTGGTCATTAAGTGAATCTGGCTTCCCCATTGACTTTGGTTGTCAGAAGCCAGCTGGGAAGATTACATGTGGTAATCAGATCACCTTAGAAAAGTGCAACTGTCTTAAATACATGCCAATTGCCAAAGATCTGGATTTTGATCTGGTGACCATAGGGAAGCTACAACGATTGTAAGTACAAAAAATAGTCATAAGTTGTTTTTTTCAGTGCCATTATAGCTTCAAATGGTCACTAAATGAATGTTGAAAATTGAGGCCTACTTATATAGCATAACTGCTAACTCAATCTATATTTTAAATGTTATTTAACACATAGTGTTCTTGAGTTCCTTTTCTAATGAAAACTCTGGAAATGCTATACAACTTTTATATCATGATAAATTGACATTTATACCAAACGCATGCTACAACTTTCTCCTATAAGGAGTGGAACTGAAAATCAAACATCAAACTAGTTTATTTACTGAAGATAGTGTATTTTCTGATATTTCCCATGAAGGCTTATCAGAAAATGCCAACACTCATCACTTTTTTTCCCCATTTATGGTATAACATATATCAATTCCCCAAAGAAGGGTAATCATTGCATTATCAGTTATGTGAAATTGGATATGTGATTCAAGAGCAGTTGTATATTTTTTGAAACTTTCCCTTATTTTAAGAAAAATTACTTCTGAGAACCAGCAACATTTTCAAAAAAATCTATTTCAAAATATTGGTAACATTATCTTTAATATGCCAAATACTTGCTAACATAATATGAATCAAGCTAAAGAAGGGCAGTGTAAAGCTTTTATGATTGCCAAACCATTCAGGCAGACCTACACACTTTGTAAACCCAGATTCTTCGAGGTAAAGGTCCCTCATGGCCAGCTCAACTGGTGATCACATTCATGCACTTTCTGGGCATGCTTTGTCATTGTCTTTTCCAGTTACTGATTTGCTGCATCCTGAGGCCCCATTTTGGACTTCTTGCCATTACAGAGTTGAGCTGTAGCAACTACATAGTGAAATTCTCTGCTTTTGGATGTCTGATTGCCCCTTTCTCTTGGCACGTGGTTTTACTGAGCTTTTCACTTGGCTTGTTTGTTTTCACTTCCAAATATTCTGACAGAGGATTAGACCACCAGAACTGTGACCCAACAACTTTATAAGTTCATGAAAAAAAAAAAGATTCAACTGAATGGATTAACCATTATTTTTTTATTGGGACAGCAACACCAGAAAAAGAGCAGTAAAAATCTATACCTGTCCTTTGGACTTTGATCCCTGTCAATAAATTTACCTCAGTGTGTCAGATCTTTGATTTGAGTGAAAACCAAATCATCAAGTCTTCAATAGTTACAAAAAGACTTAACATTTCACAATTAACCAGCTGTGCTATGATTAAATTAAAAGAGTAAAACCTTAAGGAGTTCCCTTATATTTGAATCATGCTTAATCATGTTTTAATGCTATGACATCGGAAATCTGTTGTGTTTGAGGTTGGCTCCCAAGTAAATATAGAAATTGCAATGTATGGCTGTGAAAGTTGGACCATAAGAAAGGCTGAGCGCCAAAGAATTGAGGCCTTCGAACTATGGTGCTGGAGAAGACTCTTGCGAGTCCCTTGGACTGAAAGGCGTTCAAACCGGTCAGTCCTAGAAGAGATCAACCCCGACTGCTCTTTAGAAGGCCAGATCCTGAAGTTGAAACTCAAATACTTTGGCCACCTAATGAGAAGGAAGGACTCACTGGAGAAGGGCCTAATGCTGGGAAAGATTGAGGGCAATAGAAGAAGGGGACGACAGAGAATGAGATGGCTGGATGGAGTCACTGAAGCAGTAGGTGTGAACTTAAATGGACTCCAGAAAATGGTAGAGGACAGGAAGACCTGGAGGAACGTTGTCCATGGGGTCATGATGGGTTGGACACGACTTCGCAATTAACAACAACAACAAAATATAGAAAGTAATATGCTAAAATATACCAAAATGTCAAGATAATATATTCAATCGGCAAAAAGTACAAGTAATCCTCGACCTATTGAGGATTGAGCCCACCATTTTTGAGCTCACCATTTTTGTTGCTAAGCAAGACAATAGTTAAGTTAGTTTTGCCCCACTTTATGACCTTTCTTGGGACAGTTGTTAAGTGGATCACTGCAGTTGTTAAGTTAGTAACATGGTTGTTAAGTGTATCTGGCTCCCCCCATTGACTTTGCTTGTCAGAAAGCCACAAAAGGTGATCACATGACCCCCTGGGACACTTCAATCATCATAAATACCTTTCAGTTGCTAAGCGTCCAAATTCTGATCACATGACCACAGGGATGCTGCAACGATGTGTGAAAAACGGTCCAAAATCACTTTTTTCAATGCTATTGTATCTTCGAAGGGTCACTAAATGAATAATTGTAAGTCAAGAACTACCCATACTTTGAATAAGTTAGGCTGCAGGACAATTTGGATGATCGTTCCCTGCATACAATCTCTGCATTTTATTTAAAAATAGAATAGAAATATATTGATTCTTTATTGAGCACATCTTTGTGGAATTTGAAGAATGATTTTTTTTTTAAATTCCTGCCTTTTGTATGTGGACTAAAGGCAGAAGTGAGTCCACTAAGTTGAATGAAGCTTAGTTCAAAAAAGGAGTAAACAGTTATCAATCAAGATGGTTAGTCAACTTTGCTGGCTAGAACTTAGGAACAGAAAGTTGCAGGAAACTTGAGCTAAACCTTAAGTAGGAATACATATTCTTATTATATATTTGAGATTCCAAATGCATGTTTTTCATTGTAATATTGTAAGGCAGGGTACTTGTTCATTTGACACCATTCATGTTTGTTCACTTTACTGATATACTCGAAAGGATTTGCAAATCACTAAACCCTGACCATTTTACTGTTCATGCTTGTAGGATAATATTTCTATTCAGATTTTTTTCTACATGTTATAAAATCCTAACATTGCACAACACAAAGCTTTGTAACTGGCCTGTGCAGCAACCCAAATTCCAAGGGAAAAGGTGATCCAGAGCGCACATGGACAGGTGTGCATCATTCATCATTTGTCTATACTGGGAGGCTCAACTACTCAGAAAATGATTTAACTGACAAAACTGATAAACATAATTTACCAGAAAGCAAATAACCACTCAGAAACCTTTCTATTTGTGGGGCCTAAATATATTGCTGCATAGGATGCTGATAGCTAGTACTTTCCTATGCAACAGAGAAAATTTGGTATTTTTTTAATCAAAAGTGTATTTTTGTATTTCTGAGATGGTCAGCCACGGAAAGGTTATGAGCAGTGCTTTTTTTGTAAAAAAAAAAAAAAGTGCCAGAATTCACACGTCATATAACCCGCCTTGCCTACCCTGGTTAAGGATATTTACACAAAATTGCTTCCTTATATCTATCTATCTACCTATAGTCCACACTGTAGCTACATTACAGCCAGTATTAAAGCAGAATAAGGTACTTTTCAAATGGTATGTCCCTGGCCCAGGTCTTTCTTTTCAAGAAAGAGAGGGTATCAAGATATGGTTTAAATTAGAATGCCTCATTGGCAAGACAGAAAGATTTATGCTTTCCAGTGTAATTTGTTCATTGAAGAATTACTAGGTTTAATGTAGAGAGAGGGGGAGAGCTGATAAGTTAAAATACTGTTACTTTTACTATGATAAGATAACCAAAGTGTCATTATAATTAAGAACAATGATCCCTAGGATTTATAGTTTCCAGACATACATGAGAAAAACTCTATTATTTCTCTCCCCAACACTTCTTTGCAATATTTATCATAGTAACCTAACTAACTACAAAGAACCAAAGGTGAGCTTGTAGTAAGGGATAATGATATTTAGAAGGGAGGGAGGGAGTCTGTGTGGCAAATATGTAATAGCCGCATCCCATTATGTTTGGTTTCTCTTCCAGTTGATGGTTTCATCCTGACTGCACTCACCCTAGAGATTTTTTAAAAAATGACTAGAGAGCTCAACAGGGTATCTCTGACCGGACAATGGAAACCTTTAATTGAAGGTCACAGTTCCCTGATGGGCAGCAAATAAATTTAATAAAAAGGGTGCTTGATGTAGTATGCATGTCTTCTGCATGTAAACCATGCCATCTACCATGCAGTAACCATAATGATGCTTCCCTTAAACCCAGAAGAAATGCAAATTCAGAATAGCAATACGGTAAATATTTTAGGGTTTGGCCACTGCAAAACTTCATAATCATTCTAAATAATGTTTAAATACCTTCCTGATTTTAAATAAAATATAGCATAATAAATATTTTTTTCAGTACTGTTCCAGTTTCTCATCTCCATAATTCTATGCCATTCAAGTAATTCTTGATTAACAAGCACTTACTCAGCAACTGTTTGAAGTTACAAGGGCTCTGAATGAGCAGTGATTACAACTAGTTCTTGAAGTTCCAGCTATTCCAGCAGCTTGTGGTCAAATTTTATATCCTGCCTTTATTATTTTTTTATTTTAATCTGGAAACTTGGCAGTCAGCTCAGGCTTATGATATTTGCAACATCTCTTGGTCACATGACCATGATTTATGATCTACCCTGTCAGCTTCCCACAAATAAAGTCAATGGGGAAGCCAACAGGGAATTTCTCAAGTTCCTCAGATAAGTCTCCCCCACCCATGCACCTTTCCCCATCTCCTTTGCCTTGCACCTTGCCAGCTACCCACACACTCTTGCACATCCTCTCACAATTTACTCCATGCCTCCCCAGCTAGTTGTGTACCTCATGCTCATACCACACCTTTCCAGCTACACAAGCACTCTTGTGCACCCATCCTAAGCCCTGCTACACTTGCAAGGCACCTCCCTAGCCACTTGTGCACTTCCCTAGCCACATGGCAGCAGTCACCCCAAGCTCCAAGCTTATTTGTGCTCATCTTCATGACCACCCATGTGTCACCTCGCTCCTTCTCTCATCCCGTATCAGCCACTTCTGTGACTGCCAGCCTGCTTGCAAACTGCCTGAGATTTGCAACATGCCATCCCCACTGACTTTGAATATTGGAAGCTAGGAGGAAGTTGCAAGAAGGTGCTTGATTAACAACCCATAGCCCTTGTTTAATGACAACAAGGGGGGCTACAAATGCTTCCAGTTCCCCATTGTTGTTGCAACTCAACTTATGTAGGATAGTATTATGTAGGATTAGAAATGCAGAGTGATTTTTCCCCTCTTTTCTAGAGTGAAGCAAAAATAAGAGAATAGCATCTTTTATAATTATATATTAGTGTGTTCCATAACAATAGCGCTTTTCCAGAGGCATACAACAAGACTGATACGATCTGACAAAGGAAAAATATTGCTGTTTGATGGATGAACTTTTTATGCTTAAGGGGAAAGTATTGGTTTTACTCCAATTTCCTCTTCCTGTTTTCATTTAATCACAGACAGTTCTATGCTCTGTTATTTCTCTTTCACCGCAATGACAATAAATGCAGAGTGGGATGATCTAAAGCCAACACACATGTGATTGCACAGGATTCCCTACAGACCCATATACATCCAGCTGTTAGGAGATGTGTGGGTGGTTCATAATGACATCATAGTATCCCTGGTAATTCTATAAATCGTTCATTAACTACAGCTATCAATGTGCGGGACCAAAACCTCCTGAGACCTGACAAAAAGTTCAAAATTAAATTATGCTGATGTACTTTAAAAACAGGGATGATGCCCTAAGAAAATAAACTGATGATGGAACCATCTTTTTCCTCCCAATAGCCAAGAGGAAGAAGCAAGCAAGATGTGCACATGGCAGGAATTAGTGCTGGGAATGAGTAGGAACGAAAGACAGAATCTATCTGTCATCTTGCAAAAATAAAAAAAAACTGTGATATTGTGGTTTCTTCTAGAAAACTGATGTTGATGTGTGGGAATGTAAACAGCCTGTGTAAATGTGTAAATAAGACTTATATAACAAATCTGCAAAGATCTCTTATATAGGGGGAAGTACTAGAATCTGTGAATTTCTCACATGGAAATGAGCTGCTTGAATATCTTATATAGGTAGTTCTCGACTTAGAACAGATCATTTAGTGACTGTTCAAAGTTACAATGGCACTGAAAAAAAAGTGACATGGCCATTTTTCACACTTATGACCGTTGCAGCATCCCCTTGGTCACGTGATTAAATACATCTCAGTACATCACAGAATCAAAAACAAATTTCTTGGTTAGTGTTCTCGAACCCCAGATGTACTTTTGTCATCATAGTCACTAACTTACAACAGTTTGCTTAGTGAATGTTCAAAGTTACAACAGCACTGAAAAGAGTATTTCACATTTATGACTGTTGCAGCGTCCCCATGGTGCTGTGACTTACATTTGGATGCTTGATAACCGGTTCATGTTTCGGATGGTTGCAGTGTCCCAGGGTCACGTGATCACACCTTTTGAAACTTTTCTTTACTCAGGAATTAGAGTGTTGAGTAAATGAGGGTAAGTCTGTTAAATAGGCCCACACAGGATCAAATTTTAATAATAATAATAAAGTTGGAAGGGACCTTGGAGGTCATCTAGTTTAACCCCCTGCTCAGGCAGGAACCCCTATACCATTTCAGACGAATGGCTGTCCAGTCTCTTCTTAAAAACTTCCAGTGTTGGAGCATTCACCACTTCTGGAGGCAGTTATTCCACTGGTTAATTGTCCTAACTGTCAGGAAGTTTCTCCTTAGTTCTAGGTTGCTTCTCTCTTTGGTTAGTTTCCACCCGTTGCTTCTTGTCCTGCCTTCAGGTGCTTTGGAAAATAGCTTGACTCCTTCTTCTTTGTGGCAGCCCTTGAGATATTGGAACACTGCTATCATGTCCCCCCTCGTCCTTCTCTTCGTTAAACTAGACATACCCAATTCCAGCAACCATTCCTTATATGCTTTAGCCTCCAGTCCCCTAATTATCTTTGTTGCTCTTCTCTGTACTCTTTCTAGAGTCTCAACATCTTTTTTACATTGGTGACCAAAACTGGATGCAGTATTCCAAGTGTGGCCTTACCAAGGCATTGTAAAGTGGTATTAATACTTCACGTGATCTTGATTCTATCCCTCTGTTAATGCAGCCCAGCACTGTGTTGGCCTTTTTGGCAGCTGCTGCACACTGCTGGCTCCACATGGTTTCAGTATTGAGTATTGAGTATTTCCTAACATTTAGGTACAACAGATACACTGGATGCTCTTAGAGCACAATTGCTAGAATTTTGTTAAAGAATGTGAAAACATGCTGTGTTAGCTACACTAATAATTACTAAATTTTAGCCAAAGTTACTGAAGGGAAACAAAATTAACACTGTCAGGATTAAAAAAGGCAACCAACAGATGCAATGAAAAGAAGCTTGTAGTCTGTATTTTTTTCCTATGTATTCAGAGTTTAATGCTATTTCTATTATTTACAGAAACCTACTACAGATTTAATAAGCTATTTAAAATTTAGCAATTAGAGAAATTATAGAATTGGAGCAGAGCTGCAGGTTAAATACAACTGACACAGCTTCATAATCTATTAATTTTATTAAATATTTCATTAGACGAAGAGAAGGATTTTTATTATGCATTCTGCACTGTACTATATTCACATGTGAATAAATTATTAATTTATCAAAAAAATCCAAAACAAACTTAGAAGGAATGTATACAGCTAGTCTGCACACAGCCAAGTGTCCTTTTCTGTCCTTTGTTTATTACAATTGTGAAGAAATAAGACATCTGGATTAAATGCTAGCACAATATGGATTATTATAAAGAGAAGCCTAAGAATGTGTATTTTAAAATAAAGCTTCTGCTCACAGACATACAAAGCACATACAGAAGCAAAGCATACAATATGCCATTAAGACTTGGAAAGGATTTGAAGGTACGGCATCAGATGTAAATACTAGGTCAGCCTTTCTGAACCAAACAGCCTCTCGAAGAAAATAGCAATAGCACTTAGACTTATATACCGATTCACAGTGTTTTACAATTTAAAGAGTCCACATATTGCCCCCAACAATCTGGGTCCTCATTTTACTGACCTCGGAAAGATGGAAGGCTGAGTCAACCTTGAGCCGGTGAGAATCGAACTGCTGGCAGTTGGCAGAATTAGCCTGCAATACTGCATTTTAAAACTACTGAAGTTTATACTGACTCTCAGCCAGTAATATAGTCACTCCACAAGGAAGAACAGCCAATAAAACTGAAACTTCAGTGGGAAAGGTATGAAACCTTAGTAGAAAAGGATATGGATAGAAGCAATTAGAGACAGACCTCTCAAAAATATGGGCAAGACCAAAGAAGCAAGAATTCCCCAGATTTCAGTTAAGGCATTCTTAATGCTAAATTCAGAATTTTGGGAATGGCAATAGGAATTTCCCACCCTTTTTTATAGTAAGTTAATGAAGGCAGAACTTCTTTACTATAATAGGCTTTCCCCAGATTTCTCCCTACCTAGGCTGAATTGCCATTTATGAGATTAGTGACTTACCCACTGCTACATTTGCCATTCTTTTCTCAATCTTCCACAACTTCTCCCATTAAGAAACAATCCTTTTGCAACCAAAGTCTTCTCCAAAGGGGGGGGGGAACCACATCCTACCACATAATGATTCTATCACATATTTGTTTCCATGTCCATAGGAGGTGCCAACATGCAATAAAATGTTGCAAAGGATGTTTTTATTGCATATATGCATATAGTGGGAGTTGGTGTTCTTTTCAAGACCTTTTGTTTGACATTGTACTGAAAGGAAGGATTAGAACGCCTCTGAATTTGGCAATAGTTTCTATCTTTCCTTGCAACAGCTATGTTGTAGCCTCTCAAGAGGAAGGCTTTTGCAAACCACCAAAGACCTGTAAACGAACATCTGGTTAATCTGTTTGAAACTTTTAAACTTCTTTTTTTATGAATGGAAGAGGAAAGGCTACTCATTATTTAAGTGATTGGGAAGTTTAAAGTGAATGAGGATTGTTTTATTCTGCTATTGGGTATCCTGGACTGAGCAAAGGTGGGTTGGCTATAAAAAAGAAGTGGATATTTATTATAAGCTTTTGCTTGTAAGATTCAGATTTAAAAGCTCATGTGTTCTTCTGTTCCTTGTGTCAGTGGTCTGCAAGGGTGAGAAACACATACTTTGAACTTAAGGTAGATTGGAAATTATTTTGTGACTCATCAACCACACCATTCTTACAAAAAAATGGATTAGCCCAAACTTATTGTGCTATTAATAGAAGAAGCTTAGAAATAAACAATGAAATGAAATTAAGACATTCATTAGAAGTCAGTGGCTTGTGGACTTCTGGTTTTGCGTTGCAACGAGATGGAATGCAGGAAGGCAGAGCTCTGCCTTCCGTGCCCAATTTCACCCTGCTGGGGCTCCTGAAAAGGGCCTAAATTTGCCCCAAAGAGGCGATGAAGAAGTGGTGCCTTGACGATCATGGAGAGATGGAGGTCTCTCTGTTCGATCCAAGGAAAGCCCTCTAAACCAGCAAGGGAAAGACTGGCCACACCTCTGTGGTTGGCCATTAGCTGCTGACTACTGAAGAACAAAAGCATTAATTAGCACACTATAAACAGCATGTTTGGACTGGGTGCTAATATTGATCCTTTCTTTACTATTTTACAACTGAATTTCCTGGGAAAGGCTCCCAAGAAGCTTAAAAACTCCAGAAGTGACCGGAAGCGGCATTTTAATTTTTTTATGGGGGACAGAAATACACAATACTCAAATGAAAGTAATACAAAATTGTTTTGATAAATCTGAGAACTGAGATAAATTATTAAGATTTTCTCTTTAGAAAAAATTTATTGAGGTGAAATATAAGAAATATAAGAAATCAACCCTTTGTTTTAAGAGTGGAAAAGAGACTTTGAATGACATCTAGTGGTGAATTTGAGTACAGCACTATAACTAGCTCCTTGGCTGCTTGGTGAATTTCAGCTTAAGGGAGAACAGCTGGCAATAAAGGAAAATATTTTGGCATATCTATCATCCTGACCTTCTTGGACTATAAATACCTACTGAGTTTGGACTTTTAATCTCAAGAGGTAGTGGGAGAGAAAGAAAAAAAATGACTTTTGAGTACGTCTGGCTGCAGGGAGGTTGAACATTTTGAACACTTGGAACATTGTGGATTACAACCTTGCCTGACTGATAATTTTCAGGATACTTGAGACAAAGGATTACTATAAAATATTGCTATTAAGACTGGATTATAAAGGCTATATATAAAGACCAGAAAATGAGAGGAAATTTTGTTCCACTTTTACTGAGACTGGTGATATAGAAGATTTCTAGGAATGATGCCTCAAGGAAAAACAAATACCTTTTAGAAGGAAATACTCTCTATGCTACAGCAAATTCAGCAAAAATTGTTGCATACAAAGAGGACATAAAAAAGAAACCATAATGAGACTAAAAATAACCTAGATGATATAAAGGACCAAATCTCCAAATTGAGGCTACAACTGGAAAGCTCCCAGAAAATGACTACAAAGTATGAACAAATAAACCAGAAATTAGAGGGTGAAGCAGAAGAAATAGATCTAGAGATGGAGGAGATAGGAGAAGGGAAATATGGACTGCCATACACAAATAAAATACTCCAAGACCTACCTATAACAATGAAAATACAAAAGACCAGTTACTCCTTTCTCCAAAATACACCTGATGACAAGGAAGAAGATTCTAGAAAATGGAACATAGAGTGGGCAGGGGAAATGTCTAGAGAATGTGAATGGGCAGAGTCCCCCCCCCAAAAAATACTCTACCTAAATTGTCTTTCTCATGCCAAGCAGCTTGCACAAAAAAGAAAGAAAATTCTTCGGCGATTTAATTGCCCTGGCCTGGAAAGCTGCTTGACAAAGAAAGAAAGCAAGAGTTAGACTTAAAAAACAGAGGATTTAATCTGTCAGAGGGAGCACTATCTGTTTAATATACTTGTTTGGATATGATTAAAAGAATAGATGATCCTTAGATATAACTATATTTTTATAATGGAAGATATGATTTAGAATTAAAATAGCATTTCATTTCTTTTTTGATATGGGAAATTTGAAAGTAAGAGGATTGGTATGAGTAATTTTTTTATCTATATAAATGTAATTAATATTGAGAAAATCATAACTGACAAAGATACTTTAAATATTGGCAGGAAATCAAACTTTAATTAGAGCAAGAAAAACAGGATATTGACTTATGAATTGATATTATTGTTATTTCTATAATATTAGTAAAATATGATGAAGATGTCTATATTTAATTTTGTATACATCAATAGTATTAAGAATTGTAATTGTTTAATGAGGGGAAATGGGAAAAATATGGGGAAAAAAGGAAGATCAAGGAAAAATACTGGATTGTGCAGTACTGAACAGATTTATACTGAAGAAGTTAATGTTAAATATGTGAACCCAGACAACATATTGTTTACTAAGCTTTAAAGATTCTAATTTTAAAAAATTAATAAAACTTATAAAAAAACAGTGGCTTGCTTCCTTACCAATTTATATTTAACAGAAAGTTGTTTTGTCATTTTTTTTCAAATAGAAATTCCTTTCATTTATGCAAGTCATCTAATGGACTTGAGATATATTGATATCAAGAGTAAAATACAATAATAATGCAGTAAATAAAAATAACAATAACAATAATTCCATAGTGAATCCCCAAATGCCTTCCAGAAAAGCAGGGTTTTTTTCTGCAGAGAAGTCTATTCCATAAGAGAAGCCCCCACACGTGATGCCTGCAGTTATATCCACTCCTATTATACTCTTAATAATTTGGGGCTCTAAGCAGTCTCCGCTGCTGTCTGACCATGAAAAAATGAATGGCTGCAAATATTGTATCTCTACAAACCTATCTGTAATTCAAGAAAATGAAAAGATAACTATCTGGAACTCAAATATTCTTTCTCTATTGAGATTGTCTACCTTAATTAAAAGTAATTAACTTTCCAAAGTTAAAGACAACTATTTCTAATAAACTTAGCATTTCAAAAAAAGTCAAATGGTAACTAATATTTCCAGTGGTATTCCCATATGGGTATTATTAGAAAGAATATTCACAGACAGATTTGAAAATTGAATGACAGCTATGCAAAATAGGTAATTAGAAGTAGAAACATAAACAGAAATATAATATATATATTATATATTTCTTTTGAAATATGATATATTTCTTTTGAAAATAAAACAATGAAATCCTAATAATTCAGTTTCATTTGTTTAAATCAAATAATTCATAAAAACATTGTACTTACAATATTGTAAAAAAAAAAATAAACCTTGCATATATTAAGCTTACATGTTTCCAGTTATTGCAGATTAGATGATGTTACAGAATAAGCCTCTTCATAGTCATAACTTTGTAATATCGTTCACCAGTATCAGATATGAGATTTTAATTCTGATATGATATTAGTTATGGATTTCACTCATTTGATCAAATCACAGAAGCACATGTCCCCCCATTTTTAGACTTGTACTACTGTTCTGTCCATAGAACTACAGTCTTTGTAAATTAATCTGTCCAGTTGCAATATTTCAAAACAGTCATCTATACTTTAGTGATATCATTATTAAACTACCTGAATTGCATTCCTCACACAGTAATCCCTGAAGACAGTGCAGAAGCTTCATCTGGTATAAAAATGCAGCAAAGAGGCTGCTACATGCTGCATAATCCGGGGATCATATTCTCTTTGTGCTACACTGTTTTAAACTTTTAAGTCTCAAGATAGCTTCAAAGCCGATTACCCAAGATGGCCTATCTCAACTTTAACCTCCCCAGGCTTCAAGATCAACAAGAAAGACCCACTTAAACCTTTTCAAAGGCCTATTTGTTGCCAGCGCAAGTGAAGGGCTCCAAGCCGTGGAACAGGCTCCCTTGAGAACTGCCCTTAGCTCTCCCTGTTCCCACTGTCAGGGAAGTAATTAAGACTTTCCTGTTTTGCTAGGCCTTTTGATTATATTTTTGTTAAAATTGTAACAACAAGAACCAATTCACTGGAGAGCCAGTTTGGTGTAGTGGTGAAGGTGCTGACCTAGATACCAGGAGCTGGTAAGACTTCTGTTGCTAACATTGGATGTTTTTGCATTGACAACAGATGGAAATGTAGCCATCTTTTACCTTTTGCTTTTAGAGTAAGACGATGCTGGGAGGGGGGATGTGAAGAGAGTTCAGCTAGACATAACAACACTAAACCTAACAGTGAGAAACAAGGTTATTGTAACCAGAGCTGATAAAGAATTGGTGGGCTGGAGAACTGGAGAGGAAGCCTGCTGTTTGAGCTAATTGGGGAATGTGATTTATGACTGTTAATTGGAGGAGGGAATTGTGCTTTGATACTATATACTCAGGGGAGGGGAATTCAGTTTTTGGATTTGATTATGCAGTGCCAATATTATGCTACTCAAAATAAAGACTCTTTAAGGTAAATAATGCCTCAAAGTTCTTTTGAAGAGTTTCATCTGTCAGAACCATGACAACTTCTTTTAGGCAGCTGGATGACTTTGGGCCGATTCATCTCTCTCTCATGCCAACCCACCTCACAGGGTTGATGTCATGGGGTGAAAAGAAGGCAGGAGGATTAGCTTTGAGTTATATAAAAATATAGAATTAAAACGTAGTATAATCATCATCTCACCCAGCCATCGAATCATTTTCTTGAGCCTGTCCGTTTTGCTTGCTGATTGGTGATCAGAGAGGGAAAGCTAAGAGGAAATTTGTGGGTCCCCCACTGGCAGGACGACAGCCTCGCTGAGGACATTTTCCCCAAGGATTGTGAGTACAGTAAGCAATGGAGTCATGTATCCATCCTTTTAAGATGGCAGCAATAGCTCTCTCTCAGTATATGCCAAAATTGTAATGAAAAAGCCTTTAACATGGGTGGCACTCGGCTTTAACAAATAATCTGTGTCTTAAAATTTATGGCCAGCATGCCTAATTTCAGAAGAGATTAACTGAAGGCTAGCTTTATTGTGTGACCTTGTAAAACATCCAGCTTTGTGGCAGAAGAAAGATCTGTCCTCTAATGTTTGGACTGTGTCATTGAAGTGAATAGGTCACTAAACACTGCAAGGCAGGGTGCAAGTTGCCAGGAGTATTTTAGGATGAGGCGCAAAGGAATATTGCAATCTTACCGTTCTTAACACTGTACAAGCTTGCCTTTCTGCAGGAAGTTGAGCTCACATCTTTGCAAGTGTTTGGTCTCCCATAGCAACCTATATGTCCAGGAATAAAATAGTATGTTTTACTTATCCCCAATTAGCCTTTCTGATAAGCTATTAGGATCTAACAAGGAGAGATGGTGTTCTTTCCTGCCTGCCCTTTGTATTCCCTGTGAACTGTTAGAGTCGCAGCTCTACCTAGGCAGCTCCATCAAACCAGGTTGTCCACTGCTTTTGTTCTTAGCATTTATCCCACTTGGTTGCAGTATCTGCTTGTTTTTGCATTGTGCTTACCTCGTCCTCACCGCAAAGCTATCAATGCATGATGCAATGAGGGTTTTTGTTTTCCAGCTGGCTTGTTGCAGATGGAGTGCACAGTGAGTTTCCATGCAAAAAGGAAGAATAGAACTCGGGTTTTCCTGCTCTTCGTTCAGCATCTAAACCCATATACCATGCTGGCTTCTTCAGATCAGAATATCTACAGTAATTCAAAATGTTATTAAAATGTTATCTCAGTGGGAGTCTTCTATGCATCAAGAGTTGGTTTGAGAATCATATCCAGGCTTTGATGAGGGGGAATGGAATCTAGTAATGCTCCTCTTTTAATGTTGAAAACATTGTTAACTAGAGGAAAAATGTTCTTGTGAAAAGCTTAATGTGGGATTTTAACAGATGGATTTGTCAGATAACAGCATTAGCATTTATCTGTGTGTACAGCACAGAATTGGTGATTGGGTTCTCAAAAGATTCTTATTGGACTGTTTAAAGAAAGTTACAGCATCATTTAATTACATTAGATTGTATGTAAGAATTTGGGTGGATAAAGATTGCAAAGTTTCTTTTATGAACCTTTTAATATTATTTAAACATTACAATGTATTCAACACTGTATGAATTATTAGCATATATATAATGAATATTATATATGTCACTGTAGATATTATAGTACCATTAGAAATTAGGCAGAAATACTAAAAATAAATCTGCTGCAGTATCAAAATATTCTTTGGTATTAAGCTCTATAGTGGAAAATATACTATATTCTTCATAATTATTATTCAATTGGAAAATAAAGTCATTCATTCATTCATTCCACAGTTTTTGTAACCCGCTCCAAACACTGGGTAGCATATAATAGAATAAAAATGTTAAATTAAAAAACAAAGGAAGACAATACAATTAATTAAAAAATGGTAGCCATTAATGGTAGGCATTAAACATTTATTCTGATTAAAAACATGGTACGGCACTGCTGTTTGGATGGCTTCCCAAATTTCCAGAAGGAATGGGCTTCATAAATCTCTGAGTGCAAGGAATTTGGTATACAAAGTCCCAAACAACCTAATTCCATGTCACTAGGTGGATTTTCTGTTATAATAGCCACATTAGTATATATTTCTGATGCATTTGCTCAAAACATTTACTGCCTGTAGACCACAACTGTTTTTCTTTCTCCTTTCTAGGAATGAAATGATGAAGGAATTTCATTCCGAGAGCTCTCAGATGTACAAATAGCTATTTTAAAATTCCAATAAGCACCAGAAAATACTTTAAAATATAGTCCATCATGGATTACAAGGCTGGAGGTAAAAGGAAGCAGCAGCATAGTTTGAATTTACTAGATCAACTAAAATGTATGAAAGATTTAACTGAAATGATTGATGTGGTGTTAGTGGCTGAAGAAAAAAAATTCCCTTGCCACAAATTGATCCTGGCTGCTTTTAGCCCCTATTTCAAAGCAATGTTTACTTGTGGGTTGATGGAATGCGCACAGAGAGAAGTTGTGCTACATGACATAGCAGCTGAAAGTATATCTGTCCTCCTGCACTACATGTACACTTCTGACTTGCATCTCACAAATTGTAATGTACAAAATGTGGCCACTGCTGCCTTTTTTATGCAGATGGAAGATGTGTTTAGTCAATGTCAAACCTACATGATGGACCACATTGAAGCTTCCAACTCTGTAGGGATCTATTATTTTGCAAAGCACATTGGGGCAGAAGAACTATCTGAACGAGCCAGGAAATATTTGTATCAGCACTTTACTGAGGTGAGCCAGCATGAAGAAATACTAGAGATAGAAGCTCAGCAACTGCTAAGCCTGATCAGATCCGATGATCTGAATGTATCCAGAGAAGAGAGCATCTTGGACTTAGTCCTTAGATGGGTTAACCACAGTCGGAAGTTGCGTGCAGATCATCTCATTGAGCTCTTGAAGCAAGTAAGGCTGGAACTTGTAAGTCCTTCATTCCTAGTGGAAGCTCGGAAAAGGAACACAGTGCTTCTGAGTAATTCTCAGTGTATAGACATGATTGAGGGAGCCTTAGAAAATATGAAAAAATCCAATCAACTTTCCCTCAGCCTCCGGTATGGCATGGAGACCACTACACTTCTCCTTTGCATTGGCAATAACTCAGGGGGGATCCGATCAAGGAAAGGTAATTATGCTGAGGCCAGCTTCTGTTACGCACCTCTAACGCAAAAGACCTACTTCATTTCCTCTCCAAAATATGCAGAAGGCCTTGGCAGTATATACACCGGTGTGGTTACTGAGGTCAACAGAATTGTTGTTGCAGGGGAGGCGAGTGCTGCCAAGATGTCTAGACAAAAGACCAGGAAGATTGAAATTTATAGGTTTGTATGGGGGGGGGCACTAAGACACAAAATATTCCTATATCGTTTCTTCTCCCCAACACTTAAAATTACAAAGGGCCATATAGAAGGAAAGATTCAAGTGCTGTATGAATTAAAGCTTTTCCTCTAAGCCTATGATAGAACTTCTAACATCAAAGTGAAATTTCTAACATCAAAATTAACCAATGAATAATCTTCCTCTGGCTCCTTTTCTAGATCAGTTATAATGATGGAAGACAACCTTAACTAAATGCAAAAATGTTTTGGACAATTCTACTTTATAAATTACGTTTGAAAAGTTAAAAGGCATTGTGAAGGGATTAAGTTCTTGTGGAATATTTATAAAAGTTGGATGGAATCCTCCACTATTGTTTTATACACATTCCATTGGCTTCTAAATTGACTGAATACAGCATATACTATATTTATATCTATATATTTAAAACAGGTCTGTCAAGCAGAGTTATTTCAGGTTGTGAATGAAACAATTAGGTGTTTGCTCATTCATTAATGACACAACGGCAAGATCTATAGTGCCCTCTAGGTGCCAGATATAATGCTATAAGCAACTTCTTTCTTTCTGGAGTTATTTTGCCCTTATTCAGTCATGAGGACAATAAAAATGTATATCTGTAGTGCTTTCATTCTATGCTGCCTTGTTAATATTGAAAATGTTAATATTGAAGGAAAATCAAAAGTATAGTCCTTGCCATACATCCCACTAAAATTCAGGAAAACTGCTTTAAATACATTTGATTAGGACTGAGTTTCTAAGGCTATACATATGCATTGCCAAGTCAGATTTTGCCTTTTAATAAAAAAAATAGCAAGCAAAGGGAATAGTCACCTTGAACTGCAAGATGGGCAGTAAATGAATTTAATAATAATCATATTAAAAAATTATAATAATAGAGGGATTTTCTAGGAGGAAATTTTCTTTCCTGATTTCATCTGATTTCTTAATGGTGGGTATGCCCCTAGTTATGCCCCAAAGTTTAATGCTTTTTTTTTTTTTACAGATTTTTAGCACAATTTAGCTCTTAATGTACTGACATAAGATCTTGCTGGGTTAACCATATGCTACGCTGACTGTTGCTGCTCTGGTTAACTAACATATTTATTATCTACATGGAGGAGGATAGGAAGCAAACAGAATATTTTGACAATGTTGATTGGGTGATGAATAGCCAGTAGTGAAAGACATTTCCCACTATATTCCTAATATTCAGGCACCTCTCCAACAAGGCTAATATAATTGGGACAAGGGGGCAGTTATGTCCCCAGACTACATGGGTGGGTAGAGTAGGAAACGGGATAATAGTCAGAAAAATTACCTCTGTAAAATCATAGCATTTAATAAGACTTGTCAATTTATGCCATTGGACATTTGTCAAAATTAAAATTCTTTTTTAACCCCACGTTGAGCCTACTTAAGAGTAAAAGCTGTACTTGAGGAGATAAGGTTAGGTACAAATACATAGGTAAACTGTGATAAAGGAAATTCTAATATGAGGATTCATTACAGGTATGAGGGTCATGGAAATCGATTTTGGGAAAGCCTGTGCACAGCGCAGTTTCGTGAACTGTATGCTTTAGGCACTATCCATCATGATTTATACATCATAGGAGGTCAAATGAAACTGAAAAACCAATATCAAATTACCAATATTGTGGAGAAGTACTCCATGGAGCAGGAGAACTGGAGAACTTTGGCCCCACTCCCAGTGCCGCTGGCTTGCCATGCAGTCGTTACTGTGAAAAACAGGCTGTATGTCATCGGAGGATGGACCCCACAGGTAAGGAACATTGCTAAGCGTTTCAGGACATGGAGTGCTCTCTGAAGCCATTGTCTGTGCTTGTTAAAGCAGCCTTCACAGTAGGAATGTAACTGCAATCATTGCCATTCAGCAAAATTACAAAAGCTACTGCTGATGGATGTGCTTGCTTTCAGGCAGTAGGGCAATATCTCTTTTCTCTTTTGGCTTTCGGATCTTAGTGCATATGCTGGATCAGTCTGTGCATTCAGTCGAACCAGTTATTGTCTGCTGTAATTGGTAAAGACTCTTCAGCCTCTCTCTAGATGATGTTTGCCGCTGGCTGCCTCTGAGGCTGAAGAATTCTGACTTACTCAAGATCAAACAGTTATTATTTAGGAGGAAAATAAGATTTTAACTGGACTTTCCAGTTCATTCTCTTGACTAATGCAACACATCAATTCCAACTTTAGATGATGAAAATTACTTTGGTTTGAAAGTCACTGAGGGAGGGAAGGAAACTTTGTCTATGTATCACATCTTATACCAGAAATATTATTTGCCGGCACTTGATGTGATCTTATTGATGGACAGAGAAAGATAATCTGCCTTTAAAGGCAGACTTTGAGACTAATTACAGAGAAAGCAGGAGAGCCAATCTGGTATAGTGGTTAAGGCACTGGGCTAGAAATCTGGTATAGTGGTTAAGGCATTGGGCTAGAAATCAGGAGACTATGAGTTCTAGTCCCATCTTGGGCCAGTCACTTTCTCTCAGCCCTAGGAAGGAGGTAATGGCAAACCTTCTGAAAAATCTTACCAAGAAGAGTGCAGGGACTTGTCCATGCAATCTCTATGATTTAGACACAATTGAATGGAAGAAAAAAACCCACAATGAAAATTAACAATTACTCTGGTTTCTTCTAAAGAGGTGGTTTCTAGTGCTGTTCACTGATTGCTCTCCTGTGGTAAATTAGAAGTCAGTTTACAGTACATTTTGCACATTATTGAGAATACTGCTATTTTTATATGAGGCTTGCCAGACTGCTAAGCTAACTATTTCTTGTTTGTCATTAATATTGAAATAAATTTTGAATACTTCTGAGTCATTTGTAACTTTTCAGATATATGTTGATACTCCTAACAACATAATCATGAACATGTCTATATTTTTATTTGTCTAAAATTGTCAGAAAACATCAAACACTCTTTCGCTGCAGTTATGTAGTGTGAAGTAATAAACATCTGTTCATCTTGCCACAAAAATTGAGTAACCTACTAGCCATATCCTCTCTGCTCACAATACAAGTATTTTATTAATCCACATTTAGCCAGTAATTTCAAAGGAAAAGCCTTCTGAGAGACTGCTCTTTGAAAAGTGAGGGTGAGGGAAGATTGATTATTAAAAATTTAAATTAATGTCCTTGGGTCACAGAAACTCTATAACCATGGTGACATAGCAGGAAAACTATATTCTTGAGTGGCTGCAGTCATGGCTGTGGCAACGCAGCCAAAGAAAACACTACAACCTTGATGTTGTTGTTGTTAATTTCGAAGTCGTGTCCGACCCGTCGTGACCCCATGGACAATGTTCCTCCAGGTCTTCCTGTCCTCTACCATCTTCTGGAGTCCATTTAAATTCACACCTACTGCTTCAGTGACTCCATCCAGCCATCTCATTCTCTGTCGTCCCCTTCTTCTATTGCCCTCAATCTTTCCCACCAGTAGGCTCTTCTCCAGTGAATCCTTCCTTCTCATTAGGTGGCCAAAGTACTTGAGTTTCAACTTCAGGATCTGGCCTTCTAAAGAGCAGTCGGGGTTGATCTCTTCTAGGACTGACCGGTTTGACCGCCTTGCAGTCCAAGGGACTCGCAGGAGTCTTCTCCAGCACCATAGTTCAAAGGCCTCAATTCTTTTGCGATCAGCCTTTCTTATGGTCCAACTTTCACAGCCATACATTGCAACTGGGAAAACCATGGCCTGGACTATACGCACTTTTGTTGGCAGGGTGATGTCTCTGCTTTTTAGTATGCTGTCTAGATTTGCCATAGCTTTCATCCCCAGGAGCAAGCGTCTTTTAATTTCTTGGCTGCAGTCCCCATCTGAGGTGATCTTTGAGCCCAGAAAAATAAAATCTGTCACTACCTCCATTTCTTCTCCATCTATTTGCCAGGAATTGAGAGGGCCGGATGCCATGATTTTGGTTTTCTTACAACCTTGATACGAAAGCCATTATGAATGTCCACATGCTTGGTATTATGTTATATCCTAGCATTTTCCCACAAATGCAGGGCCTGCTTTTTTTTTTTTTTTTCATTGATTGTGACAGGAATAGACTGACTGGCTTGTCCCCAAACTGATATCGTGAGCCAAGACAGGCTGACTGGTCCAAAGCTCTTGGACCCAGCTCTTTTTCATGTCTAAGATGAAACTAAAACTCAGTCTCCTGGATTCTAGTCTGCTGCTTTAACCACTAGACCAAATTGGCTCTTTACGTCACAGAGCAGTACTGAAGTCTTTCTGAGTGGTAGCAGTGAGGGAGTTAAGGAAGAGCAATTCACTGGAACACCTGCTGCTCATATTGAAATGTTGTCTTTCAAAAAGGATGAAGGTATAACCAGTGCTTTTTTGGTAAAAATAAAAGGTGCTGGAACTCACACACATCATACAACCTGCCTTGCCTACCCTACAAGGTTCCATCCAAAAAAGGTGCCGGAACTCCGTTCTGGGCATTCTATGACAAAAAAAGCCCTGGATATAAGCAATAACAGCATCTACAGCATTTTCTTCTGAAAAATACTCAGGCTTCTCTACGGTTTATATTTTCCACAGGGGAAAATCTAAAATGTAATTAGTGGATGGTGAAGTGATATTGGATGCCCTTTGAAAAGTGAATGCAGCTTGCACTACTTCACCAAATATTGGACAGAAGTATTATTTCTCTATTGTAATTTTAGAGCTGGAAGTGAGTTGTTTGTATTTTCTACCTTAGATATGAAAATGTGTTGTGCATTTTTTGAATATGGCACTGCTGTACCTATGGAAGATCAGCAGGAAGCACTTTATTTAAACTTGTGAAAAACTAATATATGATAGGATTGCAGGATAAGGTTGCAGTTTGAGACTGGGCATTGTGCTATGATGCATACTGATGTTTCTAAAGAGTTCAAAAATGCAAAAGATTCAGTTCAAATAATCATATTTTCTTATATTTGTTGTGGCATTAGCCTCTGATATAAGAAAAGAAAAATCATATAGAAAAGTTAGGTCTATTTACTGTAAAACTAGTTTAATTCAGGAAAATAAAGGCTGGAGATTGTTGGGTTCTTTAGGTTACATTTAGCTATTTGTGAATCTAACTTGGACTAATTCCATTTAATAAGATTTATTTAGGATTAGGTAGGATTGGATTGCAGATGGGGCAATGAATTACAGTACTGACAGCTAATTAACTTTCAGAGAGCATAAAGGTTTGCTGACATATCAATACAAAAAATGCTACACTGAGAAATTTTTCTGAGGTCTGCAAATATTTCTTTTTTTGAGAAAGGTTAATGTAAGAAGCATAGTTCTGGGTAGTCTTTCTATAAAAAAAATAGAGCTTAAAATGGATTAGAAAGTTTATGTTAGCCACTATATTAACTTAATGGTATATTGTGAAAACTTGAGTCAGAATAGGCAAGTGTCAGCCCTTTCTTTGGACAGAATGAGTCAGTTGTCTCAGATAGTAAATGCTCAAAAAGGGACAAAATATTAGAGAGAATGTGTTACACCTAGTCTGTGCTGCACTTCCCACTGTAGGATTGGTCATTTTTGTTATCTGCCTCATGAGGCAAATATATTAGTCTAACTTTTGCTAGACCAAGTTCATGTTGCTTTCTCTACGACGTTAAGGAAATTGTAGGCAAAAATGGCACGACTATTTGGAGCCACATATCTGCCTAAAGTTATGAAGGAAGGACAGAAACTAGAAACTGAAAAAGAGCAAGGTTGCTACATGGGCAACCGTCACAGGCTAAATTGCAAGATTAGATGGGGCGGGGAGAGGAGTTGGAACCATCACACGAGGAATTTGGGAATGGGAAAAACCTGAGCCGAAGTGATGAGCTTTGCAGAAGGATTTGATGGGCTTCTGTATGAAACAGGATGCATCTGGTTGAATGATCAATCTCACAGAGATCTTATCATGTTTTTATGTAGGAATGCATATGTAGGGTGGGTCTTCTTAATACTGATCTTGCATGAATTGGGAGGCTAATTGCAACGTCTCTCACAAAATAATAGGTGACAACCCATTTAAAATGAACCTTTCAGTCTAATGGATAAAGGTTTTGCCCCACAGAGCCTATTAGGTAAATAATAAAGGAAATGAAAAGCATGAAGGCAATATGTACTATACCAAATATAAATTTCTATATAATTTGCTATAATAGACCTGCAGATATCTGGAGATGTAGTTAATATACACAAATATTGCTCCAGTTCCTATTCTTTATTGTTTTATATAGTTAAACACAAATAATTTTGGAAAACACAGGAAAGGTCTTGCCATTGAAATCCCTAGCTATACAAAGTACCTAAAACTTAAAAATGCTGCATCAAGTTTAAAAATAAGATCTAAAAAAAACAATAGAAAAATGAAAAGAGAATGAGGGGGTGGAGAAGAAATTGAACAAATCAGTGTGCCAGTCTTAAGGATTACATCATCTCAGTGATATTTTCTGAGCAGGGGATGAGATCCATCCTGCTTTTTAGTATACCATCTTTATGATTTAGATTACAATATGCAGCATATTATTTGTTTCTTTACATGAAAAACTACATATAAAGTTCACCTGAGCAAATCCTACAAGGAATTTTGTAGGTGCTTAATTCTTACATGTGGCTTGTATAAAATACCAGTCCTTAACCTCATAATTCCACAAATTATATCTCAATCTTTTATGGAAAAGTTCCTTTGAAGGGGAGAATTTGTCAGAAGAATGATAGTATCAGGCTTACTTACATATGTATAGGCTGAGCAAAAGAAACAAACCCACAAGCAGTGTCACTTTCCCAACAATAACACTCCAGATCCCAAACTTCTTTAGGCACTTTGTGCAGGATTTTAATTTCTTCCTTCCACTATTCAGCCTACAAGAGAGAAGCTCTGTATATTCTGCAATCTTCCATATATTCGTAATACTTTAACATTTATAAGCATCGACTACCTACCTACCTAAGAGTCTTGGTGGTGCAGTGGTTAGAGTGCAGTATTGCAGGCTAATCCTGCCAACTGCCAGGAGTTTGATCTCAACCGGCTCAAGATTGACTCAGACTTTCATCCTCCCAAGGTCAGCAAAATGAGGACCCAGATTGTTGGGGGCAATATGCTGACTCTGTAAACCATTTAGAGAGGGCTGTAAAATGCTATGGTGGTATATAAGTGGTATATAAGTCTAAATGCTATTGATACTTACCACAGTCACTTAGGTGAGAGATGCAGTACAGAAATTTAATCAATAAATGTTGAATGTTTAATGTAAAATCATGTTAGTCTATACATGATTTTACCATCAACATTCAACATTAAATGTGTTAATCTGCACATTAAAAGGCTGCAGCTTTCATGAGCCTATGTAATAAAATGTATTAATCGGAAAAGGTGCTACTAGACTCCTGATTTTTTGATAAGCTTAGGTTGAAAACTCCCTTCATTCTGAATGGGACATGGTTCCAAAAACATCCTTAAAATGAGAATGAAAATCCTTATTATAATTTTTTTCTTTAAAATTTGAATGTCATAAATATTTCATATGGATATGCATCTCCAGATTATTTGTTTATCTGATGCCTTCCATTTAAGAGCTCAAAGTGGCATTCATAACAACCCTTCCTCCCATTTTCCTTGCAGTAACAGCCCTATCAGGTAGGTTGGGTTGAAAGAGACTAATTAGTCCCAGCTTGCCTTGTGGACTTCCATGGCTGGAAGTGGACTTGAATCTGGGCCTCCTCCTGAAAAATCTTTACCACACTGGCTATTGTGAACACATGCTTATTACTGTAATGTGACAAAAAGCAGCCTGTGCGAATCCAATTAAATTCAGTGTCAAAGAATAATTTATTTATTTTTAAAGTCCCTTGTGGTGATCCAGAATTAAAAGGAAAGAATGAGGAACTGGTAGTCCACCAGTTAACTTGTTTCCCTGAAAATAAAACTGGGTCTTATATTAATTTTTGCTCCAAAAGATTAGGGCTTATTTTCTGATTAGGGCTTATATTCGGGGAAATACGGTACTAAATGCATCTGTCTGGCTGACAATCTTAACGGGCTTATTTTGGGGGTGGAGCTTATATTACGAGCATCCTGAAAAAATCACGCTAGGACTTATTTTCTGGTTGGGCTTTCTTTTCATTTTCGAACTACAGTCCCCATCAACTCCTACCATTGGCAATGCTGAATGGAATTGAGTGGCTGCAGAGAATGCACCCTGTTTAAAGGTCACACAGTATCTATATCCTCTGTTGCTTACCTTACCATAGTTAACTGCAAAGAATGACCACCTTGTATAGTAATCATTGCAGTAACTCTGTAGGGAAACATTTCAGGATACACTAGAGACTTAAAATGGAGACTTTCTACTAGGCTTTGTTCATCTGTTTTAGTTTTCTGGAGGCTCATGATTTAGCAGCAACATATGGCTCCATGAACACAACTCCACTTGCCCATCCAATCTTGTTAACATTTTTACTGAAGAATCCAGACAAGTTAATTTTCTATATGAATGTGGTTTATGAATTATATTCCCACTGGCATCATCCTGGCAAAAAATCTATTTGTTTCAAAGAAGGCGGCAGAGCCAGAGGTTTGAAGGCTGCCAAGAATGAGAAGGAAAAAAAACCACACAGATGGTTGCAAAGGGATCAAAGCCTCATTGTCTCTGTTCTTCCTCTGCTGATTAAAGGTAATTGTTCACATGAAGCTGCAGATATATGCATACATAATTGCTGGTCATAGCCTAATGAACTAATCTGTGAGAGTACCTTTAAATTCACCAGTCCTTGGAAGGTCATGTTCCTTTTCTTGAAAGTATTCCTTTTTCTTAGCCTTTGTTAGTCTTACCACACTACAACCTGTTTGGGATGCAGGGTGTCCCTAATGGGGAACAAAATTTGTCAAGCTGATCATCTTTGTTACTGGTGGTCCTAGACTTACAACCATTTGTTTAGTGACCATTTGAAATTACAATAGCACTAAAATAGTGACTTACAGTTCTTGCACTTGCTACCATCACAACGTTCCCAGGGTCACATGATCAGAATTAGGGCACATGGCAAACTGGCTGAATTTATGACAGTTGTGGTGTCCTGAGATCAGAATAACGGAGTTGGAAGGGACCTTGGAGGACTTCTAGTCCAACCACTGTTCAAGCAAGAGACCCTATACCATTTCAGACAAATGGCTCTTTTTAAAAGCCTTCAGTGTTAGAACACCTACAACTTCTGGAGGCAAGTTCTCTCCTTGATTAGTTTCCATCCACTACTTCTTGTCCAGCCTTCAGGTGCTTTCTAGAGTCTCAACATCTTCTTTTCATCATGGCAACTAAAACTAGATGCAGTATCCCAGGTGTGGTCTTACCAAGGCATTGTAAAGTGGTACTAACACTTCATGTGATCTTGATTCCATCCCTCTGTTAATGCAGCCTATGACTGTGTTGGCTTTTTTGGCTCATATTTAAGTGACTGTCCATTAGGACTCCAAGATCCCTCTCACAGTTACTACTATTGAGCCAGGTACCACCTATACTATACCTGTGCGTTTGTGGTTGCCACTTGCGACCTTCCAGCTTCTGACAAGCAAGTCAATAGGGGAAGCTGCATCTATTTTGCAAACACATGGTTCACTTTACAACTTCAGTGATTTACCTAACAATCATTGCAAAAAAAAGATTGTAAAATTGCAATTCACTTAACAACTGCCTGGTTTAGCAACAGAAATTCTTGTCCCAATTGTGGCCGTAAGTTGAGATCTGCCTGTATTCCGACTGACACATTGTAATGTGCAGCTAGGAGGTAGCAAGTATGTCTAGGAGTCAGTATGTCCAACATGAAAAAAACTGGGAGATATATGACTGTGTGAACATTCTTTAGCAGAAGATATGGAACCTCATTTCTAGTGTTAGCAGAATTGTGAGAACTTGGGACTGCTTGAAAAGTTCTGCTGCTGGATTTCAAGTAGAGACGTGAGAGTCTTAACAAAGTCTCCTCCAGTATAAATTCCCTATGTGTGACAGAATTCAGCATTATCCTGTGGTATGGCTTCCTTATGGTTTAATTAGCTTTCCCTTGATCAAGGACCCAAGAAATTTTCTAAGGTTTTCTTTCAATCCCTAGAACAGGGGTGGTTATATTGATTGTTTTATTCAAAGAAGAGAATATATTTAATTATGTTTTTTATTTGGATATTACTTCTGGATTTTGTGCTTGTGATGAAAAAAATGAAACTTTGATTTTGGTTTTGCTGATTAGATAGATTCCTTATTATAGAAATGGCTAGTTATATATTAATGTGTAAATGTTAAAAGTTGAGGCTAGAATGTTGTTATCTTGTATTGTGCTAAAAAGAGTCAGAAGTCAACCCTTTTTTTCTTTCTTTCCTTGTACACTGACATTCCCTAAATTCTGCTGAAGATGTTACCTAGTCTTGTAACGAAATGTTTGGAAACCAATCCACAAACTCAGAGAACGAATCTCCGCCTTCATCCTGCATCCAAGCTACAGACATTCACCACTATCACAATTATAATTTCTGTTTTAGCTCTATACACAACTGCAATGACCATCCCTAAACTTTATTCATATAACTTTCCTAAACCTGCCCTGCAATTTCCATTGCATCTTTTCCCAATCTTTATTTGGCCAATAATTTGTTTGCCTCCATCCATAACTTTGCATTAAGAATATTATTGGTAAGGTACCGAC